>NC_044981.1:135990338-136297863 GCF_008728515.1 Papio anubis
TCATTTTGAAGTTCTAGTTGATGTTGACAGTTCTTTGATATTTATTGATAAAATACCACATTGACATTTCTTTCTCAATTTACTCTGTTGTGTGGATTCAGGAGTACCCCTTTAGTGCAGTATTTCTCTATGATTACTTCTTATATTTAATTTATTTTTTTTCACCCAGACAGAATTTCTTACATTTATGCTCCAGATTTCCAGACTCATATTCATTTAGTATTTGTTCCTTGCTTAGCACAGTGCTGAATATAGAACAAACATTCATTAACTTTTTAATGGATCGATTGACTAATTGATTTCACTTGCCATTGACTGTCACAATGGAAGTAATGAATAGGTATTTACAGTGGACAAATTAGCTCCATTTGTAAGGGCATGGTGCTGTTGCTTACTGGGAGAGGGTCAGTGTTGGTCCCTAGAAAGACCAATTTGACTTATGAATGTTAGCTATTGTATTCAACCATCCTCTTCTTAAAATTGTGAACCTAATTGCAAGAAAAAGCCTGTAATGAAATCAACAGCAAAAAGCAACAGCCTAAGGGTATGTCCCCAAATGGTGGTTCAATAATGACCTTAACAAATTACATATTTGAAAGCAAGTAGAATAATAAAATAAATTTCTTTATCTCGCTGCTTTCTTTACCCTCACCATATTTTTTGTTCTTTCTTCAAAAAGTAATGATCGAGTCTCTACATGAGCCAGACAGACACAGTACTAACAGGAAGAGCTATAAGGGCAAAAGAGGCACACCCTGACTCTGCCTGCATTTCAGTGGAAGAGTCAGACAAGCAGAATTATAATCAGGTCCCTATGCAATGTCACTGGAACATATAATCCAGAGTCAACTGACTGGAGGTGGTGGGAGGAGCTAATCAAGTAAGAGGGAATGAGTGCATTTGTGGAGGGAATACCTTGGGAAAGGCCCAGAGGTAGGGAAAAGAGAGGCAGATTAGGAGAACCAAAATAATGTTAACACAAAGTTGGGGTCAGGAGCAACAGGAATGAGAGTTGACATTGAAGTGTTATAAATGAACCACGTTATTGTAAAAACATTAAGACTTTACTCCAAAGTAATGAAAAAGAATGGGGATTTTCAGCAGAAGCATGGCATGCTCAAATTTGTGTTTTTAACGCTTCCCACTGATGGGGCTGGGAGCTGGGGGAAGACAGGAGGCATGGAGATAGGGGATTGACAGAGAGGATTGAAATCGTTAAAATGAATTTGAAGCATATCACCAGGACTGGAGTCTGGCTAAATGTAGGGAGTTTAGGGGAGAGTGAGTCAAAGGTATATATATCTGAATCAAGGGAAGGTAGCACCACTCACTAAAATAGGAATCAGAGAAGCAAGATCAAGTTAAAAAAAAGGAAGTTCATGGATTCAATTTCAGCTTTGATGAATTTGAAATGCAGAAAACGCATTTCAGCCAAAATGCAAAACAGATCTTTCTTGTTCGTAATGACCTTGTAATTGTAATTCACATATTCATAGGCATTCATTTTTATATTGCTCTTTTTTGCCTTCATTCCTATCAATCATTATAGTCAAAGTTACCTACTCTGCTTAAACAAAGGCTGTGAGGTACACAAAGGAATACAGGCAATCTCCTTGAGGTGTTAAGAGCATGGATAGGTAGATAAGATCTACATTGAAAAACCAATTAGGTAACAAAAAGAGTCATGTTTAGGGAAGGGTATATATATACACCCTGTAACAAGTGCTGTTAGATATATGCCTTTTCTGTTTGTAACATATGTATATACAACTATTTATGTAATATATGTATATATCACATATATATGCCTTTTCTACTTGTAATATATGTATATATATAAAAACATATATGCAATATGTGTATATGTAACAGGTATGTGTATGCCTTTTCTATTTGTAATATATGTATATATAACAAACAATACCTGTTATAGGATGTCAAATAACGGAGAGGTTGAACTGAACTGGGGAAAACTTCATGCATAAACTAGGACTTGATATTGGTTTCAATAAGGTAAAGACGGGGAAAGATGCTAGATAAGGGCATTTCTAATTTGGGGACAGAAAGCAAGGGAAAATAGGCTATTTTATCTATAGTTTTAATATAATGTATGCCTTAAAATATGGTACTACCTAAGCAAATAACTTGCTTATAATGTTGGTTGTAAAAAGAATGACAGCTTACCAATAGACAGCCATCCAGTTGTATAATTTTAACTTCTAGCCCTACTGTCTTTCTCATATGTAGAATGTTTATTAAACTGGCAATGAAGGATGCAATTCGCTTAGGAAAAACCAGAGGAGGGAGTTGCTGTACATAAATTTGATCTGCCCTGCCTATGCCTCTAATTTCTTGAACAGCGATATGCAAGCAAGTTCATTGAAGACTTGTTCTCTCTGTAGTTATTAATAAATATTTGATAAATTATTAATGTGAGACCATTGATTGAAATATTGCTGTATTTATTTATTTATTTTAATTGAACTTTTAAGTGTTATACAAGTAAACTTGTGTCATGGGAGCTTGTTATACAGATTATTTCATCACCCAGGTATTAAGGCTAGTACCTATTAGTTACTTTTCCTGATCCTCTCTCTTTTCCCACTCGCCACCCTCCAATAAGCCCCGGTGTCTATTCTTCCCTTCTATATCCATGTATTCTCATCATTTAACTCCCAGTTATAAGTGAACACTCAGTATGTGGTTTTCTATTCCTGCATTATTTTGCTAAGGATAATGGCCTCCAGCCCCACCCATGTTCCTGCAAAAGACATAATCTTGTTCTTTTTTATGGATGCATGGTATTCCATAGTGTATATGTATCACATTTTCTTTCTCCAGTCTACCAACATTGCTATATTTAAAGTAGACAAGAAGAGTTAAAATAAAAAAACCACTTACTTGCTGGGAAAATGTGGTCTAAAGGCCAATAACTTAGAACAGTGCTATTCAATAGTAATATAAAGAGAGCCACAAATACAATTTTAAATTTTCTAGTAGGCACATTTAGAAAAATAAAGGAAACAGGTAAAATGAATAATATATTTATTTATGTTGGTAGATCTGAAATATAATTTTAACACATAATCAAAATATGTATGTATACCTAATCATAAAAATGTATTCGTGTGGTATTTTACATTCTTTCATTTTTCATATTAACTGTAAAATGCACTATTTATTTATACATATAGTACATCTCAATTCAAACTAGGTACATTTGAAGTCCTCAAGAGCCACAGAAGGCCACTATATTGGATAGCAGAGGCTTAGAGTGGAAAGCCTCTTATGTTTGGATTGTAATGGTCAGGTTGCTTATTACTGCACACATTCAGTCTGCTCCAAAGATGAGTGCTTTGACTTCTTTGTAAAAAGAATTCTCAGAAGCAGAAGAAATAAGAAAACATAAAAGGGAATTAACTACTATTAAACATCTGGGCTCCAGGCAAAGGGCTGGATATTTTATATTTATTCTTTCATTAGTCACCACAACAGCCGTTTGTAGTGAGATAAGCACATGTAAATAAATCCATACACAGACAGACATATAAGCAAATAAACAATTAAGTATTGCACAACAAACCCAATGGACAAAAAAAAATGGAAATTCAGAAATTTAGTAAGTTGTTTAAGATTACATAGCTGGTAAGTGGCAGAACCATGAGTCACAGTCTGACTCTAAAGCTGATGCACTGTCTACTATGCTTTGCTGTCTCTTAAGGCATATCCCTGGTTTTTCTCAAACTTTCAGTGAACAGTGAATCAGCACATGATTGTGCAGTGGAGAATAAGCTTTTAGCAAGATCTTGTAATAGAAATGACATCAAGAACCGAATCATTGTAAAGACATGTTACTGGACCAGGCTCCTGGTAGATCCTAACATTTAATTACAAGAAAGTAGTTCCAGTGGATTACTCAGGAGAAGCAAATGGGAACTTTGTGAAGGTAAATCAAAAGAATGGATTTTATCTGAACAAAGAGTAAGCACATCTCAACTTTCATCCAGGTTTGCATTTAATTCACTAATGTATCATAACTCACTTAGAAGATTTGCTATTCCAAACATCTGAGAAGTGAAAGGAGGGAGTTAACATACAGCATTATGTAAACATTATTGAAAAAATAAATGTATTGGGTTTACCTTCTTTCCTTTCTATTCTACCCATACAGCCCTACAACCATACTGAGAGTTTAGCCCTGGAGACATCTTCCCATATAATCTGGCATAGAAGAGTGGTTATCACAACTTTAGCATGGATAAGTCATCTGGAAAACTGATAAAACACAATTTCCTGGTCCCTATCTTCAGAGATTTTGATTCAGTGGGTCTGAGAAGAGACTTGATAATCTGTATTTCCAGTAAACTCTAATGAGATGCTGATGCTCCTGGTCCATGGACCACACTTCTGAGCTGCACTGGTTTACACAGTGAGGGATAGATGATGTAGTTTAATCATAAAGTCCGTTTGTCCTTTGCTAACTGGTCAGCTGCTTCTGGATTCCCTGAACTTCCTCCCTTTGACTCTTTTTTTCCTGAACTCTGTAGATAGATTCAGCAAGTAAGACTTCAATGTATTCCAAGGAAATGGCAGGAATGACTTCAACAGTCCTTAATTCTTATTTGGATACTGACTTCATGGCCATAGACTACTACATGACAAAGGTAGTTTCAGTGCTGATCAAAGTAAGAGAAATTGCAAAGTGATGATCAAAGAGTTCTAGAATCTACTTGATATGGTAGAGTTATATTCTAGAACGCTGACAAAATAAAATATTAAATTGATAAATATAGTGGTGTCTGAAGAATTGCAATGAATGAGATGAGAGGAAAGTAAGAAATTGTCATGTTTTGATTCTTCAGAAAGAAAGAGAGAGAGAGACAGAGAACAAGAGCTGTTTCCACCAATACCACAGCAGTGCCTTTATTTTGGATTCTTCATAAGTAATGATGTGATTATTTATTAGTAACGATTTATGAATACCATAAGAAAAAACAGAATCATTTAGCTTATTATGGCTTCCCTAAAAATAAGATGTCTTGTTTTCTTGTTTGAGTGGGCTTCTAAACCATGAAATAAGAAAGTGTGGTAAAAAGTAAAAGTAAATTTCAGACATCTATTTTTATCTCTTCCTATGAATATGATGAAGAAACTAACCAGATGTAGGACAAAAACAACTGAATGTCCAATCTAATTGATTATAAGATTTCTGTCCCTCTGGAGGTAGATGGTTATTAGAATGACATACCTTTGTTCTTGGCTTTTTATTCAGTCAAGATGTGAATAAAATATATATGTTATGCTCATCAATTTTATGGATAATAAATTAAAGAAAAAGTGTGACTATTCTGGTTAATAATATTTTTAGGGCTAAAAGAGTGAAAGACTGATTCGAATTAAAAAAAAACAATGCAAGGATTGGTTATATTAGTTAAACATAATATATTTAGAATTAGATAATAACTTATTCTGCTTTGCCTCCACTATTCACATTAGAAATATAATACAGTTGACCCTCTGTATCTGAAAGTTCTGTGCAATCCCCAATCAAAAATATTGTAAAAAAAATTGAAAAAAATAATGTAAAACAATAAAGAATACACATAAAATATAACATTACAACTGTTACATAGCATTTACATTGTATTAGGTATTGCAAGTAATCTAGAGCTGATTTAAAGTATATGGGAGGTTATGTGTAGGTTATATACAAATATTACCTTGTTTTATATGAGACTTAACCATTCACAGACTTTGGTATCCACAGGGATCCTAGAAGCAATTTCCAAATGATACTGAGAAATAACTATTGAGTTGAGCTTTGGGTGACACATTTTATTAGTTTGGTGCAAAAGTCATTGCTGTTTTTACCATTACAAGTAATGTGCAGAAGTAATTGCAGGTTTTGCCATTAAAAGCATTACTTTTAATGGCAAAACCACAATTCTTTTTGCACCAAACTAATATAACATATACAGACAAATAGAACAAGCTCCAAGGATAGTTATTAGGAGAGGTATAGAGTGGGAAGCCGCATCATATCAGGAAATGTCTATACTGTATCCCTTGCTTTAGTGCATTTCAATGCCATCTAGCCACTCATGTCTGCAATTAGATCCTCAGGAGAGATATGACATGGATTATTTTAGCCGAATACGTGTTTACTACTTTCTTCAAAACCTCTGTTTGCTTCCTAGTCTCAGGACAATACTAAAATACATTAGGGATGCCCTTTATTGTGATCCCTTAAAGCAAAACTAGAGCCAGGCCCAAACAACCAGTTAGGTGTCCCTTCCCCATTGTTGTCCCTATGGCTCCTCTCATTCTCCAAATCCAAAGATTTTCTCTTAAGGACAAAGTTTTCCCATGATGACTCGTCTAAAAGTGAAAGTAAAAAAAAAAAAAAAATAGAGCAACAGTGGGAGAAGTACCCACTCCCATCCAAAGTGGCACGTTCATTCAGTGACTTGAGATATTTGAAGTAATATTACTTGAAAAAACATATTTGAATAATTCTGAGGGTAAAACGTGTACACAAATTGGAAGTAGTAGTGAAAGAGATTCTGGCTCAATACAAGAAAGAACTTGAGGGAAAGGACTCTTGGTTTTCTGTATCTTTTCATGGCCTGGGACTGTACATGGCACATAGTAATTTCAAGAAATACTTGTTGATGTGTTGAGTGAGTAATTAAATAAATAAATGACTCAGAAGAGGAAATAGGCTGTTTATGTCAATTATGGGGGATAATCTGGTAAATCATCAGATGATATAACTCTATCACATCTGATTATTTACTTGATTATGCAACTGATTGCATATAACTCTATCACATCTGATTATTTACTTGATTATTCCCCATAATTGGCATTATAGGTAGTTCAGGCATTAAATGGGCCTAAAATTATCTCAAAAATCTGAGAAAATTTGAAATTCTTCTTTAAGTTACTGTCCCTTCTTCTAACAATAATGCCTCTAGCTTCTTTGTTATTTTGGTTCTGGACCAGATGTTCACTTAGATATAATCTAAAGTCAGTTGTAAGTATTCATAGAATTTCTAATCTATAAACACCTTCCCGAGTTTTGTGTTCTGCTGTCATGTGACATATAAAGCAAGATTTCTGACTTACGCAGTTGTGATATATTTTATCAATATTTTAAGTCCAGATGCCATCAGGTGATTAGATAGATCAAATAATAAAGCACATCTTTTGCTACTCAATTCATCTGGGAAAAACCTGCCCTGCCCTCTACTATTTTTCTTGCTCCAAGAAAAGTGATTGGAAAGAGAAAACATTTTGTAGTTAAACATTCCTGGATATAAATTTCAGCTCAGCCGTATTTCGGTTGTATAGCATAAGGCAAGCAACATTACTTTTCTAACTTAGTTTTCTTATCTATGAAATTGAATAAGAGGATATACCTTACATGATTTATATGGATATTAAGTGAGATATTGCACTTTAAGTATCTATTACAATTCCTGGCATACCGCAGACTATAGAAATGGCAAAGGCATTGCTGGTGGTGTTGATAATTATGGATAATTAAGTATCTATTTGCTTCCTCTCCTTCTGTGAAGAAGATCAATTCAATTGGTTTTATGTGAAAAGAACAATCTCAAGGCATTGACTATTTTTAGTATTTCTCATGAGGTTTTATTAAACAGTTTAAACAAGCAGAAAAATAGGTCATTTGCCCATAAACTGCCACGATTTTCAGACTGTTGCCTGTTTTGGAAAGTCAGCATTCATTTCAACCATATTGAAATCATATGCTGAGCAAGTCTACAGTGAAAGGACAACCCAAAGTCATGCTAAGGAAAACATAGCTTGGCCCACGTCCATCCAGCTGTAAATAAATTTGGATTTTTCTTGATGGACAAGAGTCAGGTTTCCTTATTGCCATAGGGAAGAAGAGGTACAAGCTATGAAAGAAGCTTATGTAAAATACTTACACAAGCCTTCTTTGATATGTTAATGAGCTAGATTCTTTGAAATGAAGCCTACTTTTGCCTATACTACTTTTTTAATAAGCATAATGAGCAAGAAACTTAGACTTGGAAAGTCTTTCTTACTTGTCACTAACTTGGTTGCTTCAATTGAAGTACTATGCCAGTTTTAAGCAAAGGAAATGAAGACATCATTGTACAGCAATGCTTATTTTTCTGACTATCTGAAAATTATAAGGATCGTGGTAGAATGGACCTGGTTATGAAGACCATTATTGCCCATGAAGATGGCCAGAATGAATGAGGCTGGCTGGGCTGTACTCCCACTAGGCTCTTAAACCTGAGCACTGGGGTTACCAGTAGGTTGGACATTTAGGTCTGTTGTCATCCAATGACACTGAGTTTACATGGAATAAAAAAGCAAAAGATTTAGCTCTTTTGATTCTGAACTAAATGCTCTCTGGAGACATTGAATGGTTGGCACTAATAATAATAATAATAATAGTAATAATGATAATAAAACCTATTTTAAGTGAACTATCTTATGACATTCAATGCTGAAAATGTAGTCAGGAGCTCAACAAGACTCCAATAGGAGCTGTAAAATTGCAGTTATTGAAAAGTGCAAATATAGTATATCTTTCAAGTATTGAAAACAGACATTCTCCTTGGCAGCTGTCAGAAGAAATGTGTCTTAGCAAATTTCCTGACTGAACTAAAGCATTCAGCATTTACTTAAAGATTTTGAAGCTATGGCCCAAATTGTAATTAGCATACTTGTTACTGGCACTGAATGCCTTCTTTCCAGGAAACAGATGTAAGAGCAAAGCTGAAAGTGATAAAAATTTCATTCTTCATCACTATAGAAAATCATTCAATGATACTTTTTCATTTCTACTCTTGTCATTCACAGCACAATTTTTTTTTTTTACCAATATTTCCTGTTCATGCACAAAAACAAGCAGCAGCTACAGCCCTGAAAATACATGCCTCCATACTGCTAAGATGGCAGGCAGCCCTTGATACACAATTTAATCTGTATCTTGAATGTTCTAATAACATGATCCTTTTGGCTGCAAATGAACCCAGCTGAAAAATTTGAATTGTTGATGTTGAGTTAACATTCAGAGAAAACTCAAAAGTGACAGCCAGCCAGTGGAGTGATAAGATTTGACACTGGTCTAAATCTAAGCAAAATATAATATTTTATTACAGGTTCTTTAAAACATATAAACCTCTCAACTCAGCAGTTGTTTTGGGTTTACCCCAAGATAGACTGAGCAGCTGAAGAAAGAGCCATTACATAGCCAGTCACAGGAGGCTGCCTTCCTTTAACTGGCCAATGAGTGGCTGAGATCTTAGGCTGGCTGGCACTGTTGGCTATATTATTTGCTCAATCAACCATTACAGCTAAAGAGCTCAGTTGGCTAATATTTTTGTTGTTGTTGTTTTGATTTGATTGGACTTGATCAGCAGTTGGAATGAATGTATTAAGTCAGCTGGTTGTACCATTCACTTTGACTCATTATCTGGACTTCAGAGGAGTGAAAAACCACATGGGATTCGTGGTAGACCGAGTAAATGTATGCGGATATCTATGCCTACATAGAAGGACCTATCTCTGCCTTTTAATGTTGCTTTATCTTTGAGTTGGGGTAGGAAATTCTGCAGCTTTTAAAACTTTATTTCTTTCTTACTGGCAGAGATATTTGCAATATTCCCATTGATGCATCATAACCATCATCATCACTATCATTTTTCAGCTTAAACAGCTGAAAGTCCTAGAAAAAGAACAGGAGGATAAAGAATCTTTATTTGTATTCCTTCCCATATTAAGAAATTAGACAAACAGCTTTTTATCTTCCTAGATGAATGGCATACTTTTGCTCTTGAATACATGGTATGTGTTGTTGTTAAACAGAAGAGTGTCTGGTAGCTTTCAATGAAAAATCGGTCAGCTTTTACAGTGGCTGAAATTACAGCTTGACCAAATTTTTCAGTGAATTTGTAGAAACTCCTTATCTCTGCCTCTTTTCTCTTTTTTTCATTTCCTCTCCTCTTTCTCTGTCGTCCCCTCTCTCTCTCTTCACTTTTACTTTTAAACAAACTTCCATTTTCTAGATTATACTCCTATTCACAACTTATTTCTAAATCTAGGGCAGATATTTCTAAGATATCTCTAGGAGTTGATCAAAGAGTTAGATGATCTTTGCTATTATGATAGGCTTAAAAGTTGAAGGTCATAAAGTTTGAGAGTGGAGTGATGATAGAGTCAGTATTTTACTTGATGACTAAAGCTCATAAATGCTTGAGATGATTCTGTTGGTGGGAATACAGAAAAAAGATATGGTAATTCAAGGAATTAATAAAAATAAAGGTTTACATTAAATGGAAAGGGGACTGGTTTACGTATTCACATTCGCAAGTATTGGTTGCGGAAATTAGTATCGAATCTGAGAATGAGCCACCTGATCGGGATATTGTCTGAGCCAGCAGTGGAGTCACTCATCTATGTCACAAATGACTAAGCATTGTGAGTAAGGAAAAGGATGGCATAGCAACCATTTTGGTGTTGGTGAATCCTAGAACCTGGAAAGGGGAAAGGATTACCTTGGCTTATCAGTCAGAGCTGCCCATATGGGATAAGGCCCATATAATTATTATAAAGACCCATGTAATCATAAAGGACCATATAATTTAAGGGCCAAATAGGGCCTGTGAATGTTGAAATTTTCTTTCTAATTAATACTCCTTGTGTCAATTTAATGGTCTTGTGATTGCTCGTATGATTACTGCCCTGATAAAAATATATCAATAGTGAGTGGGTCTCACAAATGGAAACCCAATTCAATAAACATGTATTGAACACCTAATATATGCCAGGTACTGGACTAGGTGCCATGAGCTGAAAGAAATGCGAGATGTCATCTTTACATCCAAAGACTTCACAGTGGTTCAAAGCCACACCACAATTTTTGTAGTTAACTCACAACACTTTTTCCTTTAAGTCAACAATGTATTTTAAAAAGTAAAAGTTATCATGTAACAAAATCACCAGCCTTATAATCAAAGGAAGATGTCTCCATTTTGTCCTTGCCACCAGTGCACATGCACACACACTCCTGCATGCACACAGATGCACACACACACATAGACATGCACGACCCACATTTTCTTTTATTATCTTATTCTTTTTTTTTGAAGCTTAAGAAGGATTCAACTTCTTAGGCTGTGATTGGTTAAATATTTCTGGACATGTATCAATTTTTATATAAAAATCATAACCATCAGTAGGGATGGTACCAGGTTATAACAAAAAAAATCATAACCAGCTACCATTAACAGAGGAATTAGATTGTAACCTCTGTTTTCCTTTGGTGAAATGACACCTCCTTATGTCATGACACAAAATGTTCATTAAAGAAGATTGCATGCCATTAATCCTTTCCTACCATCAGTTTACATACCATTAACATGGTCTTCTCTTTTGGGTTTCTGTATCTTTTTAGGATATATGAAACACTTTTAGTTAAAGGAGTTTTACAGTTCATGTAGCATTTTTAGTGGAAAATTGTTTTCAGAATTATGTTCCATACAAAAGAATATCTTATGGCACCCTTTCTATGTGTACAAACTAAAGAAGTAAATATATAATTCTGTGGGTTTCCTTTAACTACCACGTTATTGTTTATTTCTATACCTACTTATGTACTGGTGATGCCTACTCAAGTAGGTATTTTTCCAGTATATGATAGCATCCAGATTTTACAAGAGCATTTAAATTGGATGAGGCTTTAGAGATCTCTTTACAGATGAGGAAATCAAGGTGCTAAAGGCCTTAGTGACTGCCTTAGTTACTAAGCCAGCTACTGGCTGAGCTGAGACTCATTTCTCTTACTCTTATTATGGGGCTTTGTTTTCTAGGATGTGCCTCACTATATCTGCTCTGGCAAACTGTACCAGGTCTTTCATTCATTCAATAAAGGTTCACAGGGAATCATCTAAATGCATAATGCTACCATCAGCATTGAGGCAGGGGACTAGAGAGTGCTGTAGTTAAGTAACTGCATACAACAGACTATTACTAATGTTGACCTCAGAAAGAGTGCAACAATGTATTAAAGGAAAGAAGGGATAGAATCCTTTTATTTAGAGGTATTCAGGAGATACCTTGCAGAAGTAGGATTTTAGTGGGGAGCTAAATGATCATGAAGAAATTAACCCTTCAAAATAAGAGCACGACAGGACAGTGGTTAGAGAAATTTAAGCGTTCACAGCATGATGGATCCTAATGTGTAACCAAATGAACTTATGTAATAATTTTGAAATTTATGATAGCCACACCCTTTCCAAACAGCGCTTCGAAGTTAACTTATGACTTCAAGGGTTAGACAATCTGCTTGCTTCCACCGTCATACCCCCAAAATCACCTTGTTGGTTGTTCAATGACTTAACCTGTTATCATTTCCAATTCCCTTATATAGATTTGCCTTTTGTTTTGCTTCTACCTTTTATGACAGCACACTCTTAATTTCTCCTGTCACTTTCTGAGTACCTTCTATTAATTTGTTTATATTAGCACTGAATAATTGATTGTGTTCAGTTTTTATAGAGCTTAGTCTCAGAAAAAAATGGGAAAATTAAGATACTACCTTGTCTAGTACTTAAGGTAACGGGGAGTTATTATGAAATGGTTTTGGTGATACAAGTTGTTTTCATTTTCTTTTTTCACACAGATAGAAGTGCAAAACAATATTTGTAGTAGTCCATGCTCACACTGCTATAAGGACTACCCACGACTAGGTAAGTTATCAAGAAAAAGAGGTTTAATTGATTCACAGTTCCATGGCTGGGGAGGCCTCACAATCATGGCAGAAGGCGAAGGAGGAGCAAAATCACATCTTACATAGTGGCAGGCAAGAGAGTGTGCACAAGGGAACTGCCCCTTATAAAACCATCGGATCCTGTGAGACTTATTCACTATCACAAGAACAGCACAGGAAAAACCCATCCCCGTGATTCAGCTACCTCCCACAGGGTCCCTTCCATGACACATGAAGATTGTGGGAGCTACGATTCAAGATGTGCTTCGGGTAGGGACACAGCCAAAACATATCAATATTTAACTGCTATTTCCTCTCGTGTAGTTGAGAATCTGAATAATGTTATATGAGATAGAATGATAGAGTTTCTTTTGCAAATGTCAAAGTAATGCTTGTAAAACAGTGTCATAGATAACCTTATATTGAGGCTTGCCTAGAGATGCAAATGACAAAGATGATCTGTGTTTAATAGTTCTACCTTGGATTAACTTATGTTTCATCAATTTACCTTCTACCTACTGTTCTTAAATTTGCAACATAAAGTTTCTACAGAGTTTGATTAAAATATTGCTATGATAATGATAAACATGATTGTTAGAAACTATAGGACATAATGAAAAACCGTGTCACTTTTTCCTCTACATAATATGAAATAATTACCTTAATGGACTTTTGTTTGAGCTGCCATTATAATTATTGAACACAAGAACTCCACCTTTTCATAGCTGTGGTCTAATACAAATATATCATTGTTGCCCCTTGCAACTAGCTTGCTATGGTAGAAAAGTTTTATGTCTCTATCACCTTGTGAGCCAGTAGAAATAGCTGAAAGGTGTGAAAAGATGATCCCATCTCACTTTCTTACATATCTTCCACAGACGCATCTAAGTGACAGAATCTAATTTTTATCCAAAATCTTAGATACAAAGAACTTTCTAGAAAAAGATGCTGCATTGCATGAAAGCCCATTACAGAACAATGAGCTAGAATTTGAACACACCAATCTACAGTAGGTAACATAATGAGAATACAAGTAAAGAAAACCAGCTAACTCAAGATTCTTAGAAGAAAATCATGCTGAAGTTAGTTACTGCCTGAATAGAGGAAAGCACGTCCTGGGCAGAAGAAGTCATACTTAAAAGATTCTTAGATGAAAGGATGTAACGCTGAGGAGATTGAAAGTAGTTTGGTATGCTGAGAGGGTAGAAACACTAGAAAAGGGACTGAAGATGAGGTGAGAGACATAAGCAGAGCCAGATGGCTAAAGGCCTGGTAATCATCAGCTCATTAAGAAGTGTTAACTCTTATTCCATAAATTATGGAGGTTCAGCAGGAAGCCTGGTCATTCTCTGTTTCATCCCTACTCTCATTCTAACCAGAATGGAAATTTCCCCTCTTTCACTTTTAATTTCTTGTTTTGGAATAAAACTGGACAAATACTCATGACACCAGGCCTAGGGCAGAGAACCCAGAGACGTGAAGCTTTTATTTTATTCTACCCACCAAGAATAATGAAAAACTATACGTATTCCTACCAATCTGAAGCAAAGGCCCTTATGTCATCAGGGAGCAAGTGATGCAGAATTGTGCTAATTTAATAATATATCAGTTTTTGCAAAATTTTAGAAGAAGAAGCATTTATAGGAATTAAGTACTTTTCACATCCTCTGAGGCAATTGTAAAAATGTTTGATCTTTTTGGAACACATCAAACTGGTTGAAAGGTTATTAACAAAGTGACCGATAACAACAGCAACATCTTATTAATGTAATGACTTCTTCGTACACTTTTAAAGAAGAGCTAAATTAAAAAACTCTTTAAGCACCACCAGTTACCTCCCTTCCTCTCAAGCAGAAACGTAGCTAATACGCCACAATATTATTTGCTATAACTGAAGACAACTATATTAGTGATTACTGTCAATTCTCTACCTTCAATGCCAGGTAGATATTTCCTATATTTAGCCTAAATTCATTCTATATATCTCAGACATTCATTTAAACTAAATTCACTCTATATAACTCAAAATGTATGTGTATGTAAATAATAAATACTTGATTATTAGTGAATGTACAGTAGCATTTCATGACCTAGAGCTGTTGTAATCATCTTAGCCTTTTTCCAGAAAACATCTTAATTTCACATCTTTCTCAAGCCAGAAATTGTTCTCTAACATTTCTTTCTAGTTGATTTTTAAGGTTCTACCTTGTATAGTTAGATGTTAACACAAATAACTTCGACTGCCCTGTCATCAAAATACATGGAGAGCTGTGTATATGTTAATAAGGCCTCTTTCAAAAAATATTTCTGAGTAAAGTGCTTCTTTCCAAGAATGCTGGCAAATTTGAGTAGGCTGCACTTTTTCTAATATTTTATATGCATTAATAGAAGGCACATGTAAGAAAACAAATACACCAAGAAGCTCAATAATTTACCTGTTAGCTTTACTTTGACTATAGCCTTATCAAAAAAGTGAGTTTAGGTCTCTTTTCTTCCAGCCATGTCTTTTTCCCTAAACTCTACTATAACGGAGGGAAAAAAAAAACTTGCTGATTTTTACCCTTATGTATTCAATTCTGCAATTAAAATATGAACTTTTAAACCTAAAAATTCCACTGGAGCATTGGTAAATAGCAGGAGTAACACATATCGAAGGGTGTTCATGTTTCTGGCATGTGAAGCCTCACAGAAGAGGGCTTATTTTATATTGGTCTTTTGTATTTTTACATTTAACTGATTGAGTCAATGGAAACCAGCCCTAATTGTTGCTTTATAGGCGGACGATGTTTTCCATCACTGGCACATACTGAACTAAACCTTCGGGGAGTAAAACAGGGCTGGGCTGCTGTTTTCTGTTACTCTGCAAATCAGAAAAAGATTGGTAGTTCTGATTAATCTTTTATTTCGTTTAGTTGCCTACACAACACCCTGCCAAATTACTTTGTAATAAATAATAAAAGTCACTGAGAACTATGTGTTTATTCTCACCACCAATCCAACAAAAGATTTTCTATAAATGAGTTATTTCTAATATAATATAAAGCTTGAAGAAAATTATTGAAAGCAAATTTGCCTTATGCTTTTATGTTAGTAGAATGTCCAAAACTTAAGAATAAGTTCAACTAATGATGATGTGATTTTAAAGGTTCTAAAAAATTTAAAGCAGCAAAACAAGTCCAAATGTATCTCTTCATGTTGTAAAATGGCATTTAATGAATAAAACTTACTATTAGGGTAAACATGATGTTATTCAGATTCTTCACAACAGTGGACTTCAGAAATCTAATTTGTTGAGTATGTTAGAATAACATTTTTTTAAAATGTGCTAAAATAAAACAAGCATTTGACTCTAAACAAAAAGAGACTGCATTTAATAGCAAACAGAGCACAATGTTGCCATACACACTTTCTCAATGGGAAAATGAGTTAATGAGGTCCTCCTTATGCAAGAACATGAGGAACATCAAACTATGGTTACTACTAAGCACGTGTAGTTCTTTGCAAAACACTAAATTCCTTATATCCATTTTTGTTAATGCTTCCTCAGCACCACCAATCACTACTCCCATTTTTTACAGACGAGGAAGGTAGAAATGAGTAAATTATTTACCCAAGATAGCAAATTAGTTTGTGTCCATGCCAAGATATAGCTGATCAGCAGAGTGATTAAAATATCAAAGGGCCACGGTTCTGTGCCTCTCTTCGTTCCTAGCTGCAGTAATACAGTAGACTTACTGAAACATGATGAACAAAGAATTATTAGCAAATGTGACATCTGGAAGTTGTTTCAATAGTGCAGGATGTTAAAGCAAGTGTGTGGGGGTAATTAATTGATTTAGCACATTTAAGGGAAGTTTCTTCTCAATTACAATACTTGCTGGGAAACAATAGCGCACCAAAAAAACAGCTCTTTTTCTATGGTTAGATTTACCATTATGCCATTTCTTTCTCCCTCAGTAGACGACATAGGCACTTAAGTTGAGGGTTTGAGCTATAAAATTTGTCTTAAAATGCTGGTCAATAGGATATTGGATAACTTTCTGGAAATTTTCAAAAGATCTGCTCCTAATACATTAAATTATATAGCTTCAGATGTATTTAGTTATTTTGCTTAACTGTTACAGTGACTTCCCTCACCTAATAATTCAAACACCTCTTAAACTACTGAACCATTAGGGCATGCCCTGATTCTATAAGCTGCAGGTTACAAGAGTATTTTACACAGTCAAGACCTTTTAGAACTCAAAGCCTTCCTCTATTATATATTAAATGGCTACTTTGCTGAAAGACAAAATGGTACATGAGGGTGAGCCCAGTGGTATTAATGGCTACAAATCACACCAAACCAAAACAAACAAACAAAAATTATAGTCACATCTAGATCCTATGGCAAGAAGAGTTAAATAACCATGCCATAGAGGCTGCTGTGCTTAACTGAGGCTGAAAATAATTGGAAGATAAATGAGTAGATGCAGTGAATTGAAAAAGTCTTATTTGATACTAGCATCAGCCTTGGTTCCCAAGAAAGCACCTTGTTTCATGTTCAGTCTAATAATTAAAGGAAAATAAAGGGAAAAGAATTGTACCAAAGACCAGGATGTGAGTTAGTTGATTGAATGAACATTTATGAGTATCTAGTATGTGCCAGGCACGGGAGTTCACAGACATATAAACAAGTAATTGCAAGATAAAGGGAGAAAAGGCAATAAGAAAGTGGTGTGAGAGTGCACCAGGCAGCGACTGAGCCCTGGGAGAGGAAAGATTCAGAGAAGATCACATTTCTGCTGACAGAGGGCAATGTGTACACAGACTCAGAGTGAGACAAAGGAAGTGTCACCTGGAAAGGCCATCCAAGTCCTTCATAGTATTTTATCGGTTTGTTTGTTTGTTTGTTTGTTTTTCCTGGCGAATTCAGTACATTTCAGTCTATACTCAGCCCTGCGGACTTAATCATTCAGTCTCTTTAGTGTTCCAGATTTAAAAGAATGGGTAACATAAATGCAGACCAGCAAACCTCACTTACAAAACACAATATAAGGAAATAGAATTCCAATTTATTTATCTACTATGATAAATCTAATTTATTTGCCCAAAACTTTTGTGTCATCCTATACAGAGAAGTCTGTCCCCATGTGAAAGACTAGGATGATCAAAAATTGCTTTGTGAGATCAGAGGAGGGTCATCTGCTTTAAATGCAGAATGCATGTGAGCCTTTCACCGTGATAACATGAAGAGTGTGTCCCTATGTCAGTGACATCCTGGCCCACAGGACACTCTCTCCTTATAAAATGTTTATGGCCAAACTTATGTCCTCTTGCTTCCCCTCTTCCAAATAGCTCCCCACTCCCATCTCCAGCTTGGGTGACAGAGCAAGACCCTGTCTCTAAAAAGAACAAAAACTAAAAGGTCATTCCATTATTCCAAGAAGTTAATAATGAAATGTATTTCTGGTTTTATGTTGATTTTGTATGTTTTCTTATTCATTTTATATTGATTTTAATATTTGAATCCTTAATTGGAAACAAATTTTCAAGTTTTTAGAGAACATCTAACTGCCTTGCAATATATTACAAATTAGGCGTGTCCAGTGTACCTGAAGTGCAGAATACTTAGAGAAGAGTGTTTACTGACGGTGTAGAGATAGAACCAGCTGATAAAGGGCCACTAGTATCTCACTACTAAGAGAAATCAGAACCTGTAAATAATCTGGGGGAGGAGTGGGAAATGACAGTTTTTATGTAAAAAAGTGATTGACATAGTCACAAGGAGAGTGAAGAGAACAGATGGGAGTTAGCTGAGGGCATTCATGTGCATGTAGACTTTGGTTTTCCAACTCTGGTCAAAACATATACCTACTGTGGGCTAAGAAATAAAAACCATAGTCACAAAACTATCAACCACAGGAGATGAGACAGGAGGGACATAGGAGTGATGTCATGAGGGCCTTGTATAATTTGCTAAAAATCTGGAAGTATTATTGAAGAAATTTACACATAGGGAGTGACCTTAGTTAGCAGATTTGTCCTTTAAAATATATTCCTAGTGGAAAATTTTTAAAAAGGTATATTAGCAGGATGCTAATGTACAAGGACACAATGTACACAGCTTTTGTGGTAATACAAGTAATAATTACTGATGGCCTGAACCTGAGGATATCATGGTAGAGAGGTGACAAATTCAAAAGACACAAACAAGTACAGAGACTTGGACCTGATGTCCAAGATTGATTGGGGAGTGGACTAGAGAAGGGAACAGAGGACAGTTTGACCAGTGGAGTACACGGTGATGCTTTACATTGTGGTAGAACGCGTAGAGAGCAGCAAGATTTGAGAAGATACTAAGTTCATTTTGAACATGTCTTTGAGATACCAATTAGGCATTCATTTGGAGAAATTCAGTAGAGGGCTGTAGTTTTGAATCTGGACTGTAGATAGGGACTGAGAAGCCACATTTGGGTAGTGGATGGAACCATGAAACTTGATGAGAGGGCATGTGTATTGAGAGAGTGTGTGCAGATTGAGAAAATGAAAGCAGCCAGTGTTCCTGGACAGCACAGTTCACCCATAATAAAGAGCTATGTGGAAGAATAGGAATCTGTCAAGAAGAGTAAGAATGGCCAAAGTGGAAGAAATAAAAGCAGAAGTGCTTGTAGTTATGGAAGTCTCAAGGAGGTAATGATCTATAGTATAAAATGCAACAAGGAAGGAAAACATCAATGGAATAAAATATCATTGGATTTTCAACACAAAATTATTTTTGACTCTGGCAAGGGAGTTTCAGGGAATTTCTGAGAGCAGTGGAAGGAAGGATTAATGGGAGGTAAAGAATTGAGATGACAAATGGAATCTACTGTTTTTTAGAAGATAATCAATGGAGGAAAGAATAAAGACGTGGCACTGACTAGAGAGGAAGACTTCCCAAACCCTTCTTTCATTAGCTCCAGTGGTACCTGAGCATAGCCACATTTTAACACTTAACCGTCTTGCCCTGCAATTGGTGGACTTAGCTGGTTTCCTCTGAGGGAAAGATTATTGAAGTCAAGGAGTGTATTTTATCTGGTTATGACTCTTAAGTCCATCTGATGCTTTGTAAGTGCTCACTAAGTAAGTCATGAATGAGGAGGATGTGGAACTGAGGGATAATTTTTCAATAGCTGAAAGGAAATAATCAATAGAGCGAAAGAGGCTTAAGAGAAAGTCATGAAGAAGTAACTGACAGAGTAGGGATCCTTATTTGCCTGTAGATTGGGGTCCAAAGCATAGTTGGAAGTTTTTATTTTTGCACAAAGAAAAGACATTTTTCCCTCTGAAATGGAAATGAGATGAGGATAGATTCATATGTGAATCAAATGTGTAGATGTCAGGTCAGGAAGCTGAGAAAATTCATTCTGATACTCTTGCTTTCTTTAGTGATGTAGGAGACATTAATTGGGTAGCTAATAAATGCCAGGCATATACATTTCCAAATATTCATTCATCTGTGAGTCTACATTTACGAGAGATCTGTATTTAGCAGAATTTTTTCTGTAATGTTTGTCAGATTTTGCTGTCAGAATTATCCTCGATTTGTGTAATAGATTTGATTGCTTTCCATGTTTTTTTTTTTCCCTATGTTCTGGAACAAATTATAAAGAACTGAATTTACTAGTTCCTTTAAAGTTTCAAACAATTCACTAGTAAAGCAATCCCTGGAGAATTTGGAGTAATTTTTTGAAAAGTTTTCCATTATGCCAGTGGTTCTTATTCAATTCATGTTTTTCTAATTTTTATACATTTTTATTGCTAGTTTATATCTTTCAAGAACATCTTCCTTTTCAGAGTTTACATATTTATTAGAATTACATAGTCTTGCATTGTAATCTCTTATACATTTTATTCTATTTGCTGTCTCTACCCTTTCTCTTTCTAATTCTATTTATTTGTCTTCTTTTCCTTAATCAGATTTTTAAGGAACCTGTCTGACTTAATTTTATTGCCAATAATTCATGGGTTCATTTATTCTATTTTTTCCTGATTTAATACATTTATTTTTTCTTTTAAGATATTTTTTCTTTTATTCTTATTTTATTTTATTTTATTGTTTTGTTAATTTTTGCTTGATAATATATATCTTTAAAGTTGCGAAGTTTCCTATGAATGTAGGCTTTTTCATTGACTCCTCTAGGACTGTTTCCTATTATTTTGTTTTTGCCAGATAACTCTTTGATCTACCTTTCATTTTTATTCTTTGTCATTGCAGTTATTGGAAGTAGCATAGAGTTGAATTGTTCTATCCTAATCTGCAAAGCTTTGCATATGAGGATTTAACTAGTTCAAGAGCTGTGGGTGATGTTTTTTGCTTATTATTATTTTTTATGCCATATAAACATTATTAACATTTATTTTTTCTTATTGTGATGTAAACTATGTTTTATTTGTTTTCATGTTGTCCCATGTATTTGAAAGTTCACTACAGTATTTAAAAGTTCACAAACATTGATGTTAAATTCTGTTTTAAGTTCGAACTTTTAATTACAAAAAAGAACCTACATTTTCTCTTCTGATATAATTTAAAAACAAAATAATTAGAAAGTCAAGGCAAGAAGAAACTGCTAGTAATTAGTAGAAGTTTATTCAAGATGTGATGAAATAAAATAAGCTATTTTTCTCACCCAACATTTTATTTAACCTGTTTTCACGAGCTCATGTTATCATCATAATTTTGTTACAAAGACAAAAGTATAATATAGGGAAAGAACAACATAAAGACTTTGTTTATTATGTAAAATAAGAAATTTAGTAATTTTGTTATGTCTACCACTACTACTTAATAACCTTGAAAATAAAATCTAGGCCTACATACTTGAGTTCTTTTTGTTATTAAATTATATTTTTATGTTATATATATTTTTAAGAATAGTTTTTATTTGAATTCAGTAATATTTTGTTTATAAAACAATTACACTTAAGTTAAAGCATTTCATTGGAATAGAATGCTAATGAGAATCTTCTTAAAGCTACTTTCTCATACTGAAATTTAAATTAATAAATTAGTCTGTCACTCAGTGATTTTGAGTTTTTCAGGAGGAGAATATGAATTGTATATTTTCTGACCTCTTGTATAGTTGATCATACTTTACTATTGATTTCATATGGAATTCACGAATTATGATATTTTATCTCACAATATTATTTATAGTTCCACTTTCTTCCATTTTGTATAGGACAAGTCTAATTGTAGTTTTTTGTTCCTTTGAGCATGTACAGGAATAATTTTTGAGATATTTAAGCCATATATTTTTTCTTAGGTTTCTCACAGCTCTCACACCCACTGACAATCATCATTGCTCATGGGTAGAGAAGGGCCTAAAGATTTTTAAAAAGTGATTATTCAGCTTTGAGTTTTAAATTTAAAACACAGTCTATATAATGACACACTAATTTTGAAAGGTAGGCTTTGTTGCATTCCATAAATTCCAAATCTTCCTTTTAGATATCAGAGTAGATTTTGCAAATCTGATCACTGTTTTACTCTGCACCAAAATAGAGAGTGAAGTTTGCTTTGGTGTCGGAAAATTCCAGAAAATAGGAAAGAGGAAGGTTTGAGAAGGACCAAGTTGTTGTTAAATGTTTCTATTTGTTCTTTTCTCTTCATTCTTCATCCCTGCCCTATGGTCAGATCTCAAAGAGGCATGGAAAGGTACACAATAAAAATGGAAAGTTAAAAAAAAGTCCTAAGCAGAAAGCCTAGTGTCTCACTTTTTAAAGAGTGGACCAGAAAACTGAAAAACATAGAGAAACTCTGTGTTTGGCACTGTCTAAAAGAAAAATGATGTCAACCAAGTGACATAGTAGAAGTACCCGAGGGAGGTATCTTGACGGAGAGCCCTTAGTTAGTTTCAAGATTACCACTGCCTTTGTTTGGCATCTAGGAGACTTCTGTTTGGGAAAACAGTCAGGCAAAAAGAACTGTGAACCAAAAAAGGCCGGAGGTCCAGAAAAGGAAGCTTTGGAATGCTGGGACCTCTTGAAAGCAGGCTATACCAAAGTCAGAGACTTCGGCGGGGTATTTCTGCACAGTATCTCCCCAAAACCAACGGAGACAGCAGTGACTTTGTAAACACAGATGTAGCATGTCCAATAACTGGGTGAAATAAGGAATTTACTTTCCAGTGGAGCACATGAGGATCTATGCAGCTCAGAGGCCATTTTCTGGCCTCTGTCTTATTGTGAGGACATGGATACTTTTCCCTGTGCATATGTCATCTGGGGAAAAAGGAGGGAAAAGAGAATCCTTGAGAATGGAGATCACCTGACAGAAAGATACCTAAACATATAACCCAAAAGAACATCAGACAAATCTAAAATTAGCTCATTTCAATACACCTATGTTTTAACCATTAGTGACAATAGACTTTATATCAAGATGACAGTTATAGAAAGTTTTGTGTGTAAATTTACATTCATTTATAGCATATAAATTTTCTGCATTTGCAAATTAGTTTTAAAAAATCTGCTTGAGATGCTTCTCGACCTGTTTTATAATACTTGAAATTATCTAACATTGCTAGGAACATCTAAGTGTGAATTTTTTAAATGAATTTCAGTCTACCTCCTCCTATTTTTTTCAAATGAGGACAATTTATTTCTACTATAGTCTTCAGTGTTGCTTCTCACCTCTCAGGAATGAGATTGGAGTACTAGTCTCTGCCATTCACATCTACTATAACCCCTTCATCTTTTTCTAAGGTTCTTTTCCTCTGTATTCTCAGAGACCTACTATATCTTGTACTTTTTACACTCTTTCTGTTCTTCAAACAATGCTGATTCTTTTCCTTAACGGTTTCATGTTGGATATTGTCTTTGGCAAACAGCATTCATTCCATTCACCTCTGGTCTCATTGTATTGCAAGGTCTGGAAGTGTGGAAACTGAATTTCCCAAAATCCCTTGCCAGCAGGACTCTGGATACTGTTTAAGTTCTGCTGATGAGGGTCATTCACATGAGATTTGGAAGGTAGAAGCCACACTGCTTCCTTGAGTAGGGGTGCCATACTTCAGCTTTGGCAGATGAGCGTGTTTGCAATGATAGATATCAATATTAATGTAGACATAGAAATATATTGTAGGAATTGGCTCATGTGATTATGGAAGCCAGAGGACTCATGGTCTGTCATCTGCAAGTTGATGGACCAGGAAAGTTAGTAGTGTAACTCAGTTTGAGTCCAGAGGCTCCAGGAGTGCCGATGTCCTAGGACAGGAGAAGATGGATGTTCCAGCTCCAACAAAGAAAGTGAATCCACCCATTCCTTTACCTTTTTGTTCTATTCAGGCCCACATTGGTAAGGGCAAATTTATTTACCTAGTCCACTAATTCAAATGCTAATCTCTTCTAGAAACATGCTCATGCACATACCTAGAACTAATGTTTAGGCAGCTATCTGGGCAATTCTTAGTCCAGTCAAGTTGACACATAAAATCAATAATCACAAACTAATGCCTTGTTAACTTGACACCTGTATACATCTTCCTAAACTATACTTAATCTCCAAAAACAAGGTCATAATTCTGCCTGACATGACACAACTATCCTGCATACAATAAAAAATGTACTAACTCCTTCCCTAGGAGGGAAGGTAAAGTACCTGAGTGATGTCTATTCTTCTCCTGACCGCCTATAACTCAAATACTATAATGTAAAATTAATAATACTTAAATACAATGTAAAGTCAACACGTCTCATGTTACATGATAAAAGAATTAGAAGGGAAAGAAAATGAAGATATTTGCTTTATATATGTGTGTGTGTCTATATATATATAGAGAGAGACACACAAATATATTCATAAAAAGAGGAAATGGTCATGAAAATTACAGTCCTTGTTGCTATAACTAGTCGTGTGGTCACAGCTGATGCCTGTAACTCCTTCTTCTGCCACTCATTCTTCTACCCATTCTATTTCCTTTACCTTCAGCAAGCGCCTCAGTGGATCATGGGTCCTTATCTAATGGAGTGACCCAAATTTTCATTCCTGAAGAGTCTAGGCTAGTTGTAATGTTGTTATAGTTTTCCATTGACCATAATCACAGGACATGGCAATACTAAGAGACACCCTAAGGCAGGGGTCCTCAACCCCCAGGCTCTGAACCCATACCGGTCTGTGGCCTGTTAGGAACCCAGGCCACACAGCAGAAGATGAATGATGGGTGAGTGAGCATTGTTACCTGAGCTTGCCTCCTGTCAGATCAGCAGTGCCATTAAATTTTCATAGGAGCACGTACTATATTGTGAAATGCACATGCAAGGGATCAAGGTTGCATGCTTCTTATGAGAATCTAATGCCTGATGATCTGGGGTGGAACAATTTCATTCTGAAACCATCTCCGTACCCCATCCATGGAAAAATTGTCTTCTACAAAACCACTCCCTGATGCCAAAAGGGTTGGGTACAACTGCCCTACGGGATCTCCTGTATTTAGACATACTCTTACTTACCTCCATTGTATAGAAGTAGTCCAAGTACCCTTTCCTAATCCAGATCAATCACCCCAGCCAATATCATAACTCTCTTCTTTGCCTGTTGACTCAGAGGCATGAGGAGCCCAAAGTGACCAGGTGGCAGTCTTCACTTACAGTTCAATGGATTATTGTGTTTCCTGGTGGAAGTAGTTCTCCGTCTGGAACTTAAACTTCTAGGACAGCAGAGCATAAAGTCACGAAAACATGGAGCAGAAACGTTGCTACTGGGTCACTAGGGGTAAGAGGAAGTGGTCTCATTCCCATTTTCCCACCTTGATTCCTGGATCTATAAATCCCAGCTATCAGAGAAACAGCATCATATATTAGATACTGACTCAACATATACAGCCTTCTGGAAAACCTAGCCCCAACCTGCAAGGCATTACCACATAGCTGACACTGTAACCGTGTCTTCAAAAGGTCATTCTACCACTCTATCAAGCCAGCCACTTCATGATGGTGGGGAACATGGTGAGACCAGTGAATTCCATGGGCATGGGCTTATTGCTTTATCTCTTTTTCTGTGAAGTGAGTTCCTTAATCAGAAGCAATGCTGTATGGAATACTATTACAGTGCATCATTCATTCTGTAAATTCGTGGATTGTATTTTTGGCAGAACCTTTTTGTGTAGGGAAAGCAAATATATATACAGAGTAAGTGCATATTTCAGTAAGGATAAAACACTTCCCTTTCTATGATTAAAGTGGTCAAATGTAATAAGCTTGCCACCAGATAGCTGGCTGATAACTTTGGGGAATGGTGCCATATCAGGGATTCAGTGTTGGTCTCTGCTACTGGCATATTGGGCACTAATCAGTGGCTACAGCCAGGTTGTCCTTGCTGAATAGAAGTCCATGTTGCTAAGCCCATGCATAACATCCATCCTGCCATCAGGGCCACTTTGCTCATGAGTCCATTGGGCAATGACAGGGGTGAGTGGGGCAGGAAGCTTACTGGTACCCATGGAATGAGTAATCCCAGACACTTGATTATTAAAATATTCCTCTTCTGATGTCATCCTTTGGTGAGTATTCACAAGGACACAAATGTCTGTATAATTTTTGCCCATTTAAAAGAGGGTTATCCACATACCTCTTCTCCAAATGTATTTGTTACCAGTTTTCTTTTCTTTTTCTTTCTTTTTTTTAGACAGAGTCTTGTTCTGTCACTTGAATCTGCCTACTGGATTCAAGCGATTCTCCTGCCTCAGCCTCCCAAGTAGCTGGGACTACAGGCACATGCCACCATGCCTAGCTAATTTTTGTATTTTTTTAGTAGAGACGGGGTTTTGCCACGTTGGCCAGGCTGGTCTCAAAATCCTGACCTCAGGTGATCCACATGCCTCCGCCTCCCAAACTGCTAGGATTACAGCCGTGAGCCACTGTGCCCAGCCATTTGTTACATTTTCCAGTCTTATTCCTTCCAAGTCCCTGATGCTCCTACTAAACCATTAGCTACAGCGTATGAGTCAGTGTATAATCACACATTTAATCCTTTCCCCTTCCAATAAAAGTGCATAACCAGGTGTACTACCTGAAATTCTTCCCACTGTGAAGATTAATCTTTACTACAGCCCTTCAGGGATGTGCCAGAGAGTAGCTGTAGTGTTATAGTATCCACTTTTGAGTGGTGCCTATATATCATGCAGAACCATTTATAAGCCAGGCCTGAGTCTTCTCTTCCTTTATCAACTAATTGTAGGAAACACCTCATGAGGTCACAGGTGCATGCTGGGAGAGAGAAGGCAGTGTAGCGGGAGTAGGAAGCATGGGCATTTGAGCCACTTCTTCATGTAACTTACTTGTGCTTTCACGGCCTATTCAGGCTCCATCACATATATACCACTTCCATTTGATATGGAGTGTTGCTGTACATGCCCAACTTTATGGCTTGTTGGGTCAGATAATACCCAGCTCATGATGGGCAGCTCAGATCATATGGTAACTTGATGGCTCACGGTCAGAAATTCAGTTACTACCAAGGTCTGTTATCAGGCCAAGAGCTTTCTCTCGAAATGAGAGTAGTTATTTGGGGATGATGGTAGGACCTTGCTACAAAATTCTGAAGGCCTGTGCTGCAGGTCACCTATAAGATCCTGTCAGAGGCTCCAAACTACATACTTACATGCTACTAACACTTCAAATACCACTGAATCTGCTGGACTGTATGGCTCAAGTAGCAGAGCAACATGTACAGCAGATTGGACTTGTTGCAGAGCTTTTCTCTTTTTCTGAGCACCAATCAAAACTAAAAGCTTTTCAGGTCATTCAGTAAATGGGTAGAAGTCACACACCCAATTGAGAAATACAATTGATTCAAAATCCCAATAGGCCCAGTAGATGTTGCGCCTCATTCTTGATTGTAGGAGGGACCAGATTCAACAACTTATCTTTTACCTTAAAAGGAATATCTCAATATGTTCCACATGACTGGGGCCCTAGAAATTTCACCGAGGTAGAAGGATTCTAAATTTATTTACCATTCTCTGACATGCAAATGTCTTGTCAGTTAGTGTAGAGAAGCTGCTACATCTAGCTTATTAGGTCCGATTAACCTAATGTCATCAATGTAATGGACTAGTGTAATATCTTATGGAAGGGAAAGATGATCAAGATCCTTGTGAACTAAATTATGCCATAGAGCTGGAGGGCTGTATAGACCCCCGAAGTCGGACAGTGAAGTGTTTCTTGCCTTTCCAGCTGAAAGTAAATTACTTCTAGTAGGTTTTGTGAACATAGATGGAGAAAAATGCATTTGCCAAATCAATAGCTACATGTCAGGTAGCAGGTCATGTGTTAATTTACTCAAACAATAAATCCATATCTGGTACAGTTGATGCATTTGGAGTCACCACTTGGTTAAGCTTATGATAATCCACTGTCATTCTCCAAGATCCATATGTCTTTTGAACAGGGACAAGTAGGAGAATTGAATGGGGATGTGATAGGAATCAACACCCTTGCATTTTTCAAGTCCTTGGTGATGGCAGTAACCACTGAAATCCCTCCAGGAGTGCAGTATTGCATTTGATTTACTGTTTTCCTAGGTACAGGTAGTTCTAATGACTTCCTCTTGGCCTTTCCCACAATAGTAGCCATCATCTTACAGATCAAGGAATGAATTTTGGAATTTTGCTAACTTCTAAGTGAGTCTATTCCAATTATGCATTCGGTAGCTGGGGAAGAGATCACAGGATGGGTTCAGGGACCCAGTTAGTGACCACTCAAGGACCCACTTTAGTTTAAGATGGACCTAAGCTAAAACTATTATAATCACCTGATCTTTATAAAGCCCTATTCTGACTGGAGAGCCATTGTCATGTTTTGGATATCCTGAAATCAGTATAAGTTTAGAGCCAGTGACCAAAAATCCCTGAAAAGTCTGATTATTTCCTTTTTTTCAACGCATAGTTACGTAGTAAAAGGCCGTGGGTCTCTTTGGGGAAGGCTGGGAGAAAGATTAACAATATACATTTTTGGTAGTGTACCAGGGTCCTTTCTCGAGTGAACCTATCCTCTCCTTTATTCAAGGGATTCTCGGTCTGCAACCTGGCTCAAATCTGGGAATTGAGGTCAGTAACTCTGTCTTTATGATTCAAGTTAGACTTTTGCTCACTGGACCCAGAATTTTTCTGCTTATACAGACCAAGTAAAAATGTAGTAGGCTTCCGATGTGTTTCCCTTCCAGGAACACCATGATCAATTAGCTAGTGCTATAGGTCTGTGCGTCAGTCTTCTGATGCTGCTGTGACTCTACTGAGCACTAGAGTAACTGTGGTCACCTTGTCCTTGCTGGTTGAGTGCTGCCACTTGGGCACCCCAGGATCCAGTTACTCCTGTTGCATTTAGATTTTCCAGTTGAGTGGCTGGATGTGGTTCTCACTCTCTAAAGTTTGGCCTACAGAGAAGCACAATCACTATCACCAAGCTCTCCAGGGATACTAGGACTCCCTTCACAAAGTATTTCACAAAGTATTGGGGAAACGTATGTTGTCTGAACCCCTTGGTGTGGGTGAGTAGGTCTTAAATGTCAACTCCACTCTTCCTGAAGCATTTGAATTCCTTCCTCTGTAAAACTCTGTAGATATACTAAAATCATTGACTGAATTGTACATTTTAAATAGGTGAACATTATGATATATAAATTGCATATCAATGAAACTATTTCCTTAAAAAACCTTTTTTTTTGTTTTTTTTGTATTGCAGGAAAGAGCCACAGATTTGCTTCTTCTAGCAAGGGTCTGGTACTAACACCAGCTCCATCCAAATATTGTTCACTACTTCTTAGACAGAGACCCCTTTCTCCCAGGTAAGCAGCAGAATTCCCAGACTATTGGTAATTCTCAAAAATCATCATTCATCAGGCAGTTGATGAAAGATGACACTTTGTGAATGAGAGGGAATTTAGTCAGGTCAATATAAGATGAGTAGAAATTCAAGTTACAATGAAGTCAATGTATTAAGGTTTAAAAGCATTTGGATAGATGTGTGGGTGAGGAAGAAATAAATCACCATGGACATCTCATAAGGGAAGAGTAGCTTCCAGGCTTTCTGACCAGTGGTCCGGCACCTGAGCCTCTGATATTCCAGGAAATAGAGTGGATGCTTGATCTTACTCTTCATCTGCCTAGCCAGGTGTATTTGTCCATTTTCATGCTGCTATAAAAAACTGCCCAAGACTAGTAATTTCTAAAGGAAAGAAGTTTAATTAACTCACAGCTCCACATGACCTAGGAGGCCTCGGGAAACCTACAATCATGGCAGAAGGGGAACCAAAAACAACCTTCTTCACATGATAGCATGAAGGAGAAGTGCCAAGCAAAAAGGGGAAAAGCCTCTTATGAAACCATTAGATCTCATGAGAAATCACTCATTATCACAAGAACAGCATAAGGGTAACCTCCTGCATCATTCAATTATCTCCCACAGGATCCCTCCCGTGACAAGTGGGGATTATAGGAACTATAATTCAAGATGAGATTTTGGTGGGGACACAGTTAAATCATATCATTCCACCTGTAGTCCCTCTCAAATCTCATGCCCTCACATTTCAAAACAATTATACCCTTCCAATAGTCCCCCAAAGTCTTAACTCATTCCAGCATTAACTCAAAAGTCCAAGTCCAAAGTCTCATCTGAGACAAGGCAAGCAAGCCTCTTCCACCTGTGAGTCTGTAAAATCAAAAGCCGGTTAGTTACTTCCTAGATACAATGGGGGCAAAGACATTGGGTAAATACACCTATATACCTAAATTTACATATTGGGTAAATACGCCCATTCCAAATGGGAGAAATTGGCCAAAAGAAAGGGGCTACAGGCCCCATGCAAGTCCGAAATCCAATAGGGCAGTCATTAAACCTTAAAGTTCCAAAAAGATCTCCTTTGACTCCATGTCTCACATCCAGGTCATGCTGATGCAAGAGGTGGGCTCTCACAGCCTTGGACAGCTCTGCCCCTGTGGCTTTGCAAGGTACAGTTCCCCTCCTGGCTGCTTTCACGGGTTGGCATTGAGTGTCTGTGGCTTTTCTAGGTGCATGGCATAAGCTGTTGGTAGATTTACCATTCTGGAGTCTGGAGGACGGTGGCCCTCTTCTCACAGCTCCACTAGACAGTGTGCCCATGGGGACTGTGTGTGGAGGTTCCAACCTCACATTTCCCTTCCACACTGCCCTGGCAGAGATTCTCCATGAGGGCTCTGCCCCTGCAGCAAACTTCTGCCAGACATCCAGGCATTTCGGTACATCCCCTGAAATCTAGGCAGAGGTTCGCAAACCTTAATTCTTGACTTCTGCCTACCTGCAGGCCCAACACCATGTGGATGTTGCCAGGGTTGGGGCTTATACCCTCTGAAGCAATGCCCTGAGCTCTACCTTGCTCTCTTTTAGCCACAGCTGGAACTGAAGCAGCTGGGATACAGGGCACCATGTCCTGAGGCTGCACAGAGAAAGGGGGCCCTGGGCGTGACCTATGAAACCATTTTTCCCTTCTGGTTCTCAGGGCCAGTGATGGGAGGGACTGCTGGGAAGAACTCTGACATGCCCTGGAGACATATCCCCATTGTCTTGGTGATTAATATTTGGCTCCTCATTACTTATGCAAATTTCTGCAGCCAGCTTGAATTTCTCCCCAGAAAAAGGGGTTTTTCTTTTCTATTGCATTGCCAGCCTGCAAATTTTCCAAACTTTTATGCTCTGCTTCCTCTTGAACACTTTGTCTCTAGAATTTTTTTCCACTGCTTACACTAAATCATCTCTCTCAAGTCCAAAGTTCCACAGATCTCTAGGGCAGGGACAAATGCTGCCAATCTCTTTGCATAACAAGAGTGACATTTACATCAGTTCCCAAAAGGTTCCCCATCTCTGTCTGAGACCACCTCGGCCTGGACTTCGTTGTCTATATCACTATCAGCATTCTGGCCAAAGCCATTCAACAAGTCTCTAGGAAGTTCCAAACTTTCTCAGATCTTCCTGTCTTCTGAGCCCTCCAAGTCTCTAGGAAGTTCCAAACTTTCCCACATTTTCCTGTCCTCTACTGAGCTTTCCAACGTGTTCCAACCTCTCCCTGTTACCCAGTTCCAAAGTTGCTTCCACATCTTTGGGTATCATAGCAGTGCCACACTCCCGGTACCAATTTACTGTATTAGTCTGTTCTAATGCTGCTATAAAGAACTATCTGAGACTGGGCAATTTTTAAAGAAAAGAAGTTTAATTGACTCACAGTTCCACACGGCTGAGAATGTTTCAGGAAACTAATAATCATAGTGGAAGGGGAAGCAAATACATCCTTCTTCACATGATGGCAGAAAGGAGAAGTTCTGAGCCAAAGGGAGAAAAGCCCCTTATAAAACCATCAGATCTCATGAGAAATCACTCACTATCAGAGAATAGCATGGGGGTAACCACCCCATGATTCAACTACCTCTCCCTGGATATCTACCATGACATGTGGGGATTATGGGAACTGCAATTCAAGATGAGATTTGGGTGGGGACACAGCCTAACCACGTCACCGGGTTGCTGTGTTTCTGAGGTCTAAATTTGAGTCAGCTAATGGATACCCATGTTGCAGCAGTTACAGATTATAATTTCCAAAAATTAAAAAGATTGATCAGTAAGTTTAAATTAGAGTGCTTTTGAAATTTGGCATGTTGAAAGATTTTTCACAGATACGTTGTTAGTGTGGCGAATGCAAGAGAATCAGGAGCAGGTAGATAATCACTTTTACAACCTATGACTCAGCTAATTTTATTTTCAATTTCTTCCATATGAACTTAATTTTCTCTTCCGTGTTCTTTCCTGAAACTGATTGTGTTTTCACAAGTTTCTTCACATAAAAAAAATCAGCATTCATTCTTTTGCCAAAACATTCATCCTGCTTGTTTCTAAACACTCCTTTCTCTGTTAAGAGTTTTCCCCTGCTCCTACAGAGGAATAACTCATTTACCTGCCTTTTGAATTTGGTTTCTCTCACTTTAGGATAAGTAGCCCTGGATCTCCATGCTCAGACCTCCTCACTGTCATTGGCAATCTCTATTTATCTTCAGGATCTTTTGTTTTGTTTTGTTTTGTTTTGAGATGGAGTCTCGCTCTGTCGCCCAGGCTGGAGTGCAGTGATGATATCTCAGCTCACTGCAAGCTCTGCCTCCCTAGGTTCAGGTCATTCTCCTGCCTCAGCCTCCCGAGTAGCTGGGACTACAGGTGCCCACAACTGGCTAATTTTTTATATTTTTGGTAGAGATGGGGTTTCACCGTGTTAGCCAGGATGGTCTCGATCTCCTGACCTCGTGATCCGCCTGCCTCAGCCTCCCAAAGTGCTGAGATTGCATTATAGGCGTGAGCCACCACGCCCAGCCCTATCTTCAGGATCTTTAAATTCAGGAGTAAGTACAAGATTTCGAACAATATCTTGCAGAATACTTTATTTGAACCCACTCATTAAAACTTCTGCATTTAAAAAAAAAAAAAGAAAGAAAGAAACCTCTACTGGCTGTCTTCTACCTTACTCTACTAGAGTTAGGCAAAACGTTCTGTAAAATGTTTATAAAGACACTTTGTGCTTAGCCAGAATATAGTATATATTCAAGATAAAAAAAAAAAAATCTGGGCAGTGATTTCAAAATGGATAGGAACTTCTATTTAAATAAGAAATGAAGACTACTGGATCAGACTGACTTGGCTTTTCCACGAATCCTTGTTGCTGTTATAGGCTGTTGCTAAATATACATTAAAATGTTTGTGATAGTCATGCATACCAAAAGTCACTCCTCCTGATTTGGGGTACATCTTGGATCATACGAAATCACGGCATTGCAAGGCTGGGGTCAGCCATGCTGCTGCCAGGCCAGGTTCTGCTACTCCAGGATCCCACCTGGCAAGATGCCAGCTGCTTTTGCAGGGCCCTGACCTTTCCATCAGGCAGCAGCAGAATCACCAGGCAAAGTTAAACATAACTGTGTCATCCCAGAATGGTGATGTCCCCTTATAAAAGCCACACTGATGAATAAAATATAGGGTGTAATTATCCATAGCAAGTGCCAAGAACGGTCTTATAGCCTGATCTTGTATCTGTAGTATTTAACTTCATTTAAAATCACTAAATAATTTATGTTTAGTAAGAAGTAAAATTACTTAAAGTGACTTTGGTAACTTTGTTTCTGTTTAGACCCCAAAGATAGAAGAATATCTTGACTGATGCAAACCAAAAACAGTAAACATTTGATTACCTCCAAGTGTAGACATTTGTATAAGAACCATGGTAAAGATTACAATCAGTACAGACTACAACTTCTATCTCTAGCCGCATACTGACAGGCAAAGTTAGCTCAATGAAATTCCCAGAGTCAGCTTTTCTGTTTTTAGAAATATAACTAATTAGCTCTCTGTAGTTTTAAACATCATTTCTTAATGATTTTCTGCAGTAATAATTCTCTGATTACCTAGCAGGGTGACATTCACGAGAACTGTTCTTTGTAAATTGGTTTCTGATAATAGGGAGGACAGGCCAGTTCATGAAGCACAGATAAGAGAACAACAGGGTAGTGGGCCATAAGAGAATAAAGGATTGAGCGTGATCAGAAGAGTGAGAGGCGTTTCCTTTATCACTCTGAGCAAATGAGGTCAACATGTCACTTTGAGGAGCCTTATATCACATGATCGTTATGGTATTAGTTACTTGTAATAGTAACAGTATTAGTAGTACTCTGCATATTGTCAGAATTTCAGATATTTTAAAATTTCCTTCTGAATATATTTTGATGCCATTTCCTCTCCAAAAACTTGGTTTAATAAACGTTGCATCGAACTTTCTACTTCTGCCAATGATTTAGTATAAAATTTGAATAAATTTAGCAGATCTTCATATATTAAGACCCAGTGCCCAATTTGGAATGTTGATGTGAGGATTACAGACACATTTTTCTATAACAGAACTCTCTCATTTTCCATATAATAAAAGGGCAAACAGACAGGAAGAAGTGATTCAGTCCCGGAATAGTGATTCTCCTCAATAATGGAAGTTAATTGAAGAGGGATTTTAATGTAGCTCACATTTAGGAAGGAAATGGTTTTCTTATCATTTAATAAGATCCAAACATTATGATTCAAGGAGATATGGATCTTCTATGAGGAACTAGTGAGTTCTGGTGGCAGGAGATGAAACACTTTTTTTTTTTTTTAAGACAAGAGGAATAGGTGAACAAATATGCAAAGGAAAACAGTAAATACCAAAATATGCAGCAAACCAAAGCAGAAACCCACCCTGGTGCCTTTCCTGGTCTCTTTTATTCTCAAAACTCTAGTTTCCCTTTCTAATTACCTGGTAGAAGAAACAGATGGGAGATAAAAATGCTATGATTCATCTCAGGATGCCATAAGGATGTATAAGATATAACAAGAGGAAGGGATTATGATGACTACTGGTGAAGGACCAGAGCCCAGAAAAGAAGGGAGATGAGAGCATGAATGAACCAAGGCACTGGTTTGGTTGGAGGTCAAGTGGAAGGTCAAGTGGGTAGGCATGGAGAGGGCTTCCTGGAGGAATGTCCAGCTGAGGGATGCCCATAAAAGGATCACACTGAAGGTCTGGGTAGTGAGGCTGCAGGCTCAAGAACAACCATAGTAGGGCTGAGTTTGACTAAGAACACAGGATTATCAGTCCTCAGCCTCTCTTCTCAATAGCTTGAATTTGTGCTTGGTTATTGGTAACATGGAGTAAATAAATGATTGAAGTTTTTTCAGGGATGTGTTTCTGCCTATCTTCTGCCAGGATCCTTGAGACGCCTTTGCTGTGAATAATGGAGAAGCAAAAGGAGTTACTAATAAGACAAACTAAACCCAAGAACAGAGAGAGCCTAAGTTACAGATACATATGTGTGTCTAAGGTAGGTCCAAAAGTATGAGTCTAGAGATATTACGTATAAAACACCTAACTGAATGTCAAAAAACCCACAGGCACTTAATAATTGGTAGCAGTTATTATTACTCATTAGTGTGGGGGCTGGGATGATGACAACAGAATATAACTTGGAGGGTTGGTGTAGAGCAATTGGCTAGCAACTGTAGTTTGAATTTCCATGAAGTAGTCTACACACAAACACATCAAAACTGAAACCACAACTATGTGATTTAATAATATTGCACGTTTAGACATGATACAAGGCACTTTTGCCTACATTATCTTTCTGTGAGATTAACGTTAGACCTGGTTTTATAATTATCCTAAATTTACTACTAAAGAATTTAGTTTGAAAAGTCATGCAACTTTTCTAAAGAATTTTTTTCTGATTTAATAACACTAATCAATGAATTAATCAATCAGCTGTTCTGGCCATGAAATGTGTGAGAAAAAAAAAGGCAGTATATTAATTATATACTGAGACTTGGCTCTGTGTGTCTCACAAAATAAGTATAAAGTATCAAATTTGTTATAAATGTGTGACCCATTAAAAGAAAAAAAAAAAACCTGATAGATGTGTATTTGGTAACAGCTTTTTAGAAAATTTTTTGAACATTTATGGTGTGCAAAAGCAAGTTAGTTACTTTCCTTCAGAAAAGAACAGCGATCAGTGTACTAAATTAAATTACTTGGATAAATTATGGAGGAAAATTCTGATTTTTGTGCAAGGTTTGCATTCTGGATTGAGGTCCAGTTCTTTTTGAAGTATCTGAAATCAAACATATATTCCCAAACCTTGAGGACTGATTTCCTTCTGAAGACCACCCTCTCTTCTATTTGAGGAACTCATATTCCTTCTTGTAACACTACTCTGATTCTATACCAAGCAACCTTGGCCTTGTTAAGACAAGAAAGTTGCCTTAAGCACTTTGCAAAGCTTTCCTACATTCACTGTTGGTGGATGGTGTCTCTATACTACTTGTTCCCCTGTAGAGCCTCAGATTGGAGATATAAGGGGTGAAATAACAGCCAAGTACTTCAGAGCTAAGTACTTTACATATAACTCATTTAATCCTCACAACATTGCTATGAAACAAGTACTATTATTATTCCCAGTTTACAGATAGAAACTGAGGCAGATAGAGATTAAATAATCAAAGTTTACCTACTAGATAACAGAATGGGGATAGAAACCAAGCCATTCTGGCTTCTCCTGCTTTTAACGCCAGGATGGTAAAAGAGGAAGTTTGAGTTCATTCCCACAGAGAAGAGGTTATTAAGGCTCAGACTGGACAGATAGCACGGGAATGATGAGTAAGCAGGAAATTTAAGAGTCGGACCTTTGAAAAATATGACAAAGCCTAGAGACTGGCAACTTACATGATCTGAGAAAGGTGAGAAGGCCAGTGTTCCTTGTTTGGAAACATGAGGAATAATGGGACCACTGGTTGAAATGGAGTGCAAATGTCTTAGAAGAAAGGGAAAAAAATGACACCAACTTGGCCCTCAAGTATATTTGGAGTATATTCTAGTTCTCTTTTCATTAGAAGAAATTTAATTTGAGAGATGAATAGAGAAAGAAAGGGGAAAGGAGAATGTTTCAAAGAATAAGGTTAAAGTCATCACAGCTTGACAGCAATCTAAAAGTCAAAAAGTATGCCAGAATAGCAGGTATTTGAGACCCACTGTTAGAAACAATTTTATTTTAAACACATGTGGTTCCTTAATGATCCTGGTAGCATGGTGGCTGTGGAGTCCGCCTTTAGCAGGAAGTGCTGATTTGCTTAATTCTATTAAGCCTGTCAGAAAGGTAAATCTGTGTCCTGAACTCAAGGGGCCTCTGCTCTAAAGTAAGTTTGACATTGGCCAATAATCACCCTGACATTCCTGTGGCTTTGGCTGCTTTTGAAGCTGCTGAATTGCACCAAGAGAAGAGGCTGAGTGAGAAAGCCTGGTTATAGCAATGGCCCATCCTGTCAGTGCTGGGAGGGTGTACTATACTCAAAGCGGTGTAAACAGAGGTGCTGCCCATTGTGCTCCACTATGCTGGCTGCCTTTGGGATGATTGTTGGGAAAGCTCTGGAAGCCAGTGGTGTTAGAGGGGACAGTGTGCTTCTTGAAACAAAGGAGTTAATGGTGAGAATGGTCTTTAAAAACTGTATGCTTTACAAAGGTGAACTCTGCAAACTGGGCCTACTGAAAGAAATAGGGATTCTATTTCCATTACTGTTTTATCATCAAAATACCATAAGGCTTGGCCCTTAGCAAATGGTCCTTAAATATCTGATACCATTAGAAGCTTGCTTCTATGAAGGGTGATCACCCATCCCAGTTTGCATGAGACAGTCTTAGTTCACATTATTGTCCTTGCATCCTGTTCAGCTGGTATATATCCAAGTCTCTTAATTTTTATTCAAGTATTATTATTAATAGTTGTACAAAAATAAGTCAGAATAAGTTTGGTAGACCTCTACTTTATTTCCAGCTTCTATCATTTTCTTACTGGTAGTAGGTATGAGACATACATACATGGAAGGATAATCAGCAGTAGCCTATTTCTCTGCCTTTAATTTTTTTTAAAGACCTTTCCAGATTCAAGAAGAATGGGCAAGGCACTCAGGTATGAGCAACAAATTCCTTTCGTGTTGGAGATCATGGAAGAAGTATTAGATGCTGCTCCCCTTAGTGTAACAGCAAGTTTTGTTGCAGCCTGTGGGGCCTGCAAGCTACCAAAACCACCAGGACCCTAGAAAAGTCACTGGGAAACGTAGAATATTATAGCTAAATAAACATCATCACATACGTGTAAAACATAGAGACTGAACAGTCCAGTCTTAAAATGTATAGCGAAGTAGTTTGGATGCTGTTGTTACAGTGATTTTGTCATCTACCAATTTTAAGTGTGTAGTGATTTATCTATCACATTATTTGGCAACACTTTCTAAATTTTGCAATACATGCAACAATGAACTAAAAAATGAAAGTGCATGTTTAATTTAAAAATTAAAAGTAAAGCCAGGTGCAGTGGCTCACACCTGTAATCCCAGCACTTTGAGAGGCTGAGGCAGGCAGATTACCTGAGGTCAGGAGTTCGAGACCAGCCTGACCAACATGGAGAAACCCTGTCTCTACTAAAAATACAAAAGTGGCTGGGCATGGTGGTGCATGCCTGTGGTCCCAGCTACTTGGGAGGCTGAGGCAGGAGAATCGCTTGAACCTGGGAGGTGGAGGTTGCGGTGAGTGGAGATTGCAACACTGCACTCCAGCCTGGGCAACAAAAGCAAAACTCCGTCTCAAAATAATAATAATAATAATAATAATAATAATAATAATAATAATAATACAAGTAGGATTTTCATACATCATTAAAGCCATAATGATTTCACACACCAACTGACAACTAGCAGACAAAAAGTCTTCTGGGAAGTCAGTAGCATCAGCCTTCAAAGTTATTTCAAAGTTATTATTTTTGGGAAGACTATGCTCAAAAGGAGAATTTTACATATGTGACCACAGAAGGTGTGCCTGTGTATCACTCTTTAAAGCATGAGTTTTTATTTCTACTAATTGGCTGTTGGTTTAAGTTAATTTTGCTCATTTTCACTTTCAAGTTTTTGTGTATGCATGAAACAGGAAGCAATAGCAGAAAATGTGGCTCCATTAGTAGCAGAATTTTTCAAGCTCAAAGGATGTCCATTTTGTATCAGCAGATGCTTCAAATTGAAAATCATTTAATTCCAATATATGTTTTTTCCCCATGTGCTTTTAGAATTCATTCTCAAAGGTGAAATATCTTGAGATTATTGTGAATATTAAAAGTGTGACCCTGAAATTAAAGTATCTGCTTTTGTGGTGATAATACAGATATAAATTTTGATGGAGCACATCATCCTGGTAACAGTAATGTTCTTACTAAATTAAGAAATCTATGGAGGAGAAAAGTATTTAGAGTTGGATGTAGTATCCTCATAATTTGTAATTTTATCCAAACAAGCTGTAATATTCTACCAAAAAAGAGCCTGTATAGTCAAGACAATTCTAAGCAAAAAGAACAAAACTGGAGGCATCATGCTACCTGACTTCAAACTACAAGGCTACAGTAACCAAAACAGCATGGTACTGATACCAAAACAGGTATATAGACTAATGGAACAGAACAGAGGCCTCAGAAATAACACCACACATCTACAGCCATCTGATCTTTGACAAATCTGACAAAAGCAAGCAATGGTGAAAGGATTCCTTATTTAATAAATGGTGTTGAGAAAATGGTCTAGCCATATGCAGAAAATTGAAACTGGATCCCTTCCTTACACCTTATACAAAAATTAGCTCAAGGTGGATTAAAGATTTAAATGTAAGACCTAAAACTATAAAAACTCTAGAAGAAAACCTAGATAATACCATTCAGGACATAGGCATGGGCAAAGACTTCATGACTAAAACACCAAAAGCAAGGGCAACAAAGCCAAAATTGACAAATGGGATCTAATTATACTAAAGAGCTTCTGCACAACCAAAGAAACTACCATCAGAGTGAACAGGCAACCTACAGAATGGAAGAAAATTTTTGCAATCTACCCATCTGACAAAGGGCTAATATACAGAATCTACGAGGAATTTAAACAAATTTACAAGAAAAAAACAAAGAATCTCATCAAAAAGTAGGTAAAGGATATGAACAGACACTTCTCAAAAGAGGACATTTATGTGGCCAACAAGCATATGTTAAAAATCTCATCGTCACTGGTCACTAGAGAAATGCAAATCAAAACCACAATGAGATACCTTCTCACACCAGTTAGAATGGTGATCATTAAAAAGTCAGGAAGCAACAAATGCTGGAGAAGATGTGGAGATATAGGAATGCTTTTACACTGTTGGTGGGAGTGTGAATTAGTTCAACCATTGTGGAAGACAGTATGGCGATTCCTCAAGGATCTAGAACTAGAAATACCATTTGACCCAGCTATCCCATTACTGGGTATGTAACCAAAGGATTATAAATCATTCTATAAAGATACATGCACAGGTATGTTTATTGCAGCACTATTCACAAGAGCAAAGACTTGGAACCAATTCAAATGCCCATCAATGATAGACTGGATAAAGACAATGTGGCACATATACACCATGGAATACTATGCAGCCATAATAAAGAGTGAGTTAATGTCCCTTGCAGGGACATGGATGAAGCTGGAAACAATCATTCTCAGAAAACTAACACAGGAACAGAAAACGAAACACCCCATGCTCTCACTTAAAAGTGGGAGTTGAACAATGAAAACATATGGGCACAGGGAGGGGAACATCTCATACTGGGGCCAGTCGGGGGGTTGGGGGGAAGGGGAGGAATAGCACTAGAAGAAATCCCTAATGTAGATGACGGGTTGATGCGTGCAGCAAACCACCATGGCACATGTATATCTATGTAACAAACCTGCACGTTCTGCACAGGTATCTCATAACTTAAGTATAATAAAAAAAATGTACCAATTGAAATAGAAACTAAAGATGTCAAAATCCATAAATATTTTTATATCTACACAACTAGAATAATTAAACTTTTGTGATAAAGCTAATATTGAATTTAAAAATCTCCAGCATAACGGTATGTTTTTTCTGCAGCCTCTTATCAATAAGATTTTAGGAATGCTGGATCATTTGAATAACTACTTTCTAAATCAACCTTAATGTACTACAATGATATTCTAAGTTATATATCTTCTCCATATGTTTTTGTCTCTTTTATTTGTTCTTATTATTTTCGTGTAATTTATATGATATAGCTTGAATATTTTTGTCTCTTTCAGAATTCATGTTGAAACTTAATTCTCAATAGAACAGTAGTAGGAGGTGTCGCCATTAGAAGGTGATTGAGTTTCTCATGACTAGGATCCGGTGTCCTTAAAATAGGGTATGATGGAGGGAGTTCATTCATTTTTGCCCTTCTGCCTCGTCTGCCACATGAGGAAACAGCATTTCTTCCCTCTGGGGATGCAGCAACAAGGCCCCATTAAGGGAGCAGCAAGAGCATCCCCCACTGGACAAAAAAAAAAAAAAAAAAAGAAAAGAAAAAGAAAAGAAAACTGCTGATGCATTAATCTTGGACTTCTCAGTCTTCTGAACTGTGAGAAAATAAATTCCTGCTTATTATAAAATACCAGCTTAGGTATCTTGTTATAGCAGCAGAGTTGTGCTAGGACACCCTATATAATGGAAAATTTTATCAAATTTACTTCTATATTACTGGTTCAATTTTCTGCTTCCATAATTCTGTTCTTTCTTATTGCCTTCAATTATCTTTGTATTTCTGATAATAGTCTGACACTTTTATTATTTTTTAAACTTTTAAATATTTTTCAATGAATTGGTTTGCCATTTTAGTTCAAACTGCCTGTTAACTAGCCCAAAATTAATACTTGCTGACATATTTTCATCAGTTGTTCTTGTATCCTCATCTAAACACTGTTTTATGAAAAATATAAAAGAAATAGATTATGTTTTCTTCCATTTTCATAGAGAAATTACCTAAAGAATATGATTCCCCTGAGTTATCTGTGTCATAATTAGTATCTTGTTCTGGGCATACAGAGAGAATAATAGGTATCAGAATTAATTGTGGAGCTCTTAAAAAATTACCTTTTGTTTCCCTACCCACTGAACTCCTGAGAGTGTTGGCCTATGGTTGGGCCAACTATATTATCTATTTTTATTTGTATTTACAGCTCTACAGCTAATAATTATAATTAAGTAGGTTTGAGAACCACTTGGCTAAAGAATATTAAGCTCTTCTTAGAAGAGAGATGCATGTGAAAATTACATTCTCTCATCTCTGTCCTGTATATAACTCTTCAAAGAAGGTTTTATGCACCTCAAGTTTTAATGTATGAATATACTTTAGTCCATTCATCAGACTCTTTGAAACTAAGACATAGGTTCTTCACTTCCAGAAAATAAATTAGCTGCCCCCTCCCACTATATTGGACAGCCACTTTTTCTTCCACATTAGCACTTTTTGTGCTACATGAGTTTGAAGGCTGTAAAACTGCAGGAGCTTAACTACTACGTTTTATTAAGCACTCATCCTTTGTATACATTCTCTTATTTAATCATCCCAACAACTCTAAAGAGATATGTAGCATCATCTCCTTCATAAGATGAATTAGAAGGAGCCTAGAAGGTAAGTAATGTATACAAGATTACATAACTGGTGAAGTCAGAATAAGAAGATGGATCCTTTAACTTCAAAACCTGTCCTCTTATCCACTGCTCTACATGGTTATATCATGCCCCGAAGAAAAAAATTCAACCCTACTGTCTTGGTCTGTTTCGTGTTGCTATAACAGGATACTATAGACTGGAAATTTATAAGGAAAAGAAATGTCTTACAGTTCTGGAGACTGAGGAGTACAAGGTTGAGGGGTCTGCATCTGGTGTCATCTCATGGCAAAAGGCAGAAGGGCAAGAGAGCAAGAGCAAGAGCAAGAGCAAGAGGAGACCGAACTTGCTTTTATAACAAGCCCACTCGCATGATAACCAACCCACTCTTGTGATAATGACATCATCAATCCATTCATGAAGACAGAGCTCTCATGACTAATCATCACCTTATTAAACCCCACCTCCCAACACTGTTGCATTGGAGATAAACTTTGAGGAATACACTCAACCTACAGCAACTACACTACATCTTTCAGAGTTTTATTTTCCTTCACTGTAGCAAAACATAATCCACTGGGGCACTGGTAGTGTGAGGAGAATGCAGTGTGAAAAGAGGGCAACATTCCGTTTTGAAGAAATGGAAGAAATAGGTGCCTAGCTAGATGCAGATGGTCTTCAAAAAAGAAATCAGTTTTCAAGAACAAATGGTTATTAAAGCATAACAAAGCTCAAAGGTTTTGGGGAAGAAAACCATTGTATGTAAATAGGTTATGCTCTTCATCTTTCATGCAAATATCTGGCACTGGGAAAGAGGCCAAGTGTAACATCTGTAAACACTTTGGCATTGTCCATTGTATTCTCAGTCAACAGTACCATTTGAAAGTTTGTCCTATTGTTGTTCATCTCAATCTTTTAGAAGGATTGTTTTGCAGATACATAAAACTGGTGAGAGGTCAGGTCAAGGTGGGAATTTTCCCTCATGAAGAAAGTATTTTAAATGTCCAGTGAAACTCATGATATCAGTATGTATTAAGTGATTCTTGTATTGCTATAAGGAAATACCGGAGACAGTAATTTATAAAGAAAATAGGTTTAATTGGTTCACGTTTCTGCAGGCTGTACAGGAAGCATGGCACCAACATCTGCCCAGCTTCTAGGGAGGCCTCAGGGAGCTTTTACTCATGGCTGAGGGTGAAGCAGGAGCAGGTACATCACATGGCGAAAGCAAGAGCAAGTGAGTCGGGGGCAGGTTCCACACACTTTTAAATGAGCAGATCTCACGAGAACTCACCCACTATCTTGGAGAAAGCACCAAGCCATAAGGGATCTGCCCCCATGACTCATGCACTTCCCACCAGGTCCCACCTCCAACATTGGGAATTACATATCAACATGAGATTTGTGCGGCACAAATATCCAAATCATATCACAATAATTAAGGAATTTAAAATGTTGAAAGAACAGAATAAACATGGAAAATAAATATTGCTGAAGTAACTGGTTAAAAATGAAAAAAATTTAACCAAGTGTGTTATTTGACATCATGTGTGCAATATAGAATTATCTGAATTTGAGAACATTTCTATATATTTCAATTAAAAAAAAAACTTCCAGGTGTAAGATTAAATCTTTTCATAAGAAAACAAAGAGAAGATGAAAGTAACTTGAGGTGATTTAAATCATGGCAGTGCATCAACATCATACGTAGATATTTCTTGTTTAACAAGTAAAATGCAAAGTGGCCAAACAAACCTCTGACTTTTTATTTTTATTTTCTTGATACGGAGTCTCACTCTGTCACCCAGGCTGGAGTGCAGTGCCACAATGTTGGCTCACTGCAACCTCTATCTCCTGGGTTCAAGCAGTTCTCCTGCCTCAGCTTCCTGAGTAGCTGGGACTACAGGCATGCACTACCACTCGCAGCTAATTTTGTATTTTTAGTAGAGATGGGACTTCACCATGATGGCCACGCTGGTCTCAAACTCTCAACCTCAGGTGATCTGTCCGCCTCGGCCTCCCAAAGTGCTGGGATTACAGTGCTGAACCACCGTGCCCGGCCAAACCGCTGACATTATATACATTTTTGTTAACCTTTTACCTAGTTGCTCTGATATTTAGTAAAAATAATTATCGTGGAAAGAAAGTTCTGCTAGTACAAATTTATTTTGACATGCTAAGATTTATTTTAATTTCCCTGTTATGCCCAGAGTGATAACTCTCAAAAGTTTAGGAATTAATAAAGTCAGTCATTATGTAAGTACTGTTCATAGGGATGCATAGAGGCTTTGAAAGAGAATTTTGGAAGACAGAAAAGGAAAACAGATATGAATATTTTGGGAAATGACGTGCCAGTGGGTTCTGTGGGCTCGCAGATTTGAGGCATTCTGATCCAGTCTGACATTCTTACTTTACACAGAGGAAACAAAAGAACAGACAAGCTAAGTAAAATCACACAGCATGCTACTGACAAAAGGAAGTTTTGATACAGCCAATGTCCTTCCACATTTAGGTAGAGATCACGTTCTCTAACAGATTCCCAGAGCAGAACTGAGTTCCTTTATAGTCAAAGAGCTCTTTTCCCACACTGTGCTTTGAGAGGAAGTCTCACTTACCTCCAAATATGCCCACATCTCAAAGTAGTTGTTATTCTTTTGGGATTCCAGATGACATCTTATCCTACGATAATCCTCTCTAGGTCTCAAAATTCCTAAAATTATTGGGAATTTTAGGAATTCTCAATTCTCAATTAAGATTGTTAGAGATTAATTTTTTTGGATTCAGCATTGGCTCATCTATTTATAAACACTGTTTAAACCAAAGACCCCTTAGGAGTCAATACATTATGGTTTACAAATTATATTAAGGATTATAAATTACAATCCTCGTGTAACTGTATCCCCTTTACATATTTCCAAGAAGGGATAGAGCGAAATAGCATGCCGCCTGGAGGCCATGGTGAGCCAGTGATTAGATACAGGAGAAGCAGTGTAGAGAAAGGCAGAGAAAGGTGAAGAACTTGGGTTGTTATGCAGCAGGGCATCTCTGGGTATTGGCCAATAGAGGTTTAAAGGCTTTGGTAGGAAATAGGATGCAGGGAAGGACAGAAGAAGCAAAATGTTGGAAAGGTTTTCTAAAAAGGAATGGATACGTGCTAAAGCAAGCCACTCACTCCAAAAGAAATGGAAAAATGTTCAGATTCCTGGAATGTTTCAGCCATTCTGAGCTTCAAGTCACCCCAAGAAGCTCTTGGGAACCCAATATCTAAACTCTCTTTAGGACTGAAACAGAAGAGCCAAGGGGCATAAGAATTATCTTCAAACACATGTTTCTTTTGTGATACCACTGTGTTTAACATATATCCCTAGGGGAAAGTCAAGAATCAATGTGTTTACTTTGCAAGAGGCAGTTACAATCATTTCCTCAAAACACTTCTTGAGCTGCTTCTGTGTGGAGGGTAGGAAGGAAGAACATGTGGTGGGTGAGTAAGCCCACAAGCTCAGCAGTTAGACTGCCTGGGTTCAAAACCCAGTCCCACCACTTATTATCCTTGTGACCTTGAACACATGAATTAACCCTTTCATAACTCAGTATACTAATCTATAAGGTAGGAATAATAGTAGTATTTGCCTCATAGAATTTCTATGAGGATTAAATAAAGTATTACCTATAAGGCTGCAATATTCAGTAAATGTTTATTTTTATTTTTATTTTTTTCTACATGTGAGGCTCTGTGCTACCTGTAGGGGATATTTGGATGAATAAGATGCACATACTTACTCAATTCAAATTTACCACAGATGCAAGCATGAGTCTAAGCTGTGCCTATTTCTGGAATTTAGACTTGACTGGTCCGTTGATTGAGAGGGGTCCTTCCAGAAGTATATGGGCAGGAAGAACTCAGGAGCATCTAGTATTAAAGCCTTAGAAATTGTATGAGAGGAGGTTTTCTGAGTGCAGTGTTGTATCTGTCAATAGCGTTAATTTGGCACTTAACTCCCTTTGGAGTCATATCTGCCCGACTGTGAATGGAGATGATACTGGGCATTAAAGTAAAAACCCTGAGAGGAGCCAGGCGCAGTGGCTCATGCCTATTGTGCCAGCACTTTGGGAGGCAGAGGCAGGTGGATCACTTGAGGTCAGGAGTTCAAGACCAGCCTGGCCAATATGGTGAAACCGTGTCTCTACTAAAAATACAAAAATTAGGTGGTTGTGGTGGCACATGCCTGTAATCCCAGCTACTCGGGAGGCTGAGGCAGAAGAATCGCTTGAACTGGGGAGGCAGAGGTTGCAGTGAGCTGAGATGGCACCACAGCACTCCAGCCTGGGCAACAGAGTAAGACTGTCTCAAAAAAAAAGAAAAAAACCCTGAGAGACACAGAGGTGGGAAGAGGTGGCATTTAGCACACAAGTAATGACAGAGGGCACCACAACAACAGGAAGGGCCAAGACATCTCCCTGGTTGCTCCACAAGCTACTGCACAGCTCAGGGCTGCCTTAACTACTCCCATCTCAGTGAACGGAGTGGAAGGTAGCAAGTTCCCAGTGTGAGACAACCATGCCCAGCAGAAGTGGTAGGTTCTACATGACAATTGTCAATCTAACCTGTTGATCAATGCTTGTGAGATATTTTCTGGAACAACTAGAAATTCAAGGATTTAGTGGAAGCATTGTGGAAAGATTCAGGTTACTATGTGAGCCAGTGTGGGGCAGCAGCCAGTGGAATATAGATACTGCTTTAAATGGGACCCTATTTGAATCCATAGACGGTTATTGTGTAGGATAACTCAGTTTACATTAAGGGACAATTTTATAATCAAAGAGGTACCAAAATGGAATAAAGCATCGATAACTGGAGTTGGTTACAGAGACTGAAAAGTCACTCAGTGGAGATATATTAGATAAAGGATTCCTTTAAAGTATAGAAATAAATGACCTCTTAAGATTCTTTCTAACTCTGATATTCTTTGGCTCTAAAACCATTTAGAACTTTAGATAAAAGTTATTTCTACTTACAGGCTGCCTACTTCTTTTGTAGACATTCTGACAAGTGCTTTATCGATTTTTTCTATAGATAGAGTTTACTTGCATTATAAAAATAGGCTATTAGGATATGAACTGCTCCATGATAAGAATCAGATTTTATTCACCTTTGTATCCTCAGGAAGGAAGATCAGCCTACAGAATTTAATGGAAGTGTCTTGGCTCTTATATTTTTTTCTTTTAAATCATTGTTTTAATAGTTTTGACAGTTTACTATTTCAAGATACTCTATGTCATTAGCTCTTAAAATAGTTTTGAAAGTGAGATATCAATGCTAAAAAAAATAGACAAGTAGTACCTTATAGTTACTACATAAACAAAAATCTTACCACGCATCCTCTTAGTTAATCCTTGTACCTTACTTGCCCATATGGGGCAATAATATATACATGTATTATTTAATGTAGTTCAAATATTTAGGCAATCTGACTTATAAGTCAGTTATATCAGATATTCTGATGGTTAACATAATTTATTTTGAAAATTCTTCTCTTCCTCTTCTTATCTGTAGCAACTTTGTGGCACGGTATAGTTGACAGAGACTTAAATGTTAATTATTCCAGGGATTTCTTGGAGGGAGGGAAGGAGCAGGCAAATTTTTAATATTGATTAAACTTTTAAGCTAAAAACATGAAGGCTTGGTAGTCAAACTTCTGGCATCATCCTTCGAGAGTGGTGATTCCTTATCGTCAAAAAGATCTTGGTTCCCTAGATGCCTCCTCAGCCTTCTACATGGGTGAAAGGATTTTGGAGAAGGCAGATTATCTTTTTAGGTTTCAGTTTCCACATTTACAAAATAAGGGTCTTGAACTCGGTGGTTGTTATCGTACTTTTTAGTGTTAGCATTTTATGGTACTTCATCAACTTTCCAACTCCATTTCATTGTTTTCTAAGGGCATCCATGACAGAATAAAGTCCTTTTACATTGTTTATAAGGTTTTTCTCCTGAATAACAATAATTTGGTGGTTTTTTGCCTGAAAAAAAAAAAAAACGCAACAAAAGTGAGGGAAATGTAAATATGACAGCAAATGAAAAACCAGAGCCCATGGAGAGGTGGTAATGCCTATGGATATGGCATTTTTATCCTCTGGGTTTTAAAGGAAAATTAATCATCTTCTCTTGGAATGCTCATTTCAAACACATGTGAATTGTGACCAAATTTTATCTCCTGCCGCTGACTCCACTGGGGAGCTTCTGGCGATAAATCTCCTTGTCAGTATACACTGTCTCCCAGAATTGCAAGCATGTCACAATGAAAAAAAAATCTGGGTATGTTGAAAATAACAGAGATAGACCAGGGCCATCCTATACAAAATTGCCTTTTATTCCCCTAAAGAAAAATGGCAAGGTTTATGTAATAAAATCAGAGACAGCATTTGGGATAATATGACAATAGCCACTTGAAGCCTAAGAGTGGTATGAGGCAACCACATTGGAACTTTGTATATTTTAGTCATTCTGTTTTAAATGGAAAGAAGAAGCTAGTGCAAAACCACGTGTGAAGTCCTCATATTTAGAGGAACATTAAAGAAACCTGAGACACTGGAGGGCAGAATGTCTGGTAGTGCAAGAGAGTTGGTAACTAGAAGATCATTATTTAATTATCTTTCTGCAATACTGAGCAGAGAAAGTGTATTTGTCGTAATTGATTTGGTACCAGTATACTATGCAGGGCATAAATACAACTTCTTGGCAAAGACCATTTTCTATGATGGCTCTGAGCAACTTATTACTTATACCTACCTGGCATTTGTTATTAAATACTAATGATTAATTTCTTCTGAGGAGAAAGGAAAGAGAAGGGATGTCTACATGTGTTGTAGCTCAGGAGAGTAAATGCACTGGGGTTCGGAACTCAAAGAAACTACAGAGAAATTTGCTCCAGATTACGGGTGTAACTAGAGAACCCTGTGTCATACAGTCATAGAAAAAATATGGATTTGCTTGGCTTTTGAATTTATCATAAAGTATTTAATGCATGGAAAAGTATAAAGATAATGCAGTTATTGCATATGGAGCCACCACCTAGTTGAGAAATGAGATGTTACTAATGCATGTAAAATTGGTTAGTAAGTCTTTCTTTTCTTCTTTTTTTTTTCTGAGACACAGTTTCACTCTGTCTCCCAGCTGGAGTGCAGAGTCACGATCTTGACTCAATGCAACCTCCATCTCCTGGGTTCACGCGATTCTTGTGCCTCAGCCTCCTGAGTCGCTGGGATTACAAGCATGTGCCAACATGCCCACCTAATTTTTTTTGTATTATTTGTAGAGACAAGTTTTTGCCATGTTGACTAGGTTGGTCTCAAACTACTGACATCAAGTAATCAGTCTGTCTTAGCCTCCCTAAGTGCTGGGATTACAGGCATGAGTCACCGTGCCTGGCTGATAAGTTTTTCCAACAATATTTTTCTCCCTGTTTCCAGAGCTACCAATATCCTACATTGGTGTATCTTTTCCCACAATTTTCATGTAAATATATACATATACATGCATATATATATATAAAAATATAAATATGTAAACACAAATCCATGTATATACACATCTATATATACACTTATATACACACATATATACACATATATCTTCTTAAATAAGGGCATATTCTTAAATAATGTATAATATCTTTGCAAGTTATTAAATTTTCATAGTTATAATTCTCTTATATTATTCTGCAGTCTATTTTTAACAATTTTTTATTCAATGTAATTTGTGAGAATTCTTTATCTTCATCCATGTTCCTTTAATTTTTAAACTATTTTATTTCACTGTATGATTATATAGCAGTTCATTTATCCATTCTTTTGCTGAGGGTCATTTAAGTTGTTGCCAGTTTTTTGATGTTAAAAACAATGTTTCTACAGACATTTTAAGATATTTTTTCTAGGTTCCCAAATACATACCTAGAAATGAGACTGAGCCTAGGACACCTATGTCTACTGTACTAGAATTTGTCGAATTTTACTTTCCAAAATGTTTGTAGCATTTACATTTACTGCTGGTGATTTAGCTCTATTTGCCCATATTCTGGGTTTCTTGTGGATATGTTATCACCTCATTTTATTTGAGATGTTGCCTGTAAATTTTTTGTTTTACTCATCGAACTCCCCTCTAGACAGAACATTTTCATCCAATCAGTTTCAAACTTCTATTCACTATGGTTATATATTCATTTATTTATTCAATAGAAAGTAATGTTTTGTTAGTTGTGTTCTGTAACTTACTGTAAATTTGTATTTTCTTCTTTTATAGAATTTCTCACATTATATAAGTATTCTGCCAAAAATGATATTCTCTTTCTTCCTTGGAGATTCACAGTGTATTAACATATCAGACTCTTAATAATTACTCCAGTAAATACACGTGATTATTCATTTTTTAATCTATCATTTCCCAAAATTAATTGGCCATGGAATTGTCTATTAATATAACACCTTTTTAAACCCCTGCATTGCTGTGCACCACAGAACATAATTTGGGAAACAATGTTCAATTAATAAGCCCTTCTGTAAAACAGCATGATTCAATTCAGAAACACACAAGCTGAACAAATATTTTACGCCAAATGACTTTACAGGATGTATTTTCACAATAAGAAAGTAGAAACTAGGTTTCAAGATGGCTGAATAGGAACAGCTCCCAGCGTGAGCGATGCAGAAGATGGGTGATTTCTGCATTTCCAACTGAGGTACGGGGTTCATCTCACCGGGGCTTGTCACACAGTGGATGCAGCCCACAGAGCATGAGCCAAAGCAGGGCAGGACATCACCTCACCTGGGAACCACAAGTGATTGGGGAATTCCCTTTCCTAGCCAAGGGAAGCTGTGACAGAGGGTACCTGAAAAATCGGGACACTCCCACCCTAGCACTGTGCTTCTCCAAGGGTCTTAGCAAACGGCACACCAGGAGATTATATTCTGCTCCTGGCTCAGAGGGTCCCACGCCCACGGAACATTGCTCACTACTAGCACAGCAGTTCGAGATTGAACTGTAAGGCAGCAGCCAGGCTGGGGAGGGGCATCCGCCATTACTGAGGCTTGACTAGGTAAACAAAGGGGCCAGGAAGCTTGAACTGGGTGAAGCCCACCACAGCTCAAGGAGGCCTGCCTACCTCTGTAGACTCCACCTCTGGGGACAGGGCATAGCTGAACAAAAGGCAGCAGAAACTTCTGCAGACTTAAACATTCCTGTCTGACAGCTTTGAAGAGAGTAGTGGTTCTCCCAGCACAGAGTTTGAGATCTGAGAACGGACAGACTGCCTCCTCAAGGGGGTCCCTGACACCCAAGTAGCCTAACTGGAGGCAGTTCCCAGCAGGGGCCGACTGACACCTCATACGGCCAGGTGCCCTTCTGAGATGAAGTTTCCAGAGGAAGCATCAGGAAGCAACATATGCTGTTCTGCAATAATTGCTGTTCTGCAGCCTCCACTGGTGATACCCAGGGAAACAGGTCTGGAGGGGACCTCCAGCAAACTCCAACAGACCTGCAGCTGAGGGTCCCGACTGTTGGAAGGAAAACTAACAAACAGAAAGGATGTCCACACCAAAATCCCATCTGTATATCAACATCATCAAAGAGCAAAGGTAGATAAAACCGCAAAGATAGGGAGAAACCAGAGCAGAAAAGCTGAAAATTCTAAAAATCAGAGTGCCTCTTTAACTCCAAGGTAACGTAGCTCCTTGCCAACAATGGAACAAAGCTAGACGGAGAATGATTTTGATGAGTTGAGAGAAGAAGGCTTCAGACGATCAGTAATAACAAACTTCTCCGAGCTAAAAGAGGATGTTCGAACCCATCACAAAGAAGTTAAAAACATTAATAAAAGATTAGATGAATGTCTAACTAGAATAAACATCATAGAGAATACCTTAAATGGCCCCATGGAGCTGAAAGCCATGGCACGAGAACTACATGATACATGCACAAGCTTCAGTAGCCGATTCGATCAAGTGGAAGAAAGGGTATCAGTGATTGAAGATCAAATGAATGAAATGAAGCAAGAAAAGAAGTTTAGAGAACAAAGAGTAAAAAGAAATGAACGAAGCCTCCAAGAAATATGGGACTATGTGAAAAGACTAAATCTACATCTGATAGGTGTGCCTGAAAGTGACAGGGAGAATGGAACCAAGTTGGAAAACACTTTTCAGGATATTATCCAGGAGAACTTCCCCACCCTAGCAAGGCAGGCCAACATTCAAATTCAGGAAATACAGAGAACCCTGCAAAGATACTCCTCCAGAAAAGAAACTCCAAAACACATAATTGTAAGATTCACCAAAGTTGAAATGAAAAAATGTTAAGGGCAACCAGAGAGAAAGGTCAGGTTACACACAAAAGGAAACCCATCAGACTAACAGCAGATCTCTCGGCAGACTCTACAAGCCAGAAGAGAGTGGGGGCCAATATTCAACATATTCAACATTCTTAAAGAAAAGAATTTCAACCCAGAATTTCATATCCAGCCAAACTAAGCTTCATAAGTGAAGGAGAAATAAAATCCTTTACAGACAAGAAAATGCTGAGAGATTGGGTCACCACCAGGCCTGCCTTACAAGAGTTCCTGAAGGAAGCACTAAACATGGAAAGGAACAACCAGTACCAGCCACTGCAAAAACATGCCAAACTGTAAAGACCATTATGCTAGGAAGAAACTGCATCAACTAACAAGCAAAATAACCAGCTAGCATCATAATGACAGGATCAAATTCACACATAACAATATTAACCTTAAATGTAAATGGGCTAAATGCTCCAATTAAAAGACACAGACTGGCAAATTGGATAAAGGTCAAGACCCATCAGTGGGCTGTATTCAGGAGAACCATCTCAGTTGCAGAGACACACAAAGGCTCAAAAAAAAAAAAAAAAAAAAAAAAAAAAGGATGGAAGAAGATCCACCAAGCAAATGGAAAACAAAAAAAAATGCAGGGATTGTAATCCTAGTCTCTGATAAAAGAGACTTTACACCAACAAAGATCAGGAGAGACAAAGACGGCCATTACATAATGGTAAGGGGATCGATTCAATGAGAAGAGCTAACTATCTTAAATATATATGCACCCAATACAGGAGCAGCCATCATAAAGGAAGTTCTTAGAGACCTACAAAGAGACTTAGACTCCCACACAATAATAATGAGAGACTAAAAACCCCAGTGTCAACATTAGACAGATCAACGAGACAGAAAGTTAACAAGGATATCCAAGAATTGAACTCAGCTTTGCAGCAAACAGACCTAATAGACCTCTACAGAACTCTCCACCCGAAATCCACAGAATATACATTCCTCTCAGCACCGCATCACACTTATTCCAAAATTGACCACATAGTTGGAAGTAAAGCACTCCTCAGCAAATGTAAAAGAACTGAAATTATAACAAACTGTCTATCTGACCACAGTGCAATCAAACTAGAACTCAGGATTAAGAAACTCACTCAAAACCGCTCAACTACTTGGAAACTGAACAACCTGCTCCTGAATGACTACTGGATACATAACGAAATGAAGGCAGAAATAAAGATGTTCTTTGAAAGCAATGAGAACAAAGACACAACATACCAGAATCCCCGGGACACATTTAAAGCGGTGTATAGAGGAAAATTTATAGGACTAAATGCCCACAAGAGAAAGCAGGAAATATCTAAAATCAACACCTTAACATCACAATTAAAAGAACTAGAGAAGCAAGAGCAAACACATTCAAAAGCTAGCAGAAGGCAAGAAATAACTAAGATCAGAGCAGAAATAAAGGAGATAGAGATATAAAAAACCCTCCAAAAAAATCAATGAATCCAGGAGCTGAATACTATGGAATACTATGCAGTTATAAAGAAGGATGAGTTCATGTCCTTTGTAGGGACGTGGATGAAGCTGGAAGTATCATTCTGAACTTAGCGTGTGTAAGGACAGAAAACAAACAAGTATGTTCTCGCTCACAGGTGGGAATTGAACAATGAGAACAACTGGACTACCGGGATGGTCAACATCACACCAGGGCCTGTTGTGGGGTGGGGGAGGAGGGATAGCATGAGGAGACAAAGCCTATTGTAAATGGCAGGGATTGTAGATTTTGCAGCACACCAGCATGGCACATGTATACATATGTAACAATTGCACATTTGTGCACCCTAAAAAACTTAAAAGTATAATAATTAAAAAAGAAATCAGAAACTTGTGCTTGTGATTAAAAATAAATAATAATAATAATAGTATTATTATTTATTATTATGCACTGAGATGGGAGTCTGGCTCTGGCTGCCCAGGCTGGGTACAATGGCGGGATCTCAGCTCACTGCAAGCTCCGCCTCCTGGGTTTTACACCATTCTCCTGCCTCAGCCTCCGGGGGTAAGCTGGGACTGCAGGCACCCGCCACCACTCCTGGCTAGTTTTTTGTATTTTTAGTAGAGGCGAGGTTTCACCATGTTGGCAGGATGGTCTCAATCTCTGACTGGTCATGCCATCTGGCCTCCCAAAGTGCTGGGATTGGGGCCCGACTTTTAGCCGAGCCAAATAAATAATTATTTTTAATGTGATATCTGATTTTCTTTTTCATCTAAAAAGGAAGATATTTTACATATTGAAAATATTTTACAAGAAGATCACATGATTTTTCAATAATATAATATGAAAGATTAACAGGAAAACATATGGTTGTCAGTTCTCTAATACAAAGGGAAGTATTTTATTGTTTCTCAGGCATTTTTCTCAAAATTTGCATAAAGATGCATCTTATTCTTTATTTAGTAAATATTTTAAGACTCCTAAAATTTATACTGTCTATTTTGAAATACCCTAAGGCATAGCAGTATATTTATAGTACAACAGGATGGAAAGCAATGACTAAAATCCCCTATAACATTCAGTTATAACATCCATGAGTTAGGCCCAACTAATTTCCAGGTTCTACTACATGGGCAAGCCTCAGTGTTCAGTGGTGTGCACTTTTGAAAAACAATCAGTAATATGAAACCGAAAATAAAGCAGTAGTGTCTATTAGCAGGAAAGCACTATGGGACATTCATTCATTTATTCATTTAGTCATAAAATATTCACAGTCCCTGATCTCATGCACCTCATCATCTCCCACACAAGTGAGAGGACCACAGTGCAAAGAGATGTAATCATATTTCACGGGAGCATAAGAAGGACAACTAACATGTATGGAAGTGGAGAAGCTGGGATAGTGTTTAGGGTTAGAGATAGGGTTTTTATTCTTCCTTCCACTCCTCACCCTTACCTTGCTCTGTTCTTTTTCTCAGGACTAACCTCAGGAAGCTCTGTTTCCTAGCCTCCTGAGTCAACCCACCTTATAAACGAGACTAGTCATCAGTGGTTGCCGCTGATGGGACATGAGGAGGGAGGTTATTTTTGTGATTCCAGTTTCTACCAGGCAAACCCTTCTGGAATTCCAGCTTCCTGCAGTTGTTTCTAGTAATGCCATTTTCTCCTTTGGTCTTCTAAGCTTAGGGATAGTTTCCTGTTTTCCTTATTCTTAGGGTTGACCTGCTCTGCCCTAGCTAGATTCTTAGACTCTTTCTCTTATGCAAAGTCAATTTCCTGTTCTAATTTCTTGTGTTTTACATACTTAGATAAATTTGTATCTGCTTTTCTCTTTAGATCCTAATACATACAGATTTTTTAAAGTAGGTAAAATCTGAACTGAGTCTTTCAAGGATAGAAGGCATTATCTAAGCAAATAAGAGAAGCAGACAGAGACTTTGTTCAAATCTGATGACAAGAGTCCAAATTGGAGCATGTTAACTTAGTTTCTGAAGATGTTCAACATGAAAGGGAAGGAGTTTTATCAATGACTTAACCCCTTTCCTCTCAGTAGACTCTTAGAACTCCTATGCAGATTTGTCCACTTCTTCTCATCTGTGTTCCACTTAGTAAGAGATTAGATGTTGAGATAACGGAAAGATAATGAAAATCATTACATAATAATAGAGACCACGAAGTGTTTCATCTGAAAAAATAAATTTCCAGAAACAAGGACATTATAGCATATTTTAAGTGAAATTTAAGTAACAGCCTCTTTCTAACAGACACATGTGCATCCATCTTACCATGCACATAGTTATGGCTCTTTAAGAGTAAATTATTCTTAGAAACATCCTGTGAAAGTCAGTGCAACTCTATCAAGGAAGCCCTCCTTTCCATCAGAGTTTATGTAAAAGCAGCATTGCTATCAGGGAATGATCATGAACTCTGGAGCCTAAAAGAACCTTTAGAATTGTGGTTCCCTCACTTTATTAATTTGTGATCATATGCAACTTACTGAATTTGTATAACCCTTTTTCTTTATTTGTGAAGTAAGAATAATAATGACTAACTTTTGGAGTTATTTTGAAGACTACATAATGAAATTTAGGGCTGGGTGTGGTGGCTCACATCTGTAAACCCAGCACTTTGGGAGGCCGAGGCGGGTGGATCACTTGAGGTCAGGAATTCAAGGGCAGCTTGGCCAACATGGTGAAACCCTGTCTCTACTAAACATAGAAAAATTAGCTGGGTGTGGTGGTGCATGCCTGTCATTCCAGCTACTTGGGAGGCTAAGGCTCTGGGGAATCACTAGAACCCAGGAGGTGGACATTGCAGTGAGCAGAGATCGCGACACTGTACTCTATCCTGGGTGACAGAGTGGAACTCCCTCTAAAAAAAAAAAAAAAAAAGAAAGAAATTTGGCATATCGTTGATAATCAATAAATGCTAGTACCTTTAACTCTCCTATAACATCTGCAAGTATAGTTTTTCAACATGTTATAAATGTTTGCAAGACCAAGTATATTTCCTGGGTAGAATGTAAATCAGTGAGAAACTTACAAAATAACAGTAGCCTATGTATATCCATGTCAGATGAAAGAGTCATCTGTCCATTGATTTATTTATTCATTGATTTATCTGTTCATTAATATTTATTATGTATCCTTTATATGTTACCATTAGGCTAGGTCCTAGGATTTAAAAATGAACAAGACATAATCCCCAAGGAATGAATGATCTAGAGGAGGAAGAGAAATAAAGAAGGAATAACAGGGGATGTACTACAGTAGGAATATACACTAAATGTAATAAAAGACATAAGAGTGGCTGAGTTTTGGGAGTGCAGGGAAGATTTTCTGGAGATGTTATCCATGTAGAATTAATCAGGTAAAAGACTAGACAGAAGGACATTTCACGTAAAGAAAACAGCAAATGCAAAAGCCCAAAGAGGAGGCAATCAGTCACCCTACTCAATTTTCATGAAAAGTTGGGTAAACAACTACAACTCTCTTGACAGAAGTTGGTGTAACTTTTCCCTAGTGTTTCCAGACATGCTATTTTAGATTATTTTTTCTAGACATATTCTAATTGCTAAATATTCCTCTAAAATTAAAAAAATAAAAAGTGTATCAAATAACCTAATGAGACAACTAATATTAACTATAATACCAATGCTTGTTAGCCATAATAATAAGCATTCTCTTCACTTAAAAATCACTTTATTATTGGCAGATAATCTATATTCAGTGTTATCCTTATTTGTTCTGGTTTTGGTTTGGGGAGTGGGGCATGCTAAATTTTTCACACTGGTAAATGAGAAGCCTGGATCTGATTCAAAGCTGTATTTTTTGGCCTGTACAGCTTAAAAACGCAAATAACATTTAAAATCTAGAAAGTTGACATAAAATTGAAATAATAATTTTCTGTGCAAAGTCAGAACTTTTGGCAATGCTGGGTCTGTATTTCCGGCATGGTTATGAGCAAAAGCTGATAGAGCCTGCCTTCTTCAGCCTGGGCTTGAGCTGGTTTGCCGCAATCACCAGTACTCAGAAGTTGCAACCCTCGGATGCTACAGGCTTCACTTACTTACAGAAACATCTGCCTGGACATATTGTATGTAAACATCTACATTTTAGTTTATAACCCTGTCCTAAATTTCCCTAGTTTTATCTGGATTTTAAAAATCCTTTTCCATTCTTCAATGTAGCATCTTGCCTTTATTCCTGATGACTTTATCCTGTTTCTACCATGCTTTTTTCAGTAAAAGAAAGTTATATATACTTTTTAATATTTAAAGATTAACTCAGCCTATGGGGTGAATAATAGCTACTTTTATGTTACCAATGTATTTGTTTTAATGGGAATTTTGCCTGTATTAAAAATGCAGAATGCGGCTGGGATTATATGTCAGGTGGTGTATGGACACAAATGGACTTTTTACACAGTGTGAACCTTTTCAGAAGTATCATGTTGCATGTGTCTTAATTTCTTCTAAGATATATTACAGCTTACCACACACATTGAAAGCTGAAGATTTGGTTTGGATAAGCAATATCTACTAAAAAAATTTATGTATTTTAAGTTAGATATGGTCTTAGTTTAGATTCAACCGGTTGATGGAATACTTGACTCCTTGACTCTCCTAACTATATATTTAAGCACCGTGTCTGACATTTAATAACATGAGGATTTTAAGTTTCATAAAGCAGATTCAACTTAACTGAAACATCAAGTAACAAATGTAATGTACCAAGAATAAAACACACAAAAAAATGACATGAATCTTAATGTTCTAATCTGTTAGCACAGTATATATACACATACATGTGTATATATGTGTATATATCTATATATATACTTTTATAAGGGGTTGTGTAATTGCATTGTCTTATTTGATCTTAACAACCTCAGTCAGTTGGATGGATATTATGATCCCTCTCTTTAGCGGATAAGAAAACCAAGTCTCACTTAAGATAAGCAACCTGCCAAAACACAACTTGATAATAAAAAGCAGACCTGGAACTGAAACCCAGTTTCTGAATTTAAGTTAAATCATTTATATAATAAATATTTATTGACTATATGCTTCGTGCTGGTTTTCTGCTAAATCCTGGAGCTATAATAATGAAGGAAGCAGTTGCTGCCCTCAAGGGCCTCACAGGTACACAAATCAGTATCATGCAGAGTAGTTCATAAAATAGTAGAGATACTTCCAATGCATGATGGAATACTCATGAGGCCACCTAAAGTTGCCTTGGGGTGGGAGGTCTGGTTAAGAGAAGGCATTTGGATAAAATGGAGATGAGGATTAGCCCACTAAGGCCGGGGGGGGGGGAAATGAGCAAATGCATGTATGGAGGGGAGAAGCAGGAAATCCTAAGAAGTCATTTATGGCTAGGACAGAAAAAGTTTAGATAGGGAAGGACAGGACATGAGGCTGACAAGATGGACAGGGATGGAAGCAGCAATGGGTACCACTCCAAGGCCTCTGGCTTTGAATCCTGTAGCTCAAGGTTTGAAAAAAAAAATTGAACGCATTAAAAAATAGAATGGGAAACAGAATGTATCACATCCATTAAGTAATTTTTTGCACTTTTCTTTCCATTGTACTTTTGTGTTGAACTGGAAACTGAAATAATGTGTATATCTACAGTGTAGTTCTAAATTTAAGCAAAAATGGGCTGGGAGCAGTGGCTCATGCTTGTAATCCCAGCACTTTGGGAGGCCAAAGTGCTGGGATTGGGTGGATCACGAGGTCAGGAGATCGAGACCATCCTGGCTAACAAGGTGAAATCCCTTATCTACTAAAAATACAAAAAATTAGCCAGGCCTGGTGGCGGGTGCCTGTAGTCCCAGCTACTCAGGAGGCTGAGGCAGGAGAATGGCATGAACCCAGGAGGTGGAGCTTGCAGTGAGCCGAGATCGTGCCACTGCACTCCAGCCTGGGTGACAGAGAGAGACTCTGTCTCAAAAAAAACAAATTAAAATTAAAATTACAAAAACCATAAAATAAAATAAATGTGAGCAAAAATAGTATAGTGAAAAATGTTAAAAAGCACAGTTCTCTTCCTCAGTATAAGCCTAGCAGAAACATGCTCACCCGTTTACCATAAAACATATACAAGAATGGTCATAGTAACACTAATCATATTAGTTGAACATGGACAAAATGAAAACACATTTTGACAAATCTCTATAATTGAATTTTATGTAAAATGGGAATAAATGATTTAAAAACACATATGATGCCACTAGTAATTCTCACAAGTAGTTTAAAACATGAGAAAACTAAATTATGCTGTTGAAAATGAAGACAGTGATTACCATGAGGATGAGGGGGGCAGTTTAGGGCCATGAGAACTCTGGGATGCTCTGATGTATGTATGTATGTATGTAGTGTTCTGGGTTCTTGTTACCTCAGTGTGTTTATTTTTCCTTGAGGAATTCCCCATTGTGTGAGTTTAGATGGGAATCAGGGCTCCCAGAAGGACTCAACATTATCTCTCTGCAAAGTAGTATGACCATTTCACATGTGCCTGCTCAGGATTTTGAATCCGATGTGCCAAGATGGAACAACATTGAGTGAGTGCTCATAACAGTGGTAGCTGGCCCATGGTGGTCCACCAATTATGGCAGCTAGTATCACACGGGGCAATATGAGCAAAGTAGTCAAACCAACTTCCTGCTGGGTGGCCTTGGCCACATTCTCTGCTGCCTAGTGTCCTTCCACTAATTCAGGTCACCGAAGTCTGCTTTTGTATCTTTTCTAGCAATTCCATGACTTGGCTTTCTGAATTAACCAATCTGTGTGTGTGTGAGTGTGTGTGTGTATGTGTGTGTGAAAGTAAATAAGATGATCCAGGGACTTTGTGTAGAGTGAGTAAAGTTATAAACTATGGAAGATGGCTTGGGATAGGCTAACATTAAAATACTGGGCAAAGGAAAATGAATCTGGAAAGGAAGTAGAGAATAAAGCCTCACAGAAGAAGCAGGGAAGTAAGAGAATGGGGAGAGAGTGATATCTAGAAAGTGAAAGTAGTTGTAAATTTTAAGGAGATCATAGTGCCAAATGAGAAGAGGGCTTCAAAAAATAGTGTTTGGAAAATATTTCCTGGATTTGGTGATTAGAAGGCAGTTGATTACAAGAAATGCTACAGTAGATTATAGAAGGTGGTGAGATGTAAATGAGAGGTGAGGTAGAGGAGAGAGTAAAGAGTAAGGAGAGAGTAAGGAACAAGTGGAGGGTTACACATAATTCCTTGTAAGCTGTAGATTCAGGAACTGCCCTTCTTTTTTTGCTTGGAACCACTCCTCACTTCACTGCTGGTTGTACTCAGTTCCCTTTTTAGGTTGGACTCTGTTTTCTCTATCCAGGAACCAATGGAGGTATGAAAGTACGGGGAGCCAGGCTTCTCATGATTGCCTCATGACCTTATTCTCTACAATGCCATCACATAAGTTTGCACAAATGTATCAGGTTTGCTGACCTGATCAGGGTAACTACCAAGAAAAAAGTATTATGCTTTGATGACTATTCTTACAGTTCAAAGGCAAAGCCACAAGAAGTAAAGTTCTTTACAGAGACTCTCTCGTGAGAATCCCAAATTTCTAACTTTGCATCCCTGTCCTCAAGTCCTTGCTCCTTGCTTCCCTTTGGAAGGTATATCCTTCTTTAAATCACCTTTCTACAGTTCTCTATCATTTTTCACAAAATCCCATTTCCTTGTTATGATGTTTAGTTCTTTCATACATGCACCTTCCTCCACTAGCAATTGGTCAAGTCTGTTTGTCAACAAAGATTCTGCAGAACTCTAGGATTCTAGGAAATGTAAATTGGGATTCCACAAGAGATTGTGACTGAAAGGTAAATAAAAAATACACATTTTTTAAAACAAAAATTTACGCTCTTGATTGCCATGTGATAGGAGCACTCAGAGTGACAGACATTTAATAAGCATCCCATTAGTAGCTTTGTTAATGTTCATCAGCTTCATTTGTGAGCACACAGTAGGGCCATGTTCCAATGATTGAGTCCTCTTCCCACTTTTGATATGACATGGGGAAGGCTATTTATAATTGATGAGCATTGAATTGCATAGAAGGAAGGAAGGAAGGCTAGTAATGTCAGCTCTTCCTTCATGCCATACCTGCCTCTTATTTGCTGCCATTGAACATTCAAAAGCAAACAAACTCCTCTGGGGTAATAAACAAAATTTAAGGATACTTCATTTGAAAGAAGACAATTTTATATGCAGTGACTTTGCTGCTTTCCAGACACTTAGCTATTATTGCTAATGTTACAAAATCTGGATTTTGTAGTTTAGAAGAGAATTGCATTGTGAAACTTTTATATTCTTGCCATTTCATCATTTAACTTTTTAAATGCTTTTATCATTTATTCGTGATACCTTATATTTTAATTACAACTATGTTTTGTTTTATGGTCAAATAAGCCAATTCCTGAGGATGAGCAAGTACAGAAATCTTCCTATTTCAGTTGGAAATCGAATCTTTATGTAGCTATCTGAAGCTCAGTCAATAATTGCATATTTGTATAGCATGATTTTCATATTAAGGAGACACACTTTTTGTGCATCTATAGGTCTGTAAAATTGTGTCAGGCTATAAATTTTTACTTCTTCGACTTATAGATTTAGTAGCTTTACTATTCAACATTGTTAATAAATTTTTATGTTGTAAATAACACTAACTAAAATGAATTTACAACAGTTATTGAAATTAAATCTATTGAGCCTACTTTTAGAAAAATATTCCATTTGGCTTTAGCAGGTTATGTAAAAATTTATTATGTTTGCCTAACTTACAAAAAGGAAAGAAATACTTATTTCAAGAAAGGTGAACTATGTTTAACATTTTTTTTTTTCTAGAAAGTTTGACTAGATAGTAATTCTTAGTTTTAAATATGAAAGAAAAAACTACTTTTGTATATACCATGCATCATGGGCTGTATCTTTGGAGAATCTTGCATAGTGGAAATTTGTGATATGACTTTTAGAGCTATTTGGATAAAATAGTTAAATCAAGATAAAAATTTTTTAAAGGTAAAACTCAGGTTTCCAATACCCAACACTACTGACTTGCATTCAAGTGGATAATCCTTTGTGGGGAGTTGCAGCCGCACAAAAGGAGTAGGCTAGGAAGACAGCCAAAATAAACATCCACTGAAAACCATCATTCTCAACTCAAGAGACCATTGACAATTATTATTGAATTATTATGTCTACAAATGATTAATGCTAATGTAACATGAGTTGTAGATACAATTATTTGTATGCAGGTTTCCCTGAGCCTTGAAAGATATTTTAAATGTTCCTCCATAGTTAAAAGACTGAAAAAGGCTGAGTTAGTCCAACACTCCAGAGAGCTTGAGGGAGACAAACTGTGGTGTCAGATAAATTCAGAGGAAGGAGAGTGTCTTAGTTTGCTCAGGCTGACATAACTAAATATCATAGACTGGGTGGCCCAAACAACAGAAATTTATGTGTTTTTTTCCAGTTCTGGAGGCTGGAAGTCTGAGATTAGGGTGCCAGCATGGTTTTGTTTCGGTGAGAGCTCTTTTCCTGGCTGGTATACCCAGGGTGTATGTATGGGGGAAAATCTCTTCCTCTTCTTATAAGACCTCCAATCCTTTGGATTAGAACCCTTCTCATATGATGCTATTTAACCTTAATTACTTCCTAAAATCCTTATCTTCCTGTACAGCCACACCGGGGCTTAGAGCATCACCATATGCATTTTGGGGTGATCCAGTTCACTCCATACAGAAAGGGATCATCTTAGCACCCTAGACCTTGTTGTGCAGGTCAGTGTAGGAACAAAATCTCCAAGCAAGGTACCTCTTCAAGGTGTCTCCATCAGTATGTGATAATGTGCTTCTCTATCCATAGTGGCTGGTAAGTGTCAAATCACACACACACACATACACACACACACACACACACACACAGATATTCATTCTCATAAATACTAGAGTTATATTCAAAAAAAGAAAATTTTCTAGGTCTTACAATCTGTAAGACTGTCCCACTACAATCAGATGGTCTTTGCATCATGTTTTTTTTGTTTTCTACTTACCACCTTCTCCCACACTACATTGTGTATGATTTCTTCTTTAGATTTAATTTTTTGGGGAACTAAAACATCATTATTGAAATCTAAATAATGGAATAAAAAACTTATATGTTTTTTCATGTGTATCAGTATAATATTGGAAGGGACATAGTAATTTCCATTGTTGTATGTTCTAATCTGTATACGGAAATTTCATTGACAAGCGCTTAAAATGGCAATTCCACACAACTTTGGGAAGCAATAGTTTACATTATTAAAATTATCCTCAAAGTTCCTAAATTGGCTCCCAATTTATCAATTAAAATATAAACTATTTTAACAGACCATCATTGTTAATTGCTTTTTATCGTATTTTAAAAATTAAAAATTTACATATATTTGTAGTAACTCAAGCAAAATATTGAATTAAAAAGAAGACGCCATTTTAAATTCTGCTAGACAGAGAATTAATTCTCTGTTATAAGAGTTTCCACAGTTTGCCTTGTCTACCTGTCATCTATCTATCTATCTATCTATCTATCTATCTATCTATCTATCTATATACCTATCTATCTATCTAATCTATCTCTATCAGCATATGTGAATACATGTGAGGATATATATATTTTTTTACGTGTATATTTATATACTTTCACGAATAATATTGGGAACGACGGAATGTAAATATCAATTGAATAGCCTACATCATGTCTGCCCTTTTATCTTGGTTAAAAACCATCTACTGTTGGCCGGGCGCGGTGGCTCAAGCCTGTAATCCCAGCACTTTGGAAGACCGAGGTGGGCAGATCATGAGGTCAGGGAATCAAGACCATCCTGGCTAACACAGTGAAAATCCATCTCTATTAAAAATACAAAAAAATTACCCAGGCGTTGTTGAGGGCGCCTGAGTCCCAGCTACTCTGGAAGCTGAGGCAGGAGAATGGTGTGAACCCAGAAGGTGGAGCTTGCAGTGAGCTGAGATCTCGCTACTGCACTCCAGCCTGGGCAACAAGCGAGACTCCGTCTCAAAAAAAAAAAAAATAATAATAATAATAATAACAATAATAATAAAAATAAAAATCTACTACCTTAGGACACAATAGTCCACCTTCCTTCTTACTTCTCTTCCCTTTCTCTTGGGAAGTTTCCCTTTTTCCCCCTCTCTATGTGCATACATGTGTATACATGGACATAGGAAATTTTAGAGGTAGAAGAGATCATTAAAATTATTGTCATGACAAGTCATCTCTATAGACACAGCATTATAGAGATGAGAAAAATGATGCCAAAAGAGGATGAATTACTTTTACAAAGACTCATGTCTATTGATGACAGTGTAGGGTAAAATCCAGCTCTCATGTATTACACCTGGAGTTCTTTTATTGAACTTATTCTAAGTATCACATTGTTCTCACCTCAATGCCTTTGCTCACTTTGTTCTTAAGACTAGGATTTCTCACTCTATTTCTACTTTGCCCATGTAAAATTGAAACCTTTTGTCAGCTCTTGTCAAGCTTTCTGGTTTACTGCATATGTCTGCCTTGTCCTACTTCTTAACATAACCGTTGTCTATTTCATAATTTCTCAATTGTGTCTGTTCTATTTTACATTTGTTTCCTTTTATTTTTGCTGTGAGAGATCAATGTAAAAAAAGATAATAACACTAACGTATCACTTAAGATTATTTTCAACTTACTATGTATCTGACACATCACAGTTTTACAAGCTCCTTTCATCCCTTTGACTGAGAAACAGTTACAGGCTGAGCATCTCTAAGCTGAAAATCTGAAATCTGAAATGCTCCCAAATCCTAAACTTTTGGAATGCTGTCATAGCACCACAAGTGGAAAAGTCCACACTTAACATCCTGTGATGGGCTACAGTCAAAACGCTGGCACACAACATATAGTTTACCGAATGTCCTCAAGGAAAAAAGTGCCTATAGACAACATAGCAAAAATGTGTTATGGGCTTATTGAGGGACTAGAGCACTTTGCATTCATAGAAGAATAAGAACGTGCATCCATTTATAAAATCAAAGAGGGACCTCTAAGACAAAAGCGTTGTTAATGAGGCAGATAACCCTGGAGAAAATGCATTAAAAAGCCATCCAGCAGAATGCTTCCTCATCTCTAGAGAACCCACTTCCTGGTCTGCCAACTGCTTCTGATACTTCTTCTCATCTAGAAAAGTAAAATACAGTGTACAGCAACCTTTTAATCAAACACAGTGTTGTAGGTGGAGACTGAAAGTCTGCTTTATTTGTTATTGCTGTTGTTTAGCAGCTGATACAAGTATTCTAGTGATGATACTGTGCTGTTTGGTTAACAAAACACATTGTTTTTTCATTGTATTAACAACATATTTTTTACTATTAAGTACTTATACATGAATAAGCGTAAGAAAATTATTGCTTATCAGTAGCATATAAATTAGGAGTCAGGAATGATGGCGATGCCAAACAACCACAGATTGTCCTCTTGTGTGGCTGAGTGATCCCTTTGCTCTCTGATAGTTCAATGTACACCAATTTTGTTTCACACACAAAATATTCTATAAAATTGCATTCAGCCTGTGTTTATAAGGTGTATATGAAACATAAATGAATTTTGTTTTTAGGTTTTGGTCCCATTCCCAAGATATCTCATTATGCATATGCAAATATTCTACTATTGGAGAAAATATCTGAAATCAAAACATTTCTGGTTGCAAGCATTTCAGACAAGGGATAGTCAATCTGTATTATATTCATTCCATAGATAAAACAGGTGAGGCACAGGGAGTTAAATAACTCATCCAACTTCACACAGTGATGTGCTCATTTTGCACGGAAGTCTTAACGTGAACTACCATATTTCATTAATTTTAACCTGAACATTTTCCTACAAGTTTTTTTACCTCTTAACTTGGGATGCATATTGTAATCAGTAACACTTAATATGTGTGCAATACCTTAATTTTCAATGTTATTTTCTTCTTTAGTCATATAACAGTGCATCTTATAATTGATAATATCTTAGATTTGATAAGACATGGTATTTTTTGTGGACCTGTGCAGTTCAGGGGCTATTCACATGCAAATATTTGTAGTCCAGAATTTAATTTACACTTTAGAAGATAGTGAGTGTGAATTAACCTTACGCAAAGAGGGTCAAGTGAATGATTCTTAGGAAGAGAGTATAGAATAGTCGTGCATTGCTTAACAACAGGGATTTTGGAGGGCAATTTTACTGTTATGCAAACATCATAGAGTGTACTTACACAGACCTACATGGTATAGCCTACTACAAGTTAGGCTATATATTGTAGCCTATTGCTCCTAGGCTACAAACCTGTACAGCATGTTACTGAACTAAATACTGTCAGCAATTGGAACACAATGGTAAATATTTGGGTATCTAAACATACCAAAACATAGAACAGTTACAGCAAAAACACGGTATTATAATCAATGGGAACACTGCAGTATGTGTAGCCCATCATTGTTTGAAATGTCATTGTGTAGCACTTCGCTGTGTAGTATCAGTTTATGTTGGAGAAATATTTTCTTTGTTTGCTGACCTTGCATTACCAACCTACGCTCCATAATTTTCGAAGTGGAGATAAGATGGCAGTAAAGACAGAATCAATCAGTGAAAGCTCTTTCCATAAGCATTCATTGGATATTCTGTATTAATAAAAAATTATTACATAAAACTGTTCATCCTGAAGGTAAATGAAGAACTTAAAAACATATGGAATTCATGTGACAAAATAAAAGGAAAAATATATGAAAAGAACGTAGTCTTAATTTGAAAGTTGGTGTTATTTGAAAAGAGGTGAGACAACCAGTGAAAGTTAACCATTGATGGCAATCAACCGTCTGTGTTTATTTATGACTTACGTTTTTCTTAGAATAGAATTAATTTGCAAATTGTCAGAATTGGTGTTGTTCCTAGAGTGGTGAGTTTAATTGTAGTTGCCAAGAACTGTCTGTTCTTAAGAACTGCTCACATTTACAGTGTCAGTGTTGTACCTTGCCTTTGCTCTAAACTTTCATCTCATGTTGTGTATAATAATTCATTAAACCCTGAACATAAATTGAATAAAAACTGATTAATTGCAGTCTATTAAGAAAGAAATGCTAATGAATAAATGTTCTCAGTTTCACAAATTTTCCTTTTCTTGTTTTAATGTTTTTATAATTATAATACTTTTTTGAAACAAAAGTTATAAAAATTTTCTTTTGAATCTGAAATAAATTACTGTTGTTTTAGATATTTCCAGGAAGGCATAATTCAGAGATAAGAAAGTATGACACGCCAAAAAGTTTTAATACAAAGGAACTCAACTTTTAATCACTGTATGACTAGACCTTTTAAAAAACAAATCACTGCATTTTGGGAGAAGTAAAAAGAAATACTGCTATGAGTAATGAAAAAATACAGATTTATTTAATTTGATGTAATCGACTATAATTTTAAAATGTGGCTTAAGTCAACTGTGATTAAAGCTGAAATGAACAGTGTGTATAACTAACGATTTTTTAAATTATGGAGCAAAAGTAATATATTTTTTCAGTTTTTTTGAAAAATAATTTATATAGCCATGCATTGCTTAATGACAGGGGTACTTTCTGAGAAATGTGTTGTTAAGTGATTTAATTGTTGTGTGAACATCATAAAGTGTACTTACACAAACCTGCATGGTATAACCTGTATACATGTATACTGCTCCTAGACTATTAACTCATATGGCATGTTACTGTACTGAATACTGTCCGCAAATGTAACATTTTTACTGTAGATACAGTAAAAATACAATAAAAATACAGTGAAATATAAATGAAAAAAGTACACCTATATAGGGTAACTCCACCATAATCTTATGGGACACTATTGTATATACAGTCCATCATTGACCGAAATGTTATACACACACACATGCACACAGACAGACACATACACACACACACTCCTACAAGAAAGGAGAAATGAGAGAAGAATGATGACATAAAATATTATTTATAGAATTGACTGCATCTCTACAAATTAGAAATTATAAATGTTCCTCCATTAAATATGTGTAACTGAGACTCTAAGATGTTAATTCCTTCCAGCCTATATGACTAGAGAGGAGCATGCTGAAGTCAAGTCTGTGTAATTGCAGACCCAGGCTTTTAATTAGTACACTGCAATAAGTATCTAGAATGGTGGATGGGAAGGTTTGCTCTACTTACATAAAATCTCCATTAGAGTGACTAAGATTAAAAGACTAATCAACTGTTGATAAGGATGCAGAGAACCTGTAACACTCATATACAGTTGGTAGGAATGTAAAATGGTATGTATAATTTATACCATTGAAGTCCATAACTATTAAAGTTATAGACTTTGGAAAATATTTTGGAAAACATGTTATAGTTTCTTAAGAAGCAATTGTAATCCAGCCAATCTACTTCTTTCTGTAATGGAAGCATATTCTCAAACAAGATTTGTGTATTAATTTTCATAACAGCTTCAATAGTCCCAAACTGGAAAAAACCCAAATGTTCATTGACTGCTGAATGGATAAACAAATTGTAGTACATCCGTATGATAGAATGAACAGGAATGAACTATTGATAAACGCAACAATATGGATGAATCTCAAAACAATTATGCTGATTGATTCCCACATACAAATATTGAGAAAATAGTAGTATCTTTTCAAAAAACCAGTTCCTGGATTCATCGATTTTTTGAGGATTTTTTGTGTCTCTATCTCCTTTATTTCTGCTCTGATCTTAGTTATTTTTTGCCTTCTGCTAGCTTTTGAATGTTTGCTCTTGCTTCTCTGGTTCTTTTAATTGAGATGTTAGGGTGTTGATTTTAGATCTTTCCTGCTTTCTCTTGTGGGCATTTAATGCTATAAATTTTCCTCTACACATTGCTTTAAATGTGTCCCAGAGATTCTGGTATGCTGTGTCTTTGTTCTCATTGATTTCAAAGAGCATCTTTATTTCTGCCTTCATTTCGTTATGTACCCAGTAGTCATTCAGGAGCAGGTTGTTCAGTTTCCATGTAGTTGTGCAGTTCTGAGTGAGTTTCTTAATCCTGAGTTCTAATTTGATTGCACTGTGGTCAGAGAGACTGTTATGATTTCTGTTTTTTTGCATTTGCTGAGGAGTGTTTTACTTCCAACTATGTGGTCAATTTTAGAATAAGTGTGATGTGGTGCTGAGAAGAATGTATATTCTGTTGATTTGGGGTGGAGAGTTCTGTAGATGTCTGTTAGGTCTCCTTGGTCCAGAGCTAAGTTCAATTCCTGACTATCCTTGTTAATTTTCTGTCTTGTTGATCTGTGTAATACTGACAGTGAGGTGTTAAAGTCTCCCACTATTATTGTGTGGGAGTCTAAGTCTCTTTGTAAGTGTCTAAGAACTTGCTTTATGAATCTGGGTGCTCCTGTATTGGGTGCATATATATTTAAGATAGTTCTTGTTGCATTGATCCCTTTATTATGTAATGCTGTTCTTTGTCTCTTTTAATCTTTGTTGGTATAAACTCTGTTTTATCAGATACTTGGATTGAAACTCCTGCTTTTTTTGCTTGGTAAGTATTCCTCTATCCCTTTATTTTGAGCCTAGGTGTGTCTTTGCACTTGAGATGGGTTTCCTTAACACAGCGCACCGATAGGTCTTGACTCTTTATCCAATTTGCCAGTCTGTGTCTTTAATTGGGACAAAATACACAAAACTGCTAGCCAAACTAATAAAGAAGAGAAGAGAGAAGAACCAAATAGATGTAATAAAAAATGATAAAGGGGATATCACCACCGATCCCACAGAAATGTGAACTACCATCAGAGAATACTATGAATACCTCTATGCAAATAAACTAGAAAGTCTAGAGAAAATGAATAAATTCTTGAACATATACACCCTCCCAAGACTAAACCAGGAAGAAGTTGAATCCCAGAATAGATCAATAACAAGTTCTGATGTTGAGGCAGTAATTAATAGCCTACCAACCAAAAAAAAGTCCAGGACCAGACAGATTCACAGTTGAATTCTACCAGAGGTAAAAAGAGCAGCTGGTACAATTCCTTGTGAAACTATTCCAATCAATAGAAAAAAGGGACTCCTCCCTAACTCATTTTATGAGGCCAGCATCATTCTGATACCAAAGCCTGGCAGAGACATAACAAAAAAAGAAAATTTCAGGCTAATATCCCTGACGAACATTGATGCGAAAATCCTCAATAAAATACTGGCAAACTGAATCCAGCAGCACATCAAAAAGCTTATCCACCACGATCAAGTCAGCTTCATCCCTGGGATGGAAGGTTGGTTCAACATACACAAATCAATAAACATAATCCATCACATAAACAGAACCCATGACGAAAACCACATGATTATCTCAACAGAGGCAGAAAAGGCCCTTGATAAAATTCAACACCCCTTCATGCTAAAAAACTCCCAATAAACCAGGTATTGATGGAACATATGCCAAAATAATAAGAGCTATTTATGAGAAACTCATAGCCAATATCATACGGAATGGGCAAAAGGTGGAAGCATTCCCTTTGAAAACCGGCACAAGACAAGGGTGCCTTCTCTCACCACTCCTATTCAACATAGTATTGGAAGTTCTGGCCAGGTCAATCAGGCAAGAGAAAGAAAGGGTATTCAAATAGGAAGAGAGGAAGTCAAATTGTCTCTGCAGATGACATGATTGTATATTTGGAAACCCCCATTGTTTCAGCCCCAAATCTCTTTAAGCCGATAAGCAACTTCAGCAAAGTCGCAGGATACAAAGTCAATGTGCAAAATCACAACTATTCCTATACACCAATAACAGACAAACAGAGAACCAAATCATGAGTGAACTCCCTTTCACAATTGCAACAAAGAGAATAAAATTCCTAGGAATCCAACTTACAAGGGATGTGAAAGACCTCTTTGAGGAGAACTACAAATCACTGTGGCTCAAGAAAATAAGAGAGAATGCAAACAGGTAGAAGAACATTCCATGCTCATGGATAGTACGAATCAATCTTGTGAAATGGTCATACTGCCCATAGTAATTTATGGATTCAATGTTATCTCCATCAAGTTACCATTGTCTTTCTTCACAGAATTAGAAAAAAAACTACTTTAAATTCCATATGGAACCAAAAAAGAGCCTGCATAACCAAGACAATCCTTAGAAAAAAAGAACAAAGCTGTAGGCATCATGCTACCTGACTTCAAACTATACAACAAGGCTACAGTAACCAAAACAGCATGGTACTGGTACCAAAACAGAGATATAGGCCAATGGAACAGAACAGAGGCCTCAGAAATAGCATCATACATCTACAACCATCTGATCTTTGACAAACCTTACAAAAACAATGGGGAAAGGATTCCCTATTTAATAAGTGGTGTTGGGAAAACTGGCTAGCCATATGCAGAAAACTAAAACTGGACCCCTTCCTTACACTTTATACAAAAATTAACTCAAGATAGATTAAACAATATGTGTATGAAAAAAAGTTCATCATCGCTGGTCATTAGAGAAATGCAAATCAAAACCACAATGAGATACCATCTCACACCAGTTAGAATGGTGATCATTAAAAAGTCAGGAAACAACAGATGCTGGGGAGGATATGAAGAAATAGGAACACTTTTACACTTTTGGTGGGTGTGTAATTTAGTTCAATCATTGTGGAAGACAGTGTGATGATTCCTCAAGGAGCTAGAACCAGATATACAATTTGACCCAGCAATCCCATAATTGGGTATATATCCAAAGGATTATAAATCATTCTACTATAAAGACACATGCACATATACGCTTATTACAGCACTGTTCACAATAGCAAAGACTTGGAACCAACCCAAATGCCCATCAGTGATAGACAGGATAAAGAAAATGTGGCACATATACACCATGTAATACTATACAGCCACAAAAAAGGATGAGTTCATGTCCTTTGCAGGGACATGGATGAAGCTGGAAACCATCATTCTCAGCAAAGTAACACAACAACAGAAAACCAAACACTGCCATGTTCTCACTCATAAATGGGAGTTGAACAATGAGAACACATGGACACAGAGAGGGGAACATCACACACTGGGGCCTCTCAGTGGGTGGGGGGGCTAGTGGAGGGATAGCATTAGGAGAAATACCTAATGTAGATGACAGGTTGATGAGTGCAGCAAACCACCATGGTATGTGTATACCTATATAACAAACCTGTATGTTCTGTACATGTACCCCAGAACATAACGTGTAATAAAAAAAACCCAGAAAAATAGCAGTATCAGAAGTCAAATAAATTGCTACCTGAGGATAGGGGTATAGGATATATGCCATTAGAGAATGGCAAAAGGAGATTTTTAGAAGTGATGGAACTAGTCATTGTCTTGATTGTGGTAATGCTCTTACAAGTTTACAAATATATTAAAACGTATCAAATCTGTACACTTCACTGTATGTCACATATAACTCAGTAATATTATAAAAAATAAATGTGAAAATTAAAACCACACAGATATTTGTAGAGTCTTTGTGCAAGAATGACAAATTACTATTACCATATTTCAGAAATACATTTCCATAGGAACTATGTTCTAATGACACTAAATAGCTCTGATTCAGTTAGCATTTTTTTTCTAATATTATCTTCACTAAATTAGTGAAGGGCCTGTGGGTATACTTCGAGGGTTTGCTCAGGCCTCAAACATTTATTAATCACCTGCAATATGCCTAGCATTCTTCTGAGCCCAGGGGATAAATGGATATGAATAAAACAAATAGGTAGCTTAACCTCAGGGAGCTCATTGTTTTTAAGCAACAACAAATTAATGGTCACTAAAATCAACTTAATTGGGTTGCAAGAACTTTTTTTTTTTTTTAGATGGAGTTTTGCTCTTGCCGACCAGGGTGGAGTGCAATGGCACAATTTTGGCTCACTGCAATATTCACTTCCTGGGTTCAAGCAATTCTTCTGCCTCAGACTCCCAAGTAGCTGGGATTATAGGCATGAGCCACCACAACCAGCTAGTTTTTGTATTTTTAGGAGAGATGGGGTTTCACCATATTGACCAGGTTGGTCTCGAACTCCTGACCTCAAGTAATCAGCCCACCTTGGTCTCCCAAAGGGCTAGGATTACAGGCGTGAGTCACCACACCCAGCTGCAAGCACTTTTTAAAACTGAAATAAAATTGACTACAATGAAGTAGAATAGGTTAGGATGTATCATAGGCAACAAGGTTATGCAAGATTACCAAATGTTTGGTAAAATTATCAGTTCTATACAATAGGTATGTGTTTTGGGCTAATATATCAACTGTACTTCTTATATAGATGATGGTCAAAAATGTAAAACTACTAGTGCCAGTAGAGGAGATAGGAATGTAAAAATAATAATATATAAATCAATTAAATAACTCAAACAACAGAAGTATACAGAACAAAGAAAGATGTGATAATAATGACTGAGTGGAAGCAACCAGGAAGACAATCGTGTAAATTTGTATTCCAAGGGGAAGAGTTGAAGAAGTTAGTAGAGAAACAGATGAAAATAGATGAAAATATTTGCCCTTTGAATAGAATGAAGTAGCTTATATTATGTCAACCTGCTCACTGAAAATAAATATAACGATGAATAATATAATTGTTTTAACAGCTCTTTAAAGTCATGGAGAGCAATCAAAGCAACCTGGTTTTGAGGTGCTAAGATCCTGGAGAGAAGGAAAACACATTGAGATGGACCCAGCATTCACTATTACTTTTTCCCTGTAAGCATTTGTGACTCCTAAGCAGGGATCCAAGAGCCCTAGCAAAAATAAGTAATTCAGGCCTTTTAGCTGTCTAATCAGTTCAGGGAGATACAATTGGAGTCCAGGGCTACCAAGGCAGCCAGGACTTTAGTGAACAAAATCCCAGAGACAAGGTAACACAGATAACGAGTCTGACATTCTGCATTCCTAATTCTTTTGAGGAATTTGCTTATATCTAAACTCTTCCAGGCCAAGACAGTCAAGTCGAAAGGGATAGGTAAAGTATAAAAACTCAGCCTGAGGTTTTTTGGTCTTAACTGGAAAGGGACACAAAGAGGAGAGATCCTGGTAAACATTCCAGGCTGTCACTAATCTGTGGCGATAAAAGTCAGAATAGTCATTATCTTTGAGAGAGAAGTGCCTGGGAAAGGGGGACAGGAAGACTTTTGGAGTGCTGGCAATGACGAATTTCTTCATCTGGTGGTAGTTACATGACCATGTTAATTTTATGAAGCGTCATAAATACACTTGTGATTTGCATAGGTTAACCTCTGATAAAATGGAAAATCAGCATTGCTTACTATAAAAAAGATGAAATATTGCTAAGATAGTAACAAAGAGGGATGTTTCATCACGTTCTTTGCTTATACGAATAAAGCAAGTATATTTGGTTGGAGTTGTATGCTTACAACGAATGGAGTTCGAAAAGGATGAAAATTACAGATTCAAAATAATTATTGTTATATTTCTTTCCACCATAGTAATTGCACTGTGTTTATTTGTTGCTTTCCACCAGGGAGTATCTAACGTTAAGAAACTAATTGGAAAAAAAAAAACAGAAGACACTAAACTGGCTATCCACTTTTAGTATTGTATTTAGATTTATATGAAGTAATATGATGTCATTTAAAGTAATTAGTGGGAAACAAGGATGGAGGAAGGTCAGAAGAATAACACATTCACAGAGGGGAAAGCCAAAGCTTGAAATGGCTGTGTGGGCCAGATCTGTGTGAGAATGTTCTATCATCCAAGACTTTTTTTTATTGCAACATATATCTTATTAGAATCCTAATTGTTTTCAGTCTCCAGCAGAGCAGTAATGGCATAACAATGTTTTTGTATTTCTGTAAGGAATCTTTTCTAGATATTTCTTGGAGTACTGTCATTAACATTTGGTTTACTTTTTTAGTGGCAATATTTTTTCCATTGTTTTGCATACTAAGACAGCTATTGATTAGTATATAATTTTGGGGCCCAGTTCTGCCCTAGAATACATATGTGATCTCCACTAACTTCAAATAGAGCTGCACGTACACGTCCTCAAGTACAATTTGGCTTTCTTCCATGGGAGGCAGTGGGAATCACTGAAGCCAATGGGAGCCGTGCATGGATAACTGATGGTTGAACTTGGTCCTTAGGGATTGAAAGTCATCTGAGCCTTCCCCCTGGTAAACAAACAATCAAAGGCTAAGTACGAAAAATCATAATTGCTAGAATTGATTAGTTTTATCAACCCACTCAAATCTTACAGTATGTATGTCTTGAAACATTCTAGTGACAGAAAGTAAAGAAGGATCTCAATTTGTCATGCAATCTTTTTGTTCTTATAAAAATACTTGAAACAAGAAAATAAAGAGACTTATTTTCAGGCGATTGCATAAAAAGCACATGAATTGTAGTAAGAGGGAAAGCTACTGTTTTCCAACTTCTCTAGAGAACATGTTTATACGTTTGTAGAAATATATACCTATTTGACCCTTAAAAGCTCGCGATTGAAAAAGGAATATTGGAGTCAGTTTTATAAAGTCAGTTCAGAAATGAATAGAAGAAAAGTTAACCTTCTTTCTAATTCTTCTGCTCTAATACCATATGAGCAAAGTGAGAGCTCTGTTTCTGTTGAGTACATGACTACCTGTAGTGTTTATTACACCTGGGGGCATTCTAAAAAAATATTTGGAGGAATCGACTTAATTTTGATTTGAGGTTTGTCTTCCCTAATAAACTCTCTCCTTGTAGACAATGGCAACGTCTTCTTGAAGATAGCAGTTGTTCTGTACCAGACTTACAAGAATTTTTTTTCTCAGATTCTCATCATGAAAAATTTCAAGCATTCAAAACAAGAAAGAATATGTAATATAAAATATACTCTCATAACCACCATCATGATTCTACACTATTCTATTTTTTTTCTCTCTCTCCCCTTCTTCCTTCATCACTTCCGTCCCCTTCTTCCTTTCTTTTTTCCTTCTGTCTTTTTTCTATTATTCTGTGCTGAACCATTTGAAAGTAAGATGCAGCCATATTGAGATATCACCCCTAACTACTTCATTTCCTAAGAATAAAGATATTTTTCTCCTAAAAAGGAATGCTTATACACTGTTGATGGGAGTGTAAATTAGTTCAACCATTGTGGAAAACTGTGTAGAGATTCCCCAAAGACCTAAAAACAGAAATAGCATTCCATCCAGCAATCCTATTACTAGGTATACACCCAAAGGAATATAAATAATTCTATCATAAAAACGCATGCACACAAACGTTCACTGCAGCACTATTTACAATAGTGAACACATGCAATCAACCTAAATGTCCATCAATGGTAGACTGGATAAAGAAAATGCATGACATATACACTGTGGAATACTATGCAGCCATCAAAACACATGAGATCACCAGGTGTGGTGGCTCATGCCTATAAACCCAGCACTTTGGGAGGCCGAGGTGGGCAGATCACGGAGTCAGGAGTTCAAGACCAGCCTGACCAATATGGTGAAACTCCATCTCTACTAAAAATACAAAAATTAGCTGGGCGTGGTGGTGTGTGCCTGTAGTCCCAGCTACTTGGGAGACTGAGGCAGGAGAATCACGTGAATCTGGGAGGCAGAAGTTGCAGTAAGACGAGATAGCACCACTGCAATCCAGCTCAGGCAACAGAGTAAGACTCCGTCTCGAAAAAAAAAAAAGAAAAAGAAAGAAAACGCATGAGATCATCTCCTTTGCTGGAACAATAGTGGAGCTAGAGGCCATTATCCCTAACAAACTAAGGCAGGAAAAGAAAAACAAATACCACATGTTCTCACTTATAAGTGGGAGATAAACGAAGAGAACACATGGACACATGCATTCATAGATATTTTGGCCTATCAGAGGTTGAAGGGTGGGAGGAGGGAGAGGATCAGGAAAAATAACTAATAGTTACTAGGCTTAATACCTGGGTTCTGAAATAATCTGTGCAACAAACCCCCACGACACTACCTATATAACAAACCTGCACTTTTATCTCGAACTTAAAAGTTAAAAAAAGATATTCTCCTGTATAACCACGTTATCACATCTACAAAAATTAACATTATTTCTCTAATATAATATACAATTGGTCAATATTCAGATTTTCTATCTGATGGCTATTTTTAGAATCGGCATACAATCAATGTTCTTATACTGCATTTAGTTTTCATATCTCTTTTACCATACTATAATCTTTCTTACTGTTTTTCCTATGATATTGACTTTTTGAAGAAACCAGGTCAGTTGTCTTCCCCCATGGATGCCATGGACTCTCCCGAATGCTTGTTGTGTGTGTTGTCCAGCTTTCGTAATTGTTCTTAGGGAAAAGGGTCATCTGATATCATGTCTTACAGTAGGAAATCATAGCATGAAAATTGCATTTGTATTTTAAAGGTAGAAATTTTTAACAAATAAGTCTCTAATTCATGTAATTTGATTACCTAGATTTTGAGGAAAAACTCTTTTGGCCAAGTAGTTTTGTAGCATTTTAGTGTACCCAGTATCTCCAACCCCTTTACACACTCAAAGTTTGTTTTCCTTTAGCTAGTTTAGAATAGAGTGAAACAGATGCACTTAGCATTGGTTAATAGCATCTACCCTCACATCCCATTCCTATGTTTCAAGTGGTTCTGTATTTCCTCCATGATTTAAAAAAATAAAATAAAACTAATAAAGGAAGAAAGGAAGAATGCCATAGTAAATATGTAGTTATTGTTAGCTTAATCTACTTTAAATTTTCAAAGCTTGATTCTTATTTATAGTTTTGATGAGTTTCCTTTCTAAGACTGTTCTTTTAAATCAGATTCTTTCAATTTTGATGCTAAGCAAGAACCCTCTAGTCTTACGTTCTTGGTTCGGAGATCAAAACAGTATATAACTTCTGTTTATTAAAGTATTGGTTTTCACCCAACGCCCCCAACCAAAGCAACTTTATTTAGTTCCAGAGGGCTATTTTTCTAGTCCCATCCCTGTCTAGGCCTTTGTTGCCCAAGCAGATAAATGGCTGCTGCCAACAGTGCTATAAAAGAATCAGAGCCTGGGGCAGAGAGTACACTATGAGTTAATCTTGTTATTTTTTAAAAATGCCTAGAGAATTATTTCAATTTCATTTTGCAGCTATAAGTTTTGTTATATGTATAGAAAAAGAGATCTTGTAACTCAAAGGATTTGGGATCTTAAACTCTTGTATTTGATTACATTTGAATGCAATTATGGAGGCTTGTAATATAATATTTTCTTTCTACTGGATGAAAATTACAGACATGTTATATGGGTTTAGTTACCTGATTGCATATTAACTCTAATACTTTCAGAAAGCCTGCGGCATGGGCAAAAATAAAAAGGCTGTGTTGTTTGGCTTGGAACGCAATCAGGTATATCATTGGTTAAATACTCTGCCTGTGTCCTACAAAGATGCAGCTTTAATGTAAAAATGGTGCAATACGTATGGTTTGCTTTATATCTTAGAGACAATATAAATATCCGGAACAAGAAAAAAACAACCCATAATACATTTCAGGGTCCCAGTGGTTGTTAGAAAAATTTTGATTTGTGAGAATTTCTAAGTAGTATGTGATTAAATGATATGAAAATCCAGGCCTGTGACCTTTTCAGCTAAATCTTACAAGTTAGAGGATTCCCAATGAGTGGGAATCCCTTAACTGCATATGGAAAAGAAAAACCCTGTCCCTGAATGGTCCTAAAATCACCTCCAGGGCCAAAATTTAGAAACCTTAGAATTTAGGAACCTTAAAAATTCCCATGGTGAAAAAACAGACTGTAGGAATTATAGTACAAGTTCGAATAATAGAATCAATGATAGTTTAAAAAAAGCACCTAAATGTGGGATTTTTGAAAAATCACTGGTAATTATTACAAACATGATTAGGTTAGGTTTTCCAAGAAAGTAAACATTTAAGGGAAAAAGATGTCCCCTGTCTTCCAGGTACTCACAACCTGGGGAGAACGTACATAAGGTCCACAGAGGAGCTAGTAAGGAAGGGTGTAAACAAAGGACAAACACTTGATGATGGGAACCTGGGCCGTGGATGTCAATTCCTTCTATATTCGAATACATTTTGATTTTACAGAATTGTAGCAGTTTTATATCTCATTTCCCAAACCATTGTGCAGCAGCCAAACATTGGATTGATACATTCTTATTTCCACCAATTATATCTGAGCTGAGTTTGAATTGAAGATTGGTTTATGTAAGCAATAACAAGATTATTCACTGAACTTCAAAATCAGAAGTAAATGTGTTCCTCTGCTCTTAAGTCTTTTTTCCTTGTTTGACATTTGTTATTGTTTATCACCCACCTACAGTCGAAACTTATTTCTATGCGATTTGAGGTTCTGGAGGTTACTTCTTATGAAGAGCTTAGCATGGCATCACAGTAGAACCTAGACTATAGCATGCGTCCTAAAGAAAGACAGGGTGTCATGTTGAATAATCAGTCAAAATCCAAGAAAGACTCCAGAGAACATGAAGCTCTGGCAGGGAAAAGGTCCCGTCACTCATTTTTCCTTATTGTCGCTTATCTTCATATTCAGTTTTGTCTCTGTATTTTTATAAATATATGAATTACTATCTCACAGAAATATGGTATTAGACATACATATTTATCCTTTCAGGCAAAGACCAGACTTAATCATGTGAGTATAATTCAATCTAAAAAGTAGGAGCATCTTTGTTTTATGTGAGATCTTAGAGTCTCAACTATAATCTTCATTCTTCTAGCACTTCTCTCCAAGATCAAACAAGATTACAAGCAAAATAAGAAAACACACATAGATTTTTCCAGAATATCTATATATTTGGTGTGACTATAACACCTATATTTACAAAAATAATTTATTTAGGAATAATTCTAATATTCCATACTTGTGAATAACACAACAAAATATTTGAGAATATCTGTGAACTAACTCTGAGTTTAAGAAAACTAGCTTTATATTTTACATACAATAATTGAAAATTATTTTTAAGTGGTTTAGCAAATATTGGAAACAAATGAAGTTTTAAATGAAAAAAATGTGTCTTCTTATCTCACTATGAATGTTGGTATATTAGCATTTATTGAACCACACATTGTACCAGAGGAAAACTAAAGAACACTGAGGCATTTCTCATTACGCATTCAACAAATCTCAGAGCTCCAAAAGAGAAAGACAAGAACTAAACATCCTTTCTTCTAGACATTTACCTCAGTATAATTTATATGATCATTAACTTTGCAACTAAGTTGTTGGCGCTGTTTCTTGAGTTATTTGATAGAGAAAGACACATTAAAGCAAATTCACCTGAACTTCTTGCCGACTTATGCACTAAAATTGTGTTTTTATTATGACAAGAGGACAGCAAGGTCATGGAGCAGCACATTGGTTTCAACTATGAAGTTTCCTGACATTGCATCTCGACTTCAGGATTGCCTAGTTTGAGGGCAGCTAATAATTGGAGTAACTTGATAGCTTTTGTCATCAACTCAAGCAATAATCAGCCATGTCCCTGATGACAACAAAAGGCAATTAGTCTTCATTTTCAACCAAAAGAATGAGATGGAATGTATTTTCTTACTCTCTCAACTTTTAATTTGTAAAACAATATAAATTTTGTAGCATGGTGTGTTTAGCTGCAGGTAAGAGGCTATTTGGGGAGTGAGGGCGGGGAAGGATTCTGAAATCAAGCAGTTTCAAAGCCAATACAGTGACTCAGGCTTTTTCCATTCTTTCCTTTTATCTCTCTCAGCATTTTGGTTGTTTATCCTTCCTGTAAATTTTCAATTCATGATCACAAGATTACTACTGCCTGTCTAAGTATCCTGGCTACACAATAGGAAGAAATAAAATAGGCAAAAAAAGGACCAGTTTCCCAGATATTCTATTTATTGAGGCAGTAAATCTTCCCTGATACCCTTAGTGCACTGCAAAACATTTTATATTTTATTTTCAGAATGGAATCATATGACCACCCCTAGCTTACTCACGGGAAAGAGAATGTGTTTTTTTTTTATGACTGGTTGAGACCAAACATGACTTACCTACTGAAAACAGGGAGGGGCTTACCTTTCCAGAACACACTGTTAACATATCCATATGTAAATAAAAGGGCACTGTTAACAATGTATGCACATATGTGGGAGAAGGAATTAGAATGGTTTGACTAAGTCACTAACAGGATCTACCATAGATATCAATTAGGAAATAGAATTCTATGAGACCTTAATATGGAGAATCTTGTTAAAAATAAATTAAAATGAAGTGTACAATTTTTATTCTACTTGGGTCAGTTTCTTTCTGCCCTAAAGTTTTATTGCATCAGTACTTGTTTACAGGCTGCTTTTGCAAATTTTGACATAATTCATTTGGCAAGAATCTACAATGATATAAAAAGTTCCGTGAGAAATTAAAATATCAATAGAGTACAAACAGAAGCCAAGTTCATTTTATAGTGTTGGATAGATTGTAATTTTAACATGGGGAAAAGTTGTAGATGTATTAATATATTTACCTTATTAGTAATAGCAGTTCCCCAACCTTCTTTTGGCATAATACAGAATTCTAAGCAACCTCTAAACATTAGCAGCAAAGTGGAAATTTTTCCACTCAATGAGATTAAAAAAAAAAAAAATCTATTGTCCATTTTTACATATAGAAAGTAAAATTCATCAACAAAATATAAATGAAACTGTCAGTAGTAATAAATACATGTTATGTTTGTTCTTTGGGAGAAGGTTATTTCGAGCTACTAAGGATTCAATTGATTATTGGTTTAACATACATCAATATGTGTTGTAAATATTCTGTAGTAATTCTTGAACCATACATCTGGCAATCTGTGTTTGATTTGGTACTTCAGAATGTCATGCATAGAGAGGGGCTGCATAAAAACCATTTAAGATCATAAAAACAATATATTTGTTGAATAGCTCAGAATTTATCCCTTCAATTTTATTAAAGAGAAATTACCAGATCTTGGAAAAGACTAAATTTACCTTCATGTTATGGGTGCATATTGCTTTACTTTGTCTTGAGACAGTTTTCAAGGCCAAAGTTTGATTGTTATACCCCCAATGACAAAGGAGAGAATATGTGACAGAGCTAAGCAATTCCAGGTTATTAATTCTTTATTTCTTCATTTTGAGTCTAGATTGGCAAAATATAGTACGTAGTCTTAGGAGAATAATAGTTGCAGTTAGATCTAATGTATCTCCAGTGTATTTCAATTTAGAATGGGACTGATTATTTTTAATGTATAAACTGAGTGGATCTCTATAAAACAATCATTTAAAATTTATGTTCCCATTTAAACTAATGTTTTCATTTTTACATGAAATGTTCCATTGCATCTTAATTAAAATATATATTGATTCTGCTTATTATTAACAATTTTATCTGGCTACAAAGTGTCAAATACTTGAAACGTCAGAAAAGTGGTTCAGCAGATGGGAGAAACATAAATGTTATAAAATTTATTATTAATTTTCATGTTCCTAGAGGGATGGCAAAGATTTGTGTTTGACTGAAAAGTAATCTGTAGCTCCCTTCTAGCCTTTGATTGGCTGTTACTTTGCATTCTTACCTTTTTGGTAATTATGGCACTGAATCTAAAAGATTGAATCTAAAAGATTTTCCATGCATACATATTCAGTGTACATGTATTCACCCAACAAACATCATGTTCATATCATTCTTAAAAGCCAAGCATTGTGGATACAAAAACAAAGTATAGTTCCGTTCTCATGTTGCTTACAGTGCAATATGAACCGAAGACACAAGATAAATAATTAGAATGTAGTATAATATCTGCTGTGATAGGAGTAAATACATACTCCTGCAGTGGGTCAACACAGTCAAATGAGTCAGTATGCATTTTTTTATATGTAGGATTGCATTCTTGAGAAGATATTAGACAATAAGCATTAGAATAGTTAAACCATTGGCTTACAAGATGATATTTATCGAGTAATATGGGGCAGTCTATTTCTACTAGAACAAAGGTGAGAGAGATGAGAGAGATAAGTTTATTGAGTGCCATTTTCTAGGTTTCAGGGCTTATCTCCAAACAAGTACATTGCCGGAGGATTATACATAGCATTTTCCAGAGACATAGCCATATGTGAGTTCCATATATAGACAAAATCCAAGTTAAAATACCTACGGGAATTTTGCAGCAGACTCACAGAATACATGAGTGTTTCAATACAAGTTGATTCAATATGGTATACAGCTGGCCAAGCAGAGGGTTTGGGTTAGGGAAGGAAGAGGAGAGATTAATAACAACGTGGAATCTGATTTTAAGCAGATCGAATGTTGCTTTGAACACAACATACGTGTAGATGACTGGTTTGTGCAATTTTTTAAATGTAATCTGTTCCTGCCAGTAAGAAGTGAATGCGTACCTTTTATTGTGAAAGTAAGTTAACTCTCAAACCATTAATTTCTTACATGCTAGATTTACTGGTGTATTGCCGCTGTTTTCAAAATATTACATGTTAGAAACATAAGAAAATTTGACAATGTGTTCACATATATATTTTTTACAGAATAATGAAGTTATTCAAATTTCTAAAATTAATCTTACTTATTCATAATATTCATCTTTTGAATCACCCAATTGTTTTCTCCCTCCAATAATTAGATTTTTGTCATGAATTCTGCCTACAGCTCTTCCCCCAATTTTGCTGATACTCTTCTAGTTCCCGCTCTCCCAGTATTTGAGTCCTATTCACATCTTGAGTTTTGTGGCATCACATTTTCTTCCTGGCCTGGCGTTCTACACTAGAGCAATGATATCTTTTATCTGAGGATGGGGACAAAGGACTGAAGACAAACTGAGCAGTATGAGTACAACTCCTATGTGCGATATCCCATCTGCACAAAATAAGGATATGGGAAATGCAATCATAATTGCTACCAGTGATAAAGAGCATCATTTTTAGAATTACTTGGTAATAAAGTTAATATGCCTTATTGTGGGAGAATAACAATGGAGTCATTGGCTGAGGTTGGTCTCTGAACCAGTGCTTAGCAAACTGCGCTAAATGGAACCTCGTAACTTTACCGAGTGAACAATCCTTGAAATGTAGGTCATTTACTTTCGTCTTGCAGCTTATTGTTCTCAAATATTTTGAGAACCAAAATTTTGTCTCATTTATTTATCCCTGAATGACATCCTCTGTCTGCTCTCCTGTGATGCACAGTGACCTGACAATGAGCAGGAAGATAAAATTAGGTGTGCTACTGAGATTGCATGTAAGGAAGGACACAAAAGAAAACATAATAGAGGCAGTGCCAGTCAGCTATTTAGGCATGGCAGAAAGAATGAGCGAGGGACTTTGTGGAAGTGCTCGGCGGGGAGCACAGGGTATGGTAAACTGAAGTATCAAGGGCAGCTGCAGGCTAGGAAGTAGATGAACAGAGCCGTTTAGGTGAGTTCTCATGTTCCCATATGCCATACTCTAGAATATGTCAGCAGAGTAAGGACGCTTCTTCCCACAAGCAAATGGATAAAATCTATCTGTGTGGCCATTCTGAAACCAAAAGATTTTGTTTCAACTGGATAGAGATTTTGCTGGTGGCTTTGGCCTCTACATGAGTGCAGCAGAATATTCTTCAGTAGCTATCTATTTATTTTATCATTCGCCACACAGTGTATTGCCATTGTATGAGAAAATCCTTTCTGGTTAAAATGAATGCTTACAAAGCAGCATTTTATATCTTTTCCCATCTGTGAGGAATTTGTCACATCTTAATATAAAATCCCTTGTTGCCTTAAACTTTTTAAGACCAAACACATTATAGTTCTAAGGGGATGTTTGTTCTTGTCCATCATCTTTTTTTTTTTTTTTTTACTTTTAAAACCATGTTTGTTTATTTTTGTATCAGAATATGCATGACTTTGTTCTGACTTCCTTTTCTTTCTCCCAAGATAGTCTGAAGAATCAGATATTGGATCTTAAGAGGTTACCTCCAACTATTTTAGGAATGCAAGAAGAAAATGTTTGGCTAGCTCTGTTTTGTTGATTTGCCCCAGCAAGTGGGTTTAGTAATAATTGCACCTTGTAATTCCAACTAGAAGGTCAGTCTTTAGGATTATGGAGGATTTTATGACCAAATGTATCCTACACCAAGAACATAAACATTCTATAGGTAGGAACTTGACGGTGTTACATAATTGTAACTTTCTTATCTTTTCCTCATTATAAATGCTTCTCTCCTATTTTTGCTTACCTGCTATACTTGTATTCAGTGACACTTCAAAATGTTACTGTCAAAAACACTTTCCTAAGGTAATATATTTATTCCACACTCTCAGAGGAAAAAGTTTGATATTTTATTTCCAGAATTTGATATGCTGTGAAATCATAACCTTGGCTATTTCTTTCCACTATGTTCTTGGAGCCTAACAAGGACAGAGGCAAGAGTGTTGGAGAAATTGCCCACAGTAAAAGTGTAGGATCCTTTAATATATGGATTCATCCTACATATCTAACCTTCAAATTTATTATTAAACATTATCAAAAGAGGCCAGGTGTGGTGGCTCATGCCTGTAATCCCAGCACTTTGGGAGTCCAAGGCAGGCAGATCACCTGAGGCCGGGAGTTCGAGACCAGCCTGGCCAACATGGTGAAACCATATTTCTACTAAAAATACAAAAATTAGCCAGGCATGGTGGCACGCACCTGTAATCCCAGCTACTTGGGACGCTGAGGCAGAAGGATAACTTGAACCCAGCAGTCGGAGGTTGCAATGAACTGATATTGTGCTACTGCACTCCAGTCTGGGCAACAGAGTGAGACTCCATCTCAAAACAAAAAACAAACAAACAAAAAACATTATCAAAAGAAAAAGTTATAATCAAAAAGTATTTTTAAGCCATTCAGAAATACTTGAAATGTATTTAAAATTATGGAACCAATATATTTTATATTGAGAAAGATGCACTGAGCCTGCCCTCCCACACAAGACAGAAGCTCCTTACATATTGAGCAGATTGAACATATGCTTAAAAGACCTGTGTCTATAAAGACAGCTCATTCCAGGTTGGATGACAGCTGATTATATAAAAGTTTTCACCAAAGGAACCAGAGCAGGTTCCCTGTAGTTTTACTTGTGGGTTCTGGCCCCCTTTTAAAAATAATATGAAGCAAACTGTATGCCATCCTTTTCATAAGCTGTGCCAGGATAACAGCACTTAAATCTATAAATTACTTTCTTATATGGCTGTAGGTATCTAAACATTTATTTCTTATGTTTCACTCTGATGTATAAATATTCTTCATAAGATAGAATGCTCATAATAAAACATTTGCTAGGGCTTTCTGGGAGTATTTATCATTCTAATATGTAGTATTGCACTTGATAAAGCCAATTATTGCACACACTAAGTAGTAGAGAAGTAGCTTATCAGAACTACATTGGTATAGAATGCTTTATAGCTACAATGTGAATTTTCTTTAAAATCAAAATCTTCTCATGTCAAAAAAATATACTCTTTGCTATCAATCTGTTCTACTTCTAGAAACGTAACTAAGGAAATGATCTGAAGTATGAAATTAAAGTATTATGCACAAAATAGATGTAGAATTTTAATATTAAGCACAAAAATATAGGGATATGAACTAATTGTTTACTACTAAATATAGAAGATGTTGAAATAAATCCAATCATGGAATGAAAATTTAGTCTACAGGTGTTATGAACCAACCATAAGAATAATTACATAATATAAAAATTGTTATAATGATAATTTTTGAAAACATAAGAATATATATGATATATATGTACATATATACACATGCACACATGTACATTTGATGAACACATACACTCTCTATTCATTCCAAAGATACTGGAAAAATTCCAAAGTTATCGTTATGTTTGTATGATATACTATTTCATTTTCTCTTCCTTTTGTTTTTAGGCATTTTCCAAATTTCTATAATTAGCAGATGTTACTTAGAAAAACAAAATATCTCCAGTAAATTTTCATTTGTCACAACTGGATTTTTCTACATGGAATACAACTTCTTTGATATGCTTTTTGAACAATTTTATATTTTTCTTTTGTCGAACCACTAGAAAATTTTTGGTTTCACTGCTGAATTTTTGAGGTTAATGTAATAGAAGTACAACAGCTATACCCTCAGACAAACTTGTGCTAGCATCTCTCAGATGCAGAATCTCTTCATGACAGGAAGTGAATCTGTTTGGGCTTGCGTGGCATTTCTTAAAATTCATGCGTTCTTTCACTTTATTGATGGAGCAAAGGAGATATGAGAGAGAGATTGATGGAGACAGGAAGAGAGAAACTGATGGAGGCAGGGAGAGAGAGATTGGGGGAAAGGCAGGAGACAGACTGAAGTAGAAAGGACAAAGAGCGAGCTGATTGCAACAGCTGTTTTGCTTATCTGAAAGTTTTAACTTGACTCTTGTTCACATCCCAGGTGACCAGCTAATAAAAATAATTTAAGCTTTAACAAAACAAGGGTAATTTATAATGTGGAAACTGTAGTCTGGCACTTGTATCAGCACTAGAAACAAGATTTCTGAAAATTCCTCAGGGGAATGAAACTGCCAGGGACATAGAATTTAATAACAGCTTTCTTTTCACCCAACCACCTCATCTCACCTCCCACCCTCTGCTGCCAACTCAACATCAACATCATCATCTTGAAGCAAATTTGTACAGTTTTCTGTTTCATTGTTGGATTCTCCATGTTATTTTTAAAGCAATCCTGAAATCATTTCTTCTATACACGAAGATATTTTAAAAATTCAAACCTTAATGGTTTTCAATAAAATTATTGCTACCACAAATCTACAAGTATTCAAGAGATCTTGTTTAAGCAGAAGTAATTCAATTTTTAAACTAGAATATATATGTATTGCATATTTTACAAAATTATACTTTTCTTGGAAAAAAGTCCTCTTTAAATGTCTCACAAAAAGGGAAGATTTTATTATTTTTTCATCCCTGTTGAATTAGAGCAAAATTAATTTGCTAAATGAAAAGCTACTGTCATCTAACATATTTTACAAAATGAACATACACATGGAGATTAATCAAAAAAAGCACGGCACCAGCTTCATAACAGTGTCATGCTTAAAATGAACTACATTTTTATTCCGCCTTGAGGATACACAGATTGTTTTGTTTTAATGGCTTCCAGCCATCTCTATTATATAGCATAAATCCTCAAAGGGGGAAAGCAGATTTTAATCCTCAGAACAACATGTATAAGGAAAGAGTTTAAAAGTGCTGATTAAGCAAATGTTGTTGGTTTAGTCTATCTACTTCACATTTGTGTTTAAGTCATTGTGGAACAAATATTTAACTGTTGGAGTAATTGTTTGGACATTATCTAAAACTTAGGTGAATCTTGGGCATCTCTAAGGTTGCATTTTAAATGACAGGCATCACCGGTTTAAAGAAATTCCTTGGCAGAATTGCTAAGCGAGAAATGAACTCTGGTATTGGAAGGCTACAAGTTCAACATACCATTTAAAACTCAGAATCAGATAAAAGTTCTTGGAGGCATATGAGCTTCGATCAGTAGGCAACTTGCCTTTCTCTGCAACCCCAGCTGCTGAATTTAGAGTGAGAGACAGAAGGTCAAGCCATGGTTTGTCACATAGCTACTGTGTGACCTTTATTAAGTCAATTTATCTTTCAGATCCTCTATTTCTTCATTAGTAAAATGGAAGTTATAATAATTGTGTTGTCTAATGCATGAGACTGCTCTAATATTAAATGAAAATAATGCATAGAAAATCATTTTATAGCAGCAAACAATAGAGAAAAATTCATTCACTATATAAAAGGTGAGTACATGTACATGTGTGCGTACATTTTATAGATATTTGATAAGGGAACAAGAAAGTTGGAATTCTGATTTGGAGTTAGAATATCTGGGTTCAAATTCAAGCATTGAAAACAACTAGTTCTGTTATGAGGAGCAAGTCAATTCATGAATTTAAGCTGCCATTTTTCTATAGTGAAGTTAACAGTAATACTTGCCTATTAGGTTATCTGGAGATCAAATGACCTCACATATATAAAAACATTGTATAATCTTACTGTTATTGTCATTTTGTTTCAAAAATTCACTTTTCATGATAAAAGATTAAGATAATTTATATTCCAATGTGGACCTCAATAAAATAGATTTGGCTTCATACCTTCCCTCTTGTAAGTTTAAATTATACCTCCTTGCAAATTAATTCCCTTTGGAAGCTGTAAATTTTCATCCAGAATTTAGGATTTTGTTTAATCTTCTTCTCTATATGTGGTGGCAGAATAGTTTTAGATTATTTTATTTATTTAATTCCCAAAAATAACTTAAGAAAACACAGTAACTAACAAAATTATGTTAATGGACTAAAGAATTGGCAGAGCAGAAGAATCTATGAGAAGAGTGTGTGTCACCTGGGATCCTGTCCCCAAAACAGCTTGATCCAAGTAAAAGAGGCCTGGGATGGAGGTAAGGGGCTGAGGTCAACTGGATTCTAGCTTTGAACTTGATGTGAAGCCTCTGAGAATTTTTTTTTTTTTTTTTTTTTTGAGATGAAGTTTCACTCTTCTTGCCCAGGCTGAAGTGCAATGGTGCAATTTCAGCTCACTGCAACCTCTGCCTCCTGGGTTCAAGCAGTTCTCCTGCCTCAGCCTCCCGAGTAACTGCGATTACAGTGATGCACCACCACACTCTGCTAATTTTGTATCTTTAGTAGATGGAATTTCTCCATGTTGATCAGGCAGGTCTTGAACTACTGACCTCAGGTGATCTGCCCACCTAAAACCCAAAGTGTTGGGATTACATGCATGAGCCGCCGCTCACTTGGCAACTTTTTTTCTTTTTTTCCTAATTGTAAACCATGAGAATAAGAGTAAATGGCACATAAGACTTGTCTTGCTTGATGCTTGAAAATTTTCTCTAGTAAGTCTAAGCAATTTGTGGATGCTTAAGGGTAGAAGGGCTCTGATCATTGCCTATTGGTCAGTACAATTCAGTCAGAAGCCAGAGCTGTTTGATTAGGAGTTAAAAGTGTTGTAGCTACTGTTTGATAATATTTTGGTTTTGACCTTAGATAATTTACTATTCAATTCTGCTTGGAAACTTGAGGTTATTTAACAGTACCCTCATGCTAAGGAAAAGCTCATGTAGATTTCAAGGAAATCCTTCTTAGTCCTAGAAAGTAACTTAAGTTCTGGCAGAATGTGGTTCTGCGCATATGAATTAGTGAAGATAAAATAGGGGTCTTCAACTTTATACCTTTTATAATGGGAAAGGTTTATTTTATGGTATTTGTCTATTATAAATTATTATCATTATTCTTTTTTGAGATGGAGTTTCACTCTTGTCACCCAGGCTGGAGTGCAATAGCACAATTTCAGCTCACTGAAACTTCTGCCTCCAGTTCAAGAGATTCTTCTGCCTCAGTCTTCCGAGTAGCTGGAATTACAGGCGCCTGCCACTATGCCCAGCTATTTTTTTGGATTTTTAGTAGAGACGGGGTTTCACTATGTTGGGCAGGCTGGTCTCAAACTCCTGATCTCATGATCCACCTGCCTCGGCCTCCCACAGTGCTGGGATTACAGGGGTATCATCAATTATTTCGAATCTTTGAGAGCAAAATATATATGTGCCAATGTATTGAAGTTAGTGATTACTTAAAAATGTGATTGCAGGTATTCAAGGATTAAAGTTAACAAATAACTTCTCTTTCCTCTGTCATTATAAAAGGAATAGAATGCTGGATGTTTGTTGTTTTAACACCCCAAAGCTTAAGTCACTTAAATCTGCCACAAATATTTTAAAATAAAATCAAAGGCAAGTTCTGTAAAATGAGCAAACATTTCTATATTTTGTAATTTATATGCAAATACAAATATAACTTATCTTAAAAATTTAAACTTTAACTCAATACCTTTTATTGTATTTATTCTAAAGCTAGTTGATATCATCTTTAGAGATAACATTAGTTGAGCTCTAATTTTGCAAATAAATTTAAAATAATTTAGCATTTTAATCCATGTCTATGGAGTATACTGTTTATGTAATATTCAACATTCATACTCCCAGACTTTTTACTGTGATTATCTCATATGTAACAATATGCTATTATTTCACTTTTTGCATAGTATACAGGAAAAGACAATGATGTCCTTAGTTGCCTCATTCAGATAAGTATTTCAAGTTTTTTTTTTTTTTTTAATTGAGACGGAGTCTTGCTCTGTCGCCCAGGCTGGAGTGCAGTGGCGCGATCTCAGCTCACTGCAAGCTCCGCCTCCCAGGTTCATGCCATTCTCCTGCCTCAGCCTCCTCAGTAGCTGGGACTACAGGCACCCGCCACCACCCCCGGCTAATTTTTGTATTTTTTTAGTAGAGACGGGGTTTCACCGTGGTCTCGATCTCCTGACCTTGTGATCCGCCCGCCTCAGCCTTCCAAAGTGCTGGGATTACAGGCGTGAGCCACCATGCCCAGACTTCAAGTTTCTTAACTATGTATCTAATATGAGACCAAAATACTGGGTTGATACTTATGTATTAAATTTCACATCCTTGTTTCTTTTGGAAAATGTGTGTCATAATATGGTATAGAAAAGTATTGGTCGAATGTCATGGTGAATGAACATAGAATAGACCACACTCTTCTGACCCTAATCCCTTTCTTAAGGTAGAAATTTAGGATAAAACATGTTTGAGGCATGATTTAGAACGTAGATACTAATCATCATGTAAATTTCTCTTACCTGTAACATCTATTCGTGTCTAAACATGTTTTACATTAAAAAATCTGATGATCTTAAATTCTTGTAAGATAAATGCATAAAGATATTTCTCAGTGCTTAAAAATATTTTGTATATTTAAATTTTTATGTATTAAAATTATTTCAGCATGCTTTTAGAATTGCTCTCATTTACCAGAGAAGAAGAAAAATAATTCTATCATCTTGGACAATCTCTCAATGTTGTTCTAATCTGCTACTTTCTAATTAGCTTCAGCCTTTGTGTCCAGGAAAGTGTGAGGCACCGGGGTAGGGAAAAATTCCCAAAGAATCTTGAAGAGTAAACTGAGCTTTATCCACCAAATGGTAAATGTCTATACATTAAAATAATAATAATGATACATTAGCCACTATTCGATGAAGTTTTTGGAAAATAGTATCATGAAAAAGATTGCCTTATGTTGGATTCCTCATAAATACTGAAAAAAGTAAGAACTAAAACTTTATCAACTTAAGCAGTTATTTTTTGCGGAGTTTCTCCTTGAAATGAATAATGCTAGACACAAACAAATGCATGCATGTACACACATACATATACAGATCTCTGCACAAATACATTTGGCGACAGAGATTTGAAAATTAAAGGATAGCCAGGTATAGCGGCTCACCTGTAATCCCAGATACTCAGGAGGCCGAGGCTGGAGGATTCCTGGGGACAAGGAATTTGAGATCAGCCTGAGAAGCATAGCAAACGCTTTCTCTAAAAATGTAAAATATAATTATTTGGGCATGGTAGTGCATGTCTGTAGTCCCAGCCTCCTCTGGAGGCTGAGGTGAGAGGCTGCAGTGAGCTGTGATTGCGCTACTGCACTGCAGACAGGATGACAGAGTGAGAACCTGTCTTGGAAAAAAAGAAAAGAGAAGAGGAGAGGAGAAGAGATGAGAGAAGAGAAGGTAAAAGAAAGAAGGAAGGAAGGAAGGAAGGAAGGAAGGAAGGAAGGAAGGAAGGAAGGAAGGAAGGAGAAAAAGAAAAAGAAAAAGAAAGAAGGAAAGAAGGAAGGAAAGAAGGAGAAAAAGAAGAAAAAGAAAGAAGGAAAGAAGGAAGGAAGGGAGGGGGGAAGGAAGGAAGGAAGGAAAGAAGGAAAGAAGGAAGGAAGGAAGGAAGAAAGGAAATTAAAGAATAAAACCTAATTCCCAATGTGTTAACATTGGTTATAAACTCGCTGAGATATGATAATAGTATTACTGTGCAAGATTAATATATTTATCCTGGTTTAATTCTCTTTAATTTCACGATAAGAAAAGTTCTTGATTGTAACCAGGACCACACAAATCATCTCCCAAGAGGTTTTTTGACAAAATAAAGGAAATAACTTTTCGTAAGTGACCCTCATGCTCCAATAGACTTTCCTTGAGAAAGGGCAAATAGAGTGTTATATTTTGATGTTACACATAATGCATCTATGTCAAGACCCATGAATACATTTCAAATATTTGCCTTTCTAGGTGTTTTATGCTGTTACATGGTCTACAACATAATACATGTTCAGGTATTACGGGAAATGAATATGCAATAGGTCATATACTGTTCCCTCTGACACCCTTAACCTCTTGATAATTAAGATATTAAAAAAAACATGTTTTGAACATGATCAAATCAAATTCTTTATACTTTTTTGAAACTGATGATTCATTATGTTAAACTGCCTCAGTGGAATAAGGAGGTTTTTCTTTTTTTTTTTTGCTATAATCTTCTTCAGATTACTTAATGGTATCATTTTTTAAAAAATAGAGCAGCATTTCCTTTAGAAAATTTATACTAAGTTTAATAATATAAGAATTAATCAGATAAACTCTTTAAGGTGTTATTAAAATCATTGTGAATAAGACTAAATCCGTGTCAGTTGCATATTTCTGTTTAATTCTAATTGAACAGGGGCTAAATATTAATTATCACTCACTGAATTACATTACAGCCAATTACATTCTTCAGTTCCAATTTAGTTTATTCAACTTGTGTTCATATTTGACTCTTTAATGCAGATTTAGTTCCAGATCTGATATAATAGTAATCTTGTTACTGATTTTATTTAGCCTCAGGTAATTTATCTATCAATTAATGGCTACCAAATACTCCTCTCCTCTGTCCAGGGACTGGAGTTTGAATGGTTCAGCCTAGATAGTTGGGGCTAATGCAACTAGAAGAGAGGTTTGCTCAGATCTTCTCTGAAGAGAAGCAAGATTCACATTCCCTCTCTCTCTCTCTTACTCTCTCCTTCTGTCTCTCTTGCAAGGTGTGAACAAAGAGACACACTCTCCCAGTGCCCATGGGCAGCCATACTGTTATGCTGAGGAAATCAAAACTGTAAAACATAGATAGCAAGTTTAATATTGTTGGGAATAAAAGCCATATAAAACCAATGGTTAATACAATGCTATAAGAAATAAGAGAAGAAAAATTTAAGCATGTTTGTAATTAGTTATGCAGAAATTTGCTTTGATGAAGGTTTGAATTGTTTTCTGAAAAATACATATAGTTTGAATAATAGATGAAAGGAAAGCAAAGCAAATCCTATGAGAGTGGGGGATGAAAGAGAAATGCAAACTACAGGATAGGGTAAGAATGATGAGTTTGAGGAATGGTGAGGAAACTGGCTTGGTCCAAACTATGCCTTTGTGTTGAAGAATTTAGATTTGTAGAGAGAGTGCAAATAATGATAGATTTCTGAATTTCTAGACTTTATACTTAATGTATATCAAGCCAACTGTTAGTCTTTCTGTTGTTGCAACTGGTGTGGGGTAGTTAGAAGGGGAGCGTATGTCAATTGTGCTAACCATATCACAACCTTGGAGAAATCATCTCTCCTACAGCTGATAGAGTCCTGGTTGGGCTATAATCATTGAAACGTGCCAGCAGTCATAGGGTAGAGGATATCATTGAGGCTAGACTAGTTATTGTTCTAAATTATTTCAGACACAATCATAGTTTCAATGATGGAATGTATTTCAAACAGAGAGAAACCAAGTCCTTTACAGGGATTAATACATAGTCACTGGAAGAAAGAACTGCTCTTCCTAGAAAAATAAAGGTCTGGTTCTGCCAGGGTCCTTTTTGTCTACTATATGGAGGTTCCAGCCCCTAGAGTGAAGCCAGGCAAAGCAGGGAGAGCAGGGAGATAGAGAAAGGAGAAAAAAACCCCTTGTGGCCACATTTGAGGTTCTGGTTCCAACAATGCCTGCAGGCAGCAAATTCTACTTTGACTTCCTAGTTACATGAAGCAATACATTCCCTTTCAGTCAAAGCCAATTTGACTTGGGAATCTGTCACTTACAACTGGCAGCATCTTGATGAGTACCATATTCAACCACTGGCGAGAGGACTGCAATATCAACAGATGCACAATCACCCATCACAGCACCAGATCATCACCAGACATGACTTTTATTTTTATTCACACATTATTATTGCTCCACACATCTGAATATAGGTTCAAGGTGGTTTGATAAACATTAGTTAGTTCAAGGTAATCAATTACATGTCACTTGGAATGCCTTTGATATGATGGAATAAAAATAAAGGAAATGAACTAAACACGGATAAGGCAGGAACTCTTCATTTAACCAATCTAATAAATGAATACAAGACAAAGTGGCATATTTATGTAATTACCTTTAGTCTTCACATTGTCACCAGAAAGACTGTATTTTTAATGAAGCTTTAGGTGCTAGAAAATGAAAATTGCTTTTAAAAAAACAGAAATATGCCAGAAACACTGAAATTAGCCCTGTGGGTCATTATATTAAATCAAATTCTATCTCCTCACTTCTTGGCTCAGTTTCCACACTATCAACACTCCAATTCATTTCAACGAGCCCACTGAAACCATCAGCGGAAAACATCCGCCTGTTCAGCTATTTGACATCAAATAAACAAAATGATTGTTGATGAAACAAATTTTTCTCTTGAGTAGCTAATTGTGTCACTAACCTTACAGCCAAATAATAGATGGGGCAATTTCCAATGTAATAAAAAATACACAAAACTTCCAAATAGCAGGTTGAACCTCTTAGAAATGGAATTTGGACTCAAAAATTGCTGGGCTTCAGGTGCTTTGTGTATAATGTGTATGTTTGAGGAATGGTGTTTGTGAGAACAAATTTCAACATCTATACATCTTACTCATGTACAAACATGCACTAGATAGTAGAAGAAACACTTAAATCCAAGCTAGAAAAGAACTTCCTTGTTGCTAATGTACAATTAAATGACTCGGTCCCAGTTTTGTAACTACAATGCAATTTGATACCAAGTGTGAAAAGATCTGCTTTGGGGGATGGGGGCTTGAGGGCTGCCAGGGGACTTGCTCTTTTGGCAGTGATTAACAGTTTGGTAATGAGGGTCTGTGGTGTGGGGGTGAGAATCCAAACACTGTGTCAAATGGTTAGCTGCTCTTTTAGTGACCCCAAGTACATGGCAGTCCGAGAGAGAGAGAGAGAATGAGAGACACAGAATGAGAGAGAGAGAGAGAGAAAGGGGAGAGAGAGAGAGAGACTATGAACATGACACAAGATTCACACTTTTACCTTTATACAAAGACAAACTATTGTTCTTTATTGTGGACTGCCCACTACTCCACCTACTCTATTCCCCCAAAAAGAAATTCTGGTAGTATTATCTACTTGACTATAAGAACAAAATAACACAAATAAATTTTTAAAAAATGAAGACATTTGGGAGTATAAGTCCAGAAGTTGTTGAATCTGTTAAGGAAATAATCTTTTTAGGTGAAAAAAAACACATAACTTGGAAAAGAATTTCCTTATTTCTTAAGCTAAAAATAAAGCTAAAAATAGCTTCACAGGAGATTCAACTGTCACGTGGATCTTCTCATTTACGCATCAATTTATTGCCTTAAAAACTGATAACTCAGTTCTGTGTAAAATATGTGACGTCCAAAAGAAACTAGCTCCTTGAGAAAATCGGAACGGGGGAGAAGTGAACTCTAGGCTGCAGTGTGTTTATATTTACTGGCTTGAGATCAGTCTGTTATGAGATGTCTTGGAAATTGTGTCCATAATGGCCGGGTTTTCTTTTTTTTTTTCTTAGGTACACATCCAGGGTTATGCTGTTCATAAGGAGACAGAAAGACCTGGGCATGAATTCCATATATGTCAATTAGTGGTGACCTTGGGAAATTACTTAATCTTGGTTCCAGTAATAATATTATAATAATGCCTCCCTCTTACATTTATTGTAAAGATTGAATGAGGTAACACATACAAAATCTGATACATAAGAAATGGTGAATAAGTATCAATACTGTTTCTTTCTCCACTTTTGCCTTATTCAACTTAATATAGCTTTATAATTATTATCAATTCAGTAAATTTTGAGGCAAAATCTATGCTTGCCAAAATATATTATCCCTTCATATGGTGATATACAGTTTAATTACCAATGTATTTCAGTGTGTTTTTAAATTTTAATTAAACAATGAGCATATAAGTTAATTTCAGCCTCAGTAATAACAACAACAACACAAAGAAAAAATAATTTGAGGGCTAAACATCTCAGTCATCAAGTTTCTTTTGTTAAAACATCTGTTTGTAAATGAAGTTTAGTGTAAATTTTAACTTAACATAAAAGGTTAATGAATAAAGTACAAGACTCACACATGGCTCTCTAAACTCCAGAAAATGTCCAAAGTGGATTTTGGCTAACATCATCTGGACAGTTGCCTAGGTAAAACAAAGCCAAAGCAAAGAAACGGCTGGGCCAAAGGAAGCCTGAGTATATAAACATGAAACTACTGAACTCGGAGGAAATAAGTAAATGAGTCAAATACTGATCCAGGAGCTCTCTGTCCATTTTTTATCATGAAGATATTTTACTGCTTTAATCACTTAATCGGGCATCTGGTTTTATGTTTTTCAGAAAGACTAACGGCACGAAGAAGGTAAAACAAGCATATGTATATTCAAGCATTGACCCCTTTTCCTCCTATCAAACATTATTCTATGGATTAATTAAACCTTATTACATTGCATATAAATTAGACTATCTGTTAGGGAGGAGTAAATCAATCTCATATTGACAGGGACGTTAAAATTTTATTTTGTAGGCCGGGCGCGGTGGCTCAAGCCTGTAATCCCAGCACTTTGGGAGGCCGAGACGGGCGGATCACAAGGTCAGGAGATCAAGACCATCCTGGCTAACACGGTGAAACCCCGTCTCTACTAAAAAATACAAAAATCTAGCCGAGCGAGGTGGCGGGCGCCTGTAGTCCCAGCTACTCGGGAGGCTGAGGCAGGAGAATGGCGTGAACCCGGGAGGCGGAGCTTGCAGTGAGCTGAGATCCGGCCACTGCACTCCAGCCTGGGCGACAGAGGGAGACTCCGCCACAGAGCAAGACACAGTCTCAAAAAAAAAAAAAAATTTAGTTTGTAGTAAATAGAGGGTTTTTTGTTTGTTTAAGTGATCTAACTTAAAAATGATTAATTATTTTAATTGGGCACATGATTGTATCTATTTGTGGGGTACAATTTGACATTTCCATACATACATGTGTTGTATAATGATTCAATTAGTGAGGTTAGTGTATCCATAACCTCATGCATTTATATTTCTTTGTGATGAGAATATTCAAAAGCCTCCCTTCTTTTATGTTATCTTTTACTGTTATATATGCCATCTTTTACTGTTAACCATGGTCACTATACTGTGCAATAGATTACCAGGACTTATTCTTCCTATCTAACTGTAACTTTGTCCGCATAGGCCAACTCTCCCCATCTTTCCCGTGCCCCACCCCTTCCCAGGCTCTAGTAGCCACTATTCTACTCTCTCTGCTTTTGCTTCTTTGATGTCACCTTCTTTGCTTTAAGATTCCACATAGGAGTGAGAACATGCCATATTTGTCTTTCTGTGTCTGTCTTATTTCACTTAACATGACGTCCCCAGGTTCATCCATGTCACAAATGACAGGACCTCACTCATTTTTATGGCTAAATACTATTCCATTATGTAGATATACCACATTTTCTTGATCCATTCATCCATTGTTTGACACTTAGCTTGACTCCGTATCTTGGCTACAGTGAATAGTGCTGTAATCCACATGAGAGGAGAGGTCTCTTCTATATACCTATTTACTTTCATAATGGCTGTACTAATTTAAAATTCCAACAGTGTACAAAGGTTTCCATTTCTCCACATTCTTGCCGAAACTTGTTTTCTTTTATCTCTTTTATAATAACCATTCTAGCTGAAGTGGTATCTCTTGTGGTTTTGATTTGCATTTCTCTGATGATTATAGTAAGTAGTTTTTTGTTTGCTCTCTAACCCGATGTTTTAAAGATCAGGTCCACAGAATCCCCTTCATCTGTGCATAGAATTCAGGAGATCCATCATGGGAACAAAAATATGTTTTTGTTTTTATTGTCCTGTAACTGAAATTTACTGTTTTCTTAAATTACAAATATGGCATATCACAGATACTCTATAGCTTATTATTTTTGTTGCTTATATCTTGAAATATCTCTTGTTGTAGTCACTACTTTGAAGTTACAGTACTTATTAGATTGTCAGTGCCTACACAGCAAAAATAAGGATGAGGAGCCCTGCGGGAAGGCTGCACACTTGTATCTGCTATGATTCATGGACTCTGTGTAACGTTAGCGGATGTATCAGGAAAATAAGACGTAGGAGTTTCTGTTCCTTCCCCAGCATATTCTATAATCTATAAGCATTTACTAATTCATTCATATTGTCCTCTATATGACAATATATCTCAGTAACAAAATAAAGATCATGGGGCTAGCAGCTGCTTTTTCATTGAAGTCCCTAATAACTTCTCAAGCAGTCTCAGTACAGGGTTTGATTATAGAGTAGTGGCAATAGTTTCCCTGGGCATAACTGCAATTGGTTCTGTTTCTTTAAAACCTTTCCTTTATATACAGTATCCTTCAGCTTGTCAGTCAAAATTTGGAAAATGAGAAAGTAGAAATTTAGGCTATGGTGTCAAACTTTAGTTGTCTTCATGATATCCCAGAGTTAAATAAATGAGGAATTTTTTAGGCTAAATTTGTCAAATAGATAATATTGCATAAATGAGATTAGTTTTCAGAGAATATGTACTAAACATGATGTTATCTCCTAAAAATTAAAGTGGTCACCTGTCATATTAAAGAAACACTGATCCCCCACATCATTCAATAACTACTGAGTTTAATCAGGAAAATGGTATACAGATAGTTGAATTTTGTAGTGCCAATAAATATATTTTCAAGTCCAACCCCTAACCAATTATAAGCTCAAATACCCATTAAACGTTCCTTTACTTATTATATTGTGGATAATTTAAATGTTTTCAGAACTTTTGCATTGGAAAGAAGCATCATTTTTGTCAGATAGCTTCTTCATAGAGTTTCCATTTTAGTTCGGGTTAGTTGTTAATTGTGGAGTAAAGAGAAGTCACGGAATCTCAAGATTGTCTTTATTTCCAAATAGAGTGAATTGCAAATCACTGAACTACACATCTGTAGTGAGGAGGTTGATTCCAGTAAGCCTTATTAAAACTCCAAAATTATTTTATGACGTCCAAAAGAAAGATATCCAAACATCTTTGTTAGAAAGTTCCGTTCTCACAAAGTGTTTGGATTTTTTAAAAAGATCAAAAACAACTAAAGTAGAAATGTATTTTTAAATCTTGTATAGAATACTCAGTCTTATTCAATGTCATACGACACCTTTCTTACGTGCTGGAGGGGGGTTGGGGAGTGGCTGTCGGGAGAGGGATTTTCCCCTTGGAGGAAAGCTTTTCTTCATAAAAGACTGACAGGCAGTGTGGTAAAACTAATGCTATTGCTGGTCCTCCTCCTGAGACCAGTTTAGCCGCACTTTTTTTTTTTTTCTATGAGGACCTTTGGGATTGGCCTTGGAAGCATTTTTATTTCCTCCATTAAATGTGAAGAAAAAAATGTGGTGGAAAACATGGCTGGAATTCACATTTCTAATGCAACCCACCTAATAATATAACCTTGTATAAACAATTTTTTCCTATTTGTTCTGAGCCAATGCTCTATAAAATAGAGACATCAGTTAGCTAGCTCTAGGAATAAAATAGACAAGCTAAAAATCAGTATTCATTTGAGCAAATGTATAATATTGAATTACTATGATGCAGCCTTTTATGTAGTGACTCGTTGGAGTCTCTAATCCCCAAAATACTGAGTACCACAAATTGTATTTGTAGTAATATTTAGTAATTTAGGAAATCAAAGAAATGTCTTACCTTTTTGCTTCTGCCTGGCACATCATTGTGGATATTATCCATGAAGAAAACAAACACACACAAAAAACTTACTTATGATAAAGAATATTCGTAGGAACAATACACCAGGATGCATTTTCAAAAACACTGTTTTGGGGACATAGGGATTGTGATGCCTTGAAAAAAAATCAAGGATCATTATGAAAATAGAGTATCATGAAATATCATGTGCCTTTAATAACTTCCTCATGCTGTGAAGTCATGCAACAACTCATTTATTGTTTCATTCATGAGCACTTGCCATGTGCTCTAGGCACTGGGATGAGGAGATTAACAAGATAGACAAAAGTCTCTGCCTTCATAGACTTTTTATTGTACTAGGAAGGGACAAGGATACCTTTACAAATATTCAAAATAATGACAGGTGATGATAAGTGCCATGAAAAAAAAGGTAACACATCCCAGAGGGAAGAGATTGAGCACATGTGCAGAGGGATAGAGGAAGAAGTGGACCTGGGTGGTGGAAGAGGGAACATTTGAGCAGAGAGAACAAAGTGAAGGAGGGAGCCATGGGGAAAACAGGGTGTGAGGGAAAGGGGAATTCCAGCAAGAGGATGAGAACATGCAGAGGTCCTGAGGTCTGTTCAAATAAGAGGCCAATGTGTTTGGAAAAAGAGCTGGTTGAGTGAGTAGAGGAACATTATAAGAAATAAGCCTGAGAAAAGGAGGTAACGAGAGGATATGGAAAGCCTTTGGGCCATCTTAAATGTTCATATTTTCCTTTATGGCTTATATTTTAAAACAGAAGTTATATGTCTGTAATTTATACTATGTTTAGGGAAAGCAATATAATGTAGCCAGCAGCATTTTTATAATCACTGAAATATTTCATAATTAAAGATCTATGATACAGCAGTGGAATCAATCACTGAAATATTTCATAATTATATTAAAGATCTATGGTATAGCAATCGATTGAGACACTTCTATCATCCATCTTTTATTGTCTGTTCTGTTTCGTTTTCTTTAAAGTCCACGATGCTTTCATGAAATAGAGTGTTTTACTCTTCTATATTAGAAGTGATAGCAAAGTATTGGTAGTATTTACCAATACTACGAAAGACTATGTTGAAAAATGGTTTTATAATTATTGTCAAAATTCCAAAATTTGCCTACCTTAAACAGTCTTAGAAATGTCATTGTGTAGGTAGACAGTAAATGAAGTCAGGATATCAAATAGAAAAAGACTTGATTTTGTTAACTTTTCATATCTCTTCTGACTACCCGGTATGTGCCAGACACGGTGTTAAATTTTGCAGGTTTGAATCAATTAAGATACTGTTCTTTGCTTTAAAGTACTCATAATCTATGAAAAGAATTGTAGTGGGATACAACCCTAAAATGGGATACATTTCATAAACATGTGCACAAAATAATAAAGTTGCCTTCCTACTCTTGTTCTGAATAATTTAGATAATCTCTCCTAACAGAACAGATGAGAGAGATGTTCCAGTCTGGCCAAGTAGCAGAAAGCAGTAGTGAGGAGGACTAGCACAAGGATGTCCAAGATGTGTTATAGACGCTCTCTGGTTTCAATCCAGGACAACGTACAATCAAAGAGATAGTGTGATATTATGGAAACACACAAATTTCAGAGCCATACATACAGGCATACAGGGAGATATACAGTTTTCTCCCAAAGAAGCATTTGAATTTGAGTATACTGAAGTTTTTGACCCCTGTGTAAGATGGAGATAACAATAAATTTTTTCAAGGGTGTTTTGAGGTGTAAATCAATTCACATAGTTCAAGTGCCTAACACTGCACTTGCCACAGAGTAGGTTAGCTCCCCATCTGACTGAACAATAAAAATAAACTTTCTTCTGTGGTGCAGAACTTATTTAACAGTGGACAGTTCTGTAGCTGTTCTCAATGTCACAAAATTGGAGTGAATACTAGACCTTGAGTATATAACTTACCTACCCCATAAAGGTGTTGGCAGGATGAATGTTTGCAAAGTACTTTAATTACTCATGGGTCAAAAGCGCTTGTGAGAGCAAAGTCCCCTTTCATGGGCATTATCACCAGCAGGTTCCACAGCTTCCCCTCAGAAACACTGTGAGAGAGAAAAGATGCCTTTTAGGAAAGCAAATTTTCTTATGTTTTCCTTCTGCCACCACTGGAAGAAAAATGCAGTATTTCAACGAGAAATATTACCACATTGCTTGTTCTTGAGGGATTTCCAGAAGAAATACCACAAAAATGCTTTTCTTTGAGGGTATTCAGACTAAAATTCTTACAGATTGAATACATATCAACATAGCTCATATGTAGTATATAGTCTGGTTTTTATTGTTGTTGTTGTTCTAGAAAGAGTGACATGTGGAAATCCAAGGAATTTCTTTATTTGGTGGAGGACAGAGAGTGATTAGTCAGCTAACATGAAAAGCAAATTCCTCTGAATAATCCTGAGCAATACAGAACTCCCATTTACAAGATGAAAAAAATGGCCCCCCAAATTAAATAAAGCAATACCAATTTAATAATAAAAATACGAGTATAAATTTTGCAAAGGAAGTTTTTACTTTTCAATGCAAATGATGACAGATTTTATACCTTCCTTTTAGAAAGCCTCTTTTCAATAATAAAAAAATATTATTAGTGCTTTGGTAATTTGACAAGGAAGTAGTTACTTCGCCCATCCCTACGAACAGAAAACTACTTCATTAATTTGAGCATAGATAATGGGCAACTGCTGAATTAACCAGAATCATGTAGGGTAATGGCATCCTAAAATAATAGAATCCTTCAGCTTGGTTCAGCACCTACTATGTGTAATTTACTTTGGCTGTGGGAACTACCAATAAGCAGGGGAATGAGAGTAAGTAAAATGAGTGTTGCCTCTAAACACCAGAATTCACACCTTAGTCCTGGCCCTTAGTTTTTACATGCAGTTGGACTAGTTTCTTAACTTTCCTAGTCTTTAGCTTTTTCGGCGTGAAAGATGAAGAAAGCAGAACCACCCCTTCCATTTGTTGGATTAGGATAAAGTGAATTTTACACAGTGACTGTTCAAAAGCTGATAGTGCTGCTGCTGTGCAAGATGAACCTATGTGGATATTCAGGAGCTTACTGTCTATGTAAGGAAATCTAACAAACCCTAAAACAGACTTTTAAAATTAGGGATTGCATAGGAGAATAGATTGTAAAACATTAAATCAATTTCATAGCTAGGATCATAGATTTATAATTTTATGATTAGTAACAATTAAAACTTGTAAACTCAAATTCACAATACACTCACTTTTAGTATTCTTTTTAAAAAATGTCAACAGACTATATCTACTAAATTCATTATAAAATCTGGGTATTTATTTGTTATTGGCTAATTTGCTGAAATTTTTATTTTGTTATCTTCATTACCATTTTAGTAATCTATTAATTGCTGAATAATAAGATAATAATAACATATGAAATTATGCGTGTTCCTCAAAAACAGGGTCTGAGAGTCTAACTCCAGTTACTAACTTTGCCATAACTAACATTTTTTTAGTGTTCACTGAAATAAAAGTTCTGGGTTAAATTTCTCCTCTAGGTTTATCTATGAGAAATGATACTTCAAGCTGAACAAAACGTGCTCATTCTCTCCCACACACAGAACATGAAACATTCTAAGTCTCTCTAGTGTGACTGATGATGCCAAGTTATCCAATGTTGGTCTGTTTTCTTTAAATGAGATGGCTGTGTGTGTGTTCATTTGAGTAACAGGTTGGCTACTGAAAGACTTTCAGCATCTATAGTTAATTAAAAAGGAAAAGCACAAGTTTTAATTTCTTTCTGTACTCATGTTACTAACAATTCCTCTTCAGAATCTGAAGCTAAACCTTTCTTCTCTGACCCCAGCCTTGTTAGTGCTGCCACCTACAGGAAGATATGGTAGCAAAATAATGAGGCATTCACGTGAAACCCTGTAACTGAATGGACCTCCTCAGTCTGCCCCTATTCTAACCTCTTTAAGCCACTGCTAACGCACACAAATAATAGTTGCACATGTATGCATACATGCACACATATGCATACATGCTCTCCAAATTTACATGCTGATTCCAAATTTACTTGCTCAGGTGTTCCATTCCTTATGGTTTACAGTGACTTAACTCTACTAAGTCAGTATAGTAAATTGTAATGGTCTATTCTCTACTTTATCCCAGTCCCTGCATTTTAAAAAGTAAAAATTGGTAGTGCTTTGTCTGTCATATGCCTAGATTGAATTTTTATGTCCACTGATATTCAGACTGAAATGTCAGGCTGGGTACTTGTATTGTAATTATATAACTTGAGGAGAAAAGTTGAGTGATGTGGTGAGTGAAGTATTGGCTTTTTGCCAGAGATACAGGTTTCAATCTGACCTATAGTTCTAGACAACATGAATAGTCTTGGCCCAGTCCCTAGGGGTCAGTGGTCTATGGTAGATAAACCTTTGAATATAATTCAACACAGTAGGCAGTCCTGTGAAGTTGAAAGCTGGGACTGTGTTTGCAAGGAGAATTAAATGCTTCCCCACTTAGACAGGGAGAGAGAAAGAGCAAGAAATTTTCTTGCCAAGACTTAATTCATTGGAAAGATTCACACCTGAGTTCTTTGTACCTGTTGCAGAGAAGCAATGGTGCCCATTTTCAAAGCCAAGCTAAAAATGTCTATATTGATATTTTTACTTTCTGCAGTCAATTTGGCCATACTTTCAGTAAAGAAGTAGGGCAATTTCCTCCTAACTTTTAGGCCAACATCACGGTCAAGAACATTTCATTTCCCAAGCTTTTGCCAAAGGTTGGGTCAGGAAGGTAAATGTGTCAACCCCATTCCCAGTTTAGTCAAATTGATTGTTGCTTCCTGGAGAGCTCTGTTAAGAAGGTTGAGGTAAAGCCTGGACTCAGTAGAAATTGTGCCCTGATTAAAATAATGGCTGCCAGAGGTGGGATCCCCAGAGGCGGTTCTAAGCATATAACCTATTTTGCCATCTCTGGTCTACATGCTATAAAATTCGTTTAGAAAGAGTTCTCTTAAAAAATATTTTCCCCACTGGAGAAAAGTCTACAGGAAATACAGAAATATTGAAATTGATGACATAAGCTTAAATATATAACACATTTCCATCATATTTAGACAGGAAGGCAACTGTTACTGGCAGGGTGTTGAGTGAAAACAGGATTGTGGGTTTTATCCATTTAGATAAGTTGGGAATACTTGTAAGTAGGGCAGTATGGAACAAGGATACAGAACCACATTCCCATTTTTAGTCCCATTAAGCAATTTGCCAGCTCTCTAACATGGCTCATTTATGCACACTGGCAGACCCTTGTAGGGCCATAGCCTGAGATTGGCTCATATGCAACAAGATTTCCTGTCTGAGGCGGTCATCATTTGAGTCTCTGTGCTACTTTGGTGTGACATCTCGTGGCTATTGATTTGACTTCCTGCCTTACCTTTATCTAGGATCCTGATACCTGTATATCTTCCAGTTCTGGACTCCTCACTGGGTTTGAGTCCGCACTGGACTTCTCCCAGCTTTGTCTTGGCAATATAACCCAGTTTTTGGCATCTCTCCAGTCACCCAGGCTGTGTCCATACATGATTCCTATCTTAGCACGTTTATTTTGCTGCTTTACATGGCCCTAGTTCCCTGCATAGTGTCAGTATAACAGATGACAAACTAGGAAGACAAAGTCACTCTAGCAAAGGAAAGACCTTAGGAAAAAGGTAGAAACAAAAAAGAAATAGGCCAAGGAGAAATCAGATTAGTAGATTACCTCAGAGAATGGCAGGGGGACAAATCATAGGTAAGATGTCAGGAGAGAGGTTCTGCGTGGTCCCATAAGAAGTTCCAGCAGATGATTAAAGAATGCTTTGGTCAGATTCATTATAGGAAATAAAGAATATGGAAAATCAGTTTTTCTCGAGAAACTTGGAAACGTGGAGCCTTAAAGAACTGTTGAAGGAAACTCTGGGGAACATAGTGGTCTCGCGTCAGAGGCACAGTGGAGGAAGGGGAAAGAAAGTGTGATGAGCGAGGAGAAGGTAACACTCAGTCACGTTAGGTAATGTGCCATGTTAACTCTTTGCTGCGATTCCCTGGAGGTCCAGTAACCCTTAATACCACCCACTCCTGAGTCTCTAGATGAGTATTTTAGTGGCAATTAAACCAGAGGTGAGTGTGTCTGTGTGTGTGTGTGTGTGTGTGTGTGTGTGTGTGTGTGTGTTTTAATAAAGTAGGCTTATGTGGAATTGTTTCAGGGAAAAAAACATCCCCAGAGCAACGTGGATTTCATTCCCAGGCCCTTTCTTTTCTTCCCCCCCAAAACAAAATAAAAGACCCTGACTCTAAGATTTAGTTTGAGAATGACTGATTTAATCCCTGCTGTTAGGACCTCACACTTTCAAAAATTAATTGGGTCAATCAACATGCCAGAAAGCAGAAAAGCAAAGTGCACTTTAGTTAAATTCTAAAAGGGAAGGTGCTTCTTAAATTCACTGTTGCTTGCATACTGCATATTCACATAAAAGTACCATAGCTTACTCATTTCTCTAACCATAAATTTCTGAAGGTTGAGAAATAATGAGATATTATCCTAAAACATACAAACACTGTAGGTATGTGTTGATAGATAAAGTACCAAGTAAACAGGAGATGCTCCTAAAATAGCTCTAAAAATATTCATTTAGTTTCTTAAAAAATAAAAATAAAACAAAAAAGCATTAAGCAATTTAAATATTTCATAAATGAAGAGTATGGTATAGATGGTTCTTCCATGAAATCCACGTGTAAGAAATACTCTACCTACATAGTTATTATAGGTCATTTTTTGGTTTAAGACTTCTTTTGAAAATGACATGAAAAAACTATGAACAAGATTATCTCCTAACAACTCACAGATCTCAACAGACTTATTATCTTTAAGGAGGGGAACAGAGAGTGCAAAAAATCACACTAATTACAGAAAAAAAATCTTCAAAGTTGTTTACACATATTTTTAGCTAATCTAAAACTTCCTAGAATAAGATACAGAAAAAATGCTTGGAATAAAGTCTGAGGCCATCCATGGTTTGACTGAGAAGAGAGTCCCAAAATTAGTATATTATTGTTCATCAGATTATGTGGTCACCAGATCAAGTACAGAGCAGTGTCCCAATTGCTAGAAATTGCGAGGCCCAGCAGAACCTTACAGACTCTCTTATAGTTATCTTATGTCACACATATGGCAAAACTTAAATACCTTAATGCTTTAATTTCTAAGAAAGAAGTCCAATATTGACTGATTATGCCTCCATTCCTTTCAATGAGAGAATAAACAGGCAGAGAGGAAAAAGGCCCACAAGAGCTCTGTCAGGGAAATAAGAAGCTCATAAAGTAATCTTATGAAAAGCACAGTTGAACCATTTTTACTGAATTATATTGTTTACAAATGTCATCAAATGTATTAAGCTAGACACTTGTGACATCCTGAAGACCACATCAAGGCAAAGTCTTTGCAAAAACCAAAAAGATTGCTGCACTGGATAGGTAATAATACAGTGGGCAGCTAGCTAGAATTTTAATTGTAGCTAAATCAGAAGAGATTGGGGGTAAGGCAAAGCTTCAAAATCAGAGTAAATTCCTCTTTTATTGCAAAGAACAAACTAGAGTACAGCCAAAATAATTTCAAGATGAAATGTCCCTCTTTATATTACCCACAAAAAAGAGATGAATTGGTTTTTGACCAATGAAAACTGATATTATTATTGCTTTGGATGGGAAGAGTTTAACTCCTTTTTCAATCATAGTGATTTAACAATATGAAAATGAAGAGATATTTAGGCCATTCCTATGGTCAGAGAAGTCTAGCTCATCCTTGAGTGTAATTAACTACCTAACCAATTGCTCTAAATGTCTGCTGTTTTCTGTTTTGATTGCCTGGACCAAAAGCAAGAAAAGAACATCATGATCCTCAGAGGGCATCGTGAGTGGAGTTTACAAGGGGTCTTGGCACCTGCTCTGTCTTGCCAACTAGAAGAGGCATGGAGTTCTTTTTTTTTTTTTTTTTAACAGTCACCATTATGTGCATTGTAGAGTGCCAGAACTCATTCATCTCATAAATTCATCTTATAACTGAAAGTCTGTGCTCTTTGACCAACATCTCCCCATTTCTCCTAGCCTCCTGTGCCTGGCAATGACCATTCTACTTTCTGATTCTATGAATTTGACTCTATTAGATTTCACATGTAAGCAAAATCACGTGGTATTTGTTTTTCTGTGCCCAGCTTATCTTATTTCACTTGGTGGAATGTCCTGCTGGTTCATCCATGTTGCCACAAATAACAGGATTTTCTCCTTTTGTTGCTGAGTAATATATGTTCGTGTGTGTGTGTATCATATTTTCTTGATCAATTCATTTGTCAGTGTACACAGGTTGTTTCTTGTTTCCATGTCTTAGCTACTGCGAATAATGCTGCAGTGAGTATGGGAGTGCAGATTTTTCTTTGGGATACTGATTTCATTTTCTTTGGATATAAACCCAAAAGTGTGATAGCTAGATTGTATTTTAATTCTATTTTAATTTTTTGAGAAATCTTCATATTGTTTTCCATAATGGCTGTACCAATTTACATTCCCACCAACGGTGTACAAGGGGTGCCTTTTCTCTACATCCTCACCAACATGTATTTCTTACCTTTTTAGTAATCGCTGTCCTGACAGTTATGAGGTGATATGTCTGATTGTGGTTTTTAAATGCCCTTCCCTGATAATTAGTAATACTTAGTACCTTTTCATATACTTGTTGGCCATTTGTATGTCTTCTTTGGAAGCATGTCTATTAAGGTCCTTTGCCCATTTTTAAATTAGGTTGTATTATTTTTGCTCTTGAGCTGGGTGAATTTCTTATGTTCCCTGGTTATTAACCCTTTATCAGATAAAGGTTTGCAAATATTTTCTTCCATTCTATAGGCTGCCTTTTGATTTTGTTGATTATTTCCCTTGCTGTGCAGAAATCTTTTATTTGATGTAGTTCCTCTTGTTTACACTTGCTTTTGTTGCCAGCATCAAGTTCTTTTTAAGACCCTTTTGTTTCTGGTATTGTGATTCTGTGATTCTGACTATCTCCTTAATGATCATTTTATGCCTTATATTTTACCACCTGCTTTTAACTTTTGTCATCTACTTTTCTCTTTACTGGTTTCTATAAGCTCTGCTTTTCTTTGCTGACTTTTCATTCACTCAATTTCTGCCTTCATTTTGCCATACCTACCTTCTGGCCAATAACCCCAGTGAAAGGAAAATAAATCTTGGGGTCCCAAATCACTAAGCTAAAGGGAAAAGTCAAGCTGGGAATTGCTTAGGGCAAACCTGCCTTCCATTCTATTCAAAGTTACCCCTCTGCTCACTGAGATAAATGCATATCTGATTGTCTCCTTTGGAGAGGCTAATCATAAACTCAAAAGAATGCAACCATTTGTCTCTTATCTACCTATGACCTGGAAGCCCCCTCCTCGCCTTTCCAGACCAAACCTATGTTCATCCTACATATATTATTGATGTCTCACGTCTCCCTAAAATGTTTAAAATTAAACTGCTCTGACCACCTTGGGCACATGTTGTCAGGACCTCCTGAGGCTGTGTCATGGGTGTGTGTCCTCAACCTTGGCAAAATAACCTTTCTAAATTAACTGAGACCGGTCTGAGATATTCAGGGTTCACACCCCAATAGTCTTGCTTGGAAATTATCTCAAGCTCTCAGAATTATTGAGACAATGGAACTGTCTATGGAAGCAATTATTCGTTATTTGGTACTCATCATAAAGGTGACCCAAATTAAAAAACAACAGATACAACACTGAGAAAACATTTTTGTTCACAGAGAATGGGTAAAAAAATTGGAATAAATTTACTGCTTAGATTTTAATTGAGTATGCAAATTATGATAGAAATTTGCAAAAATAATTTTAATATCCCACCTCAATGTAACTGAAACCTGCTTCTTCTAAAAAAGTTATCTAAAAAGAGAAAAGTGCAGTAAATATTTGTGTATATTAGTAGTAAAATCAAGGTTAAAAGTTAAGGTATAGTACATATGTTTATTATATAGTTAATGTATACATTTAGACTGTCATACAAAGTTTATAATGGCCTTTTCATGAAATTAGTGTAGGTAGAAAACTATTATGTAATGTAGAAAATAGAAGGAGTTATATAAAAGAAGATTTTCATTATCTATTGTTTGTCCATGTGTTGTTGAAATGTGGCTTTGTTATGAAGCCAATGAAGTTTGCATTTACCACATTTTCTTTCCAGTGAGTAATTAATCCCCACAATTTATTAGTCACTTTCTCTTTCCAGTGAGTAATTAATCCCCACAATTTATTAGTCACTTCAGTTTCAGGTCTGTGACTCTAAACCACTTTCCCTTTCAAAGCAGTGAAAGGTAAAAGAATCCTTTGCATTTTACGGCAAATTCAACTTTAAATATATTTTAATCTACTGGAAGTTCCTTTTTTAAAGACAGTATTGTTATCTTTTCTTTTTTTTTTTTTTTTGAGATGGAGTGTCACTGTGTCACCCAGGCTGGAGATGGTGCTATCTCGTCTCACTGCAAGCTCGGCCTCCCGGGTTCAGGCGATTCTCCTGCCTCAGCCTCCCGAGTAGCTGGGACAGGCGCCCGCCACCACGCCTAGCTAATTTTTGTATTTCCAGTAGAGACGGAGTTTCACCATGTTAGCCAGGAGTCTCCAACTCCTGACCTCGTGATCCGCCCGCCTCGGTCTCCCAAAGTGCTGGGATTACAGGCGTAAGCCACCGCGCCCGGCCGCTTTGTTATCTTTTCGTACTATCACCACCATAACCTATATCTGACATTTTGAGATACATCTTAACCTATCCCATTTTATTTCTACTTCCATTAATAATTATTACCAAAACAGTATTTTTAAGGTTTATTGGAATGACTTCCGGTGGCTCTTCGGAGAAAACACAAATCCCTACACACCCAGCAGCCCGCAGGGACCTGCCTTGTCACATTTGGCTCTTGCTTCATCATGGATCTTTCTTCCCTTGCTCTCCTCACACCAGGTTCTTGGTTCCTCTTTCTGCTCCTTTTCACTGGAAGGCTATTGTCCCTGCTGTTTCCCTTGACTCTGTTCTTCTTTACCCTTCATAACATCCCTCTATTCATGATTATTTCCCATTCATTTAAGTCAGGCTCATGGGATATTAATTAGAGAGTATAAATATCCTAATTTGAAATTACCTGACTATCTGCCTCCTCTTCTATAATGTAAGCTCCATAATGGCAGGGACCGTGATGGTCCTGTGCAATCCTCTATAGTCAGAGCTTAGCATGGTCCCTCATACACGGTAAGGACTCAAAAAATATTTATTCAATATAGACATGAACAAATACATGAAGAATGAATGGAAGAATTGAAATTCTTCATCTTTCTGTCAATTTATAGTTTGCTTTTTTTTCCCCAGTGTTTTTACTTTCTTATGTCATAGTGACGTCGGAGCTGGCTATCATAAGATGTAGTATTTGTCAAAATGGAGTGCCAGTAGATGCTTATGGAAAAAGAAGTAGAGAATGGCAAGCACGCCAATCTAGTTGTTCTTCCCACTAAGTCCCTGAAAGAAAGATGAATACAGAGAATAATGCCAAATAAGGGGTTTAACCCAGGTTTTAGTGAGAACTTTCAAAAGCCAGGATACAAGCAGGGGAAGTTCGTTTTAAGTAGGCTAAATTGGTCTAGATGGCCTAAAAATAAAGCAAGCCAAAAGCCTTGATTTCTCTTCCCCTATCAATTCACCGGGATCTTAAATCTTATCATTCCAGTGATAAAAAGACCAGTCAAGGGTTCTCAGGCATCGAGAAGGGAGCAGATAAATGAAAGATCTTGAGCAGGCATGGTGGTCTAAGAGTATTTTTCACAAAGCCTAGATGGACGGAAGAGGCTGAAAGAGAAGCCAGTGCTGCTGGTTGAGATATGAACTTTGAGAAACCATTGCTCTAGTTTGTACATAAGATTTCAGGTGACTCAAGAACAGAGGTCTAATTAATCTCTATCTTTCACAGGACTCTTCAAAAATGTGTATGGTTGCTTTTTTTTTTTTTTTTTTGAGATGGAGTCTCTGTCTGTCACCCAGGCTGGAGTGCAGTGGGGTGCTATCTTGGCTCACTGCAACCTCTGCCTCCTGGGTTCAACCAATTCTCATGCCTCACCCTCCAAAGTAGCTGGAATTACAGGTGCCCACTAAACGCCCAGCTAATTTTTGTATTTTTCAGAGAGACAGGATTTCACCGTGTTGGCCAGACTGGTCTCGAACTCTTGACCTCAGATGATCTGCCCACCTCAGCCTCCCAAAGTGCTGGGATTACTGGCATGAGCCACCGGGCCTGGTTGCTTTTTAACTGCATATAATATATTAGAAAATAAAAAAAATATTTCTAATACATTTAAATTTTATGCAACTTTATATTTTCTTTTTTCTATATTATAGAAATGTGTATATTTCCATCAAATGGATGGGTTTTTATTTAAGGAAAATTCTGAGTATGTTTATTGCCTCAAATAAGTGACTATCTATGATAACTTGGCAGCCATAATTCTAATTAAGCTCTCTCTTTATTTGTTCTTTCATTCAGTGGATTTTACTGAGTTCCTCCTATGTCCTAAACATCACGGTAGATATTGACCATGTCGCTACATTGAACATTACTTGTGACTAATACAATGCCCAGCTTTGATAGCCTCATGTAGTTTACCTTTCAACGATGGAAACAGAGAGTAAACAAATAAACAAAAACATATATCAGAAAGTAATAAGTACCACGATAAAATAAAGACTTGTAAAAGAGTTGGGTAAAACATAACTAGAGGTGGGTACACGTGGGATTCTAGTAAAACTGTTTAGGAAAAACCTCTGAAAAAAGATTTTATTTGAGCAAAGACGTGACTGAAGTAAGGGAGCTAACTGGGTAAAAATCTGAGAAAATAGCATTCCAGAGGGAGGGAACAGCAAATACAGAAGAACTGGGGCAAGATCAAGCACGGCATGTTAAAGAGATAGCAAACAGGCCAGCAGAGTTGAAGTGTAGTAAGGCAGAATATATGGGAGATAACACTGAAGAGTTATCCAGAGACCAGATTGTGCACAACCTTGCAGGCTTACACATTTTATCTGAATGAGCTGGGAAGCCATGGGATAGTTTACAGCAGAAAGTAACATGCATTGAATTATACTTTTAGAAGTTTTCTCTGGCTCCATAGAGGAGAATGTACCAATGATTGGCAAAAAAAAGAACATAGATAAGTTTTGAGGCTATTGCAGAGAGGAATCAAGAATGTTCCCTAGGTTTTCAACCTAAGCACCTGGTGAACAGTGGAGCTTTTGTATAAAGGCTGGGAACATTGACATTTGTTAGAGTAGGAATTCAAGGGCTCTATTCTCGAGACAGCTATTAGATAGCCAAGTGGACATATCGAGTAGAGAGTTGATTATATAAGAGAGTGGCCCAGGTGAGAATTCGAAACAGAAAATATAAATTTAGGAATTTAGGAACCAGTAGCATATATGTGGCATTTAAAACTGTGGGTCTGGATGATTGTAAAGAAAATTTAGTTATCTGAAGAGTGAGCCATGAGTATTCCAATATCAAATCTGCAACATCTACAGCTCCAAAAGCTAAGAGAAAAAAGCATTTCAAAAATGGACAGATCAACCATGTGGATTCACTAGGTCAAATATTATCTAGAAGTCAAGGAAGAAAAGATTGAAAACTGACCGTTAGATTTAGTAAATTGGGGATTAGCAACCTTGACAAGATTGATTATAATATAGTGCAAGAAATAAAAACTGGGTCAGCAATATATTCAAGAGAAAATGTGAGGTGAAGGAGTGTGAACACAAAGTAAAAGTAAGGTTTTAGAGGAGTTTGTTTCAAAGGACTGCAGAGAAATAGGCCATTAGCTAGATGGAGGCATGAAGATATGAGAGAATTGTTTTATTATCAAGATTGGAAACATTACAGCATGTACATATGCTTTATGACCCAGTAAAGAAGGAAAAGTTCATGATGCAGAGAGAGAAAGAGAGCGTAAGAGTGAAGACCTTTAGTAAGTGAGATGGGAGGGGATCTAGTGCACAAATGAAGAGATTGGCTTAGGATAAGAGCACAGAAACTCGTCCATTGTAGCAGAAATAAGGCCCAGTATGAAAGTACTGGTGCTTATAAGACCATAGATTTGGTGGTGGAAAGATGAGGAGTGTGTTTTGATTAATTGTATTATCTAAGTAAAATTCAAAAGCAAGGTCATAATTTGAGAGTGACAGTAAAGTGTAGGGGTAGAAGGCATTACATATGGAACTGAGAAGAAGAGAAGAGAAGAGAAGGTATGCAGCAGTAAGAGTTGACATACTCCCACTGGACAATGCAGAAGTCCATTGTTTGGACACCTCCTATACCAGACCTCACAGTCACTGGGTGTACTTTTATATGCCAGACATGTCAAAGCATCTAGTGTCAGTGTACTCTGACAGCACCTGCCTCAGCAGCACCACCTATATCTCATGCTCTATTCCAGGCCTCTAGTATATCCCAGGCTATATCCAATTTACTGCTAAGAAGATTGCCTACTGAACCCCTCAGCCATAATTACATAGGTAAATCTGGAAGTATGAGGGAGTTAAAATCCCATGGCACAAACCTTGATCTTGGGGTATGAAAGTGGTGAGTAAATGTGCCCTCTTTCAGCTCCTCTGGCAACTTTGAGGATGTTCTACAAGGTTCTTCAGAAGATTCCCAACAGGATAGACTCCCAGGAGTGATAAGCTCACTAACAGGTCTAATGTGTCTTTCCCTCCTTCCCTGACTCACTTTTCCCAGTTCCCCCATCTCACCCCTTTAGATTGTTTGCCAAAATAAGCCACCTACATCAAAGCCCTTGCCTCAGGCTCTGCTTTCTGGGGAAAACAAGCTAAGTCACCTGCCATCAGGAAGATACATACTAAGTTGCTTTCTCCAGGATGGGCAGTGAATTTCACCATCTTTTCCTTGGTACTCTTCTAACCAACCATATGGCTTTGGATACAGTTGGCCAAGTCTAGGATACAGGCTCCAGCCATATAAATACAAAGATCTTTTCTGGGAAATGCTGATAGATTCTTCCAGGGAATTAGTTATTTATCCTGTTTACTTAGCCACATGCTTAAACCCAGCAAGTCAATCAAACGAAGAAATGGAAGAAAATATTTAAAAATTAAAATTAGGAGAAAAGTCCCAATGACAGCATATCTATTTCTACTGGAATGATAAATAACTATACAGACCCTAAGAAAAGAGGGAAATTTGTTGTAGATGCTTGCATTGTCTTTCAGCTTCTCTCTCTCCCTCTCTGTGGGACAGCCTTCTGCTGTTCTTGGCCTTCTCCTCTTAACCAGCTCCAGAGAGCAGGTCACCAGAGAGTAGGAGAAGTACTTCTTGGCTAACAACCTGTTCAGGTGGTTGGCCTTCAACCTGGTCTCTTGGGAAGGGCTCCTAGAAATAATTTTCCTGATTATTTTCCCAAGCAGCTGGTCTCTTCCCACTGCCCATGTGGGGGAGTTGAGAGGAAGCAGTCAGAACAAAGCGGAGCGCCATGGAGCACTGTCAGGTGGAAGATCAGCAGACCCACTGCCAAGTGAGTATAATCTCTCTCCAGGGCTCAGCCAACTCCTTCCATCCCTTGGATCTGCCCACTAAGGTCAAAACTGTCTCCGTGGCCAGCCGGCTTGCTTCATGATTCTTGGAAATGCATCTGTATCTTTCATAAAACATTACAGGGAACATCCAGAACGTTCATAACATGTTCATAAATATAAATCTTTAAATGAAATGATGTTTTCCCTTGGATGAAATGAACTTGTTGAAGAAAGACACATTTGGCATTCCTCAAACAGCTTTGGATCATGTGCTGTTTAAGTAACTGTCAGTTCACGGCTGGGTTCATTGACACTTGGTTCTTTAATGGTGCTTATAGTGAATAATGCTGTCTGCACAGAAAGGGTAAAGAAAACAGTCATACAAAATTCACACCATTGTCTGGTGGTTGCTGAGAATGAATATTCCTGATATGCTTATTAAATTTGAAGCCTAAATTCTCTTCACATGTAATCAACATAAAGTCAAAATAATTATTTTACCCAAATGCTATGTGTACAGGTTCAGTCTATTTTTATAAAAGAAAAAAAAAATCAACAGATGGCTAGAAAGAGTAGCTGAAGACATCAAAAACAGCTGAATAAACTTTCAATAGTCTGGGGTAAGAGAAAGAACAAGAGAGTGAAAGAGAGATCTTACTTTATACTTATATGCACTGATGGTTCATTATGCTAAAAATATATTTTAATATATACCCACTGATTTTTATAAGAAACATAATTCAAAGGGATAACATAAAACCATATAATTATAATCATATATAATACACTCAAAATATTTAATCATATATAGAATACATATAATAATCATATAATCGTAATAAAAATTATTTTATTTTTAAAAATATGTTTTTGTAAACAATACATTTAACTACTTGCTAACCAAATAATGTTCTCTAATGGTGTTACCATAGGGTAGAGCAAACAATATCCAGGGAAGTATACTTTTATATTAAAGATTATATAATAATAAGTATGTCTTCACTGAATGTTCCCAGCAATCTGGATTTGTCAAACATCGTATGAAGAATCTGACCAGGATAAAATTTTACTGAAAATTATGGCTTTGGAAAAGGAAAAAAAAAAACCAGCACAAATGACCTGGATAGTGCACTGCAATGTGTTTCAGGAGGCGTGGGTCTCATTCCTGTTCAACCACAAAACTGCTTAACATCTCCAAGCCTCAGTTTCATCAACTCTAAAATGAAAAGGTTAAACTATGTAATACCTCAATTTCCTTCAGCTCCAACATTCAATGATGCAAACAGAGTCAGCCTTATCCACATCATGTGTTAAGGGGAAGAAAAACCTCTCCTGTCCCCCACCTTCTTCTTCCTGTTCCTCTTCTTCTAGCCCAAAATGTCTTCCCCACCACATGACTGTTACAGGAAATAATCTTCAAAAGAGCACCTATTATTAGCTTTTAACACTTTATCTGAAATTAGTAATTGGTAATTATACCAATTACCAAATGCATGGAGAAAACACAAATTTAGTAAGAGGTGTGAGTCTCTGGCATGCCCCATCTTGTGACTCACTGCCTGAGGGGTTCAGAGCAGTGTGAGGGGCCAGAGTAGTAACCTGGCACATCTAACTAACAGGGAGATGAGGAAACTGAATGGGCACATTTACATTTTATTGTTTTCAGCAACCACTATCACCATTATTAGATACTTTTAACCAAAGGGGATATAGTTTGAAGGGGGCCTATAACACCCAGCCCCACTTTAGCCCCCATTACCAAACACTTGGTCCATTGTTAATTGCAAAAAGAAAAATATCTTAATTGGAGTTAAGATCTTCCTTTTGTGCTTCCTCTGCCACTCAGAGAAAGCATAGTACTTTCTACTGGAAGTAGCCCAGCTACAATTGGTATTAATATTAAAAACATACCGGTTAGTTCATGCAACCTACGACCCATGAGTATGTATGTTTGTTAAAAAACCTAATTTTCTAAGAATAGCAATTGCTCATTTAACACCACTAAAATGCAACTATGTTTCATTTTTAGTTAGTGTAGTCATTGAAGTACATTAGTTTAATCTGACTTCAAATATCCTTCCAACCTTGATGTTTATTATCTCAAGGCCTGTTCTCTTCTACAGGTTCATGAATTTTGTTGATGTGTTACAGAGTCCATTCAGGTATCTAAATTCTTCCATATTCTTATTCAAAAATAATATTATTTTGTGGTTTTAAGCACTATTTTAAGCCTAAATTCTTAAACGAATGCCTTTTTTTCTTTTGCCGTAACAAGAGATGATTTTGTTTCCTATGAATGTCTATATCTTATGCTGATCTAAAATATGGTTCTTTCTTTATAAATCCAATACACAAAAGTTTAGATTTATCAAAAAAAGAAAAAAAAGAGGAAGTAATTTGGTATGCCACAAAAGAGGCCTTGAGTTTATAACAGACTTTTCTAAAAGGGTCTTTCAAATAGCAATCTGTTATTCAATTTACAGTAAGCTGACTTAATACTTTTTCATTATTACACAAAATAAGATGGTTTTCTTATATTTGAGATGCCATCGTTTCTAAGCTCAAATACTACTAATAAAAACCAAAATGGTTTTAGCCACATGGTAGGCAAAATGCTTACAATAAATCTTTATTATTGAATAGTATAACCATTGGGGATGGGAGAATCACAGGATTTTCCGAAGTATACGAATAAAAATGTAGTCATTCCAGCTGAGTTCCTTTCTAATTTTAGCATATTTATTCTACCTCTTTATTCCACCAAATCTGTTGAACTAGCACATTACTTGGCAGTTTGTTATCTCGTATGAACATTTGTCAATTTTTACTGGATTCCATATGTAAAATTCCAAGTGAGAGATTAAATGTGTTAATTGTATGAAATTGTGTCTATAAATCTAGCTTTCTCTACTTTCTCCACTCCTCACCTTTCTTCAGAAATATGTTAGAAAGAATAACTTTTGCAGATTGTTTTTGAAATAGAGCTCATAATGCCACATGTCACATCCAGGAAGATCCTGGCCCCATAACATCTGTCTTCTTGCCTCTTCCTCATTATGCTTTCAGGGGACAAGAAACAGTAAGTTGGGGTTACATGTGAACATGGAGTCAGCTTCTCCATGAAGGTGATAGAAAACAGACAACTCCCATATGCCTTCAGTATGACTAAAACCTGAAAACGCGTTTGCCTTATTGTTCCCCTCATTCTCATACAGTGTATGCTGCAGCCTCTTAACTGGCCCGTTAAGAGGCTTTTGTATGGCCACATCAAGAAGCTTGTAGGGCACACATAGAGATGGCTGATTTGTAGTTCTGAAAATTCTCCCCCATCTTCCATCATGCCTCCTGTATCCTCCCCTTCCCTCAAAGCCTTCCAGACAGAGGTCCAGGGCAGGCATCCTTGTTGACCCAGTGGCACAGCCAGCCCTGGCCACGTGCAAATGAAAAATCTGCTAATTTACAAGATAATTTACTATTCTGGGTCTTCGCACTGGCACCTCTCTTTTCCTGTTTTTCCAGACAAACCGGGAAAGATATTTACAATATTACCAAGCCAAACTATTATGAAGTTTGCAAAATTTTATTTCCTGTGAAGAACTAAGGTTTAATTAGCTAAAAAGGAAGTGAATGCAAGAATGATAAGTAAAAGTTGGTCTCTGTCTCTCTAGTGAGATTATCCTCAGTACTTCTGAACTTTATTATCCAAACAATGAGGGGATGGCGTGACTTGGCGCCTCCAATAATCTCATGCTCATTATTGCTCATGCAAAGTTGTGAAGAGGCTGTCGCTATTGCAGTGGCTTTGGAATAAGGAGAAGCAAACCTCAAAAGGTTTGTAGATTTGGAGGAAATTCAGATATGCTTCCAGAATTTGGCTGCTTGTCCAGAGCTTATCCGAACTATCTGAACCTTTTAAATCTTCAGAGTTGGCCTGGAAATTTCTGGCTCTTTGTTACTGGACCTGGCTTGGAACTACATGAGGATGGCCTTTTGTAAAGATTTTTGGCACCTCTGGCTCTGATGCTGCTTATGACAAACTGCAAATAAGAAATTAACAAAGAACAAATGCACTGTAGTATTTTAGAACATCAGCAAGAGTTTGGATTTTTGTGAAAACTTAGCATTGAGATGCTTTATTGATCTTTTTGTCATAGTCTGATAGTAAACAATCATCGCAATTTATCAAGGACTGAGATGATCAAGGAACGCTCCAGGTAAACTACGATCAGTTAGTCACTATAATGTGAACATTTCAACAACAGGCCAAATTCTGCCTAAAATTCACAGGAGAACGTAATTAATGACATATATATTAATTGTCTTTTAATTTATAAATTTATCTGTGTTAATTACTATATAATTAGATCGTTGACCTTAACCAAAGACTTTAAAAGATAACCCTTTTTTTCTACTGGTTCTGTGGTATGAGATACAACCACATTTGCTTTATAAGTGGCTATATAAAGCCATAATCTTCCATAAAACAAGTGATGATATTTGGGAAAAAAAGAGCAAATAAAAATTTTGATTTTCATTCTATGTCACAAACATGAATAACAATTCCATCTTAATAAAACAAACAAACAAAAAGAGACATGATATTTAGACAATTACTCCATGGAGTGTTCTAACATAGCTTCCTAGGCTATGATAGAGTCTGTTAAAGAACAATGGTTCTAAGAATTATAAACTAGATCACTATTACTGAACTTTAACTTGCCCCAAAATGATATCACTTTAATATTTTCTTAAAACATGGAATTTTCTAGAATCCATGCTTCTTTATTTTAATTTCTTAGTATTTATCAAACAGAACCATGAAATTTCTTTTAAATTGTCTTGAGCAAAATTTCTATTTTTTCTACCCCAATCTTCCTGCTCATTCATTTCAAAGATACTTTAACTTTCTTCCCTGATACTATAGCAATAATCTACTTTACTGTCCTCACCAAGACACTTTTGAAAATGAAAAAGGTGCTATTAATAATTAAGCTGGAAAAAGTCATAAATCTGAGACTAACCAGAGCATACACTACAAATGCTCATACAGTGTGCAGTTTACAAAGTGTATGGTCTACAAAAAATAGCTTAAAAAATGTATTGATGACAGGTTTAGAATTTGATTCCGTGTTCCCATGCATACGTTTTCTTTCTTTCTTTCTTTCTTTTTTTGGAGATGGCGTCTTACTCTGTCACCCAGGCTAGAGTGCAGTGGCGTGATCACTGCAACCTCTGTCTGCCAGGTTCAAGCCATTCTCCTGTCTCAGCCTCCCAAGTAGCTGGGATTACAAGTACCAGCCACGATGCCCGACTAGTTTTTGTGTTTTTAGTAGAGACAGGGTTTCACCATGTTGAGCAGGCTGGTCTCGCACTCTTGACCTCAGGTGATCCACCCACCTCAGCCTCCCAAAGTGTTGGGATTACAGGTGTGAGCCACCGCACCCGGCCTCCATGCATACCTTTTAAAATTACTAGTGTCCTTCTCTTTCCCATCATCCTCAACCCTCCCCACACAACTATAAGTTTCTTTTCCTTCCCCGTGTCTCCTAAGCTGCTCTTGATATCACAGCTTCTTCAGTTAGCTGGTGTTCTCAGGGAGTGGGACTGTTCTTCATCTTCCTTCATGGTCTCTGGTCTCTACTTGCTCACCCTCTCTGTGTACCTCCCTCCCTGCCTTTTGGCTTTCTATGTGTTCTGTTTCGAAATTCCAGACTTTGGTTATGGTCATGGTACAGTGGAGCAATTATTTTTCTGTAACAGTAACATTTCTTTTCTTTTTTTTTTTTGAGACGAAGTCTTGCTCTGTTGCCCAGGCTGGAGTGCAGTGGCCGGATCTCGGTTCACTGCAAGCTCCACCTTCCGGGTTCACGCCATTCTCCTGCCTCAGCCTCCCGAGTAGCTGGGACTACAGGCCCCCACCGCCAGGCTAATTTTTTGCATTTTTAGTAGAGATGGGGTTTCACCGTATTAGCCAGGATGGTCTCGATTTCCTGACGTCGTGATCCACCCGCGTCAGCCTCCCACAGTGCTGGGATTACAGGCTTGAGCCACCGCGCCCTGCCAACAGTAACATTTCTTTTAATAACCTTTCATTTATCTGGTCTTTAAATACTTCACTTCTTTGTTGATATCTTGTAAATAACTTTTCCCCTTTTCATGTTCAATCTCTTCTCTGAAGAAATTAGAATAAACTCTTCTGTTTTGAAGTAGCCTTCCTCTTCCCTCTTTACATGAGAACTACAACCCTGGAGACCTATGAGTCCCAAAATAGACTTGGCTCTTTTCTCCCAGGGAGCCTTAAAACTTACATGGAACTACAACCTGTGGTTGGTTGCCCAGTTTGTAGAGTTCTCTGAGTTAGTACATAAATTAGATTTCCTCCAGTAGCTGCATGATTTAGCAAACAAACACTCCAAAAAAAAAGCCTTAAAATCAACCCACAGTAAAAGAAAAAAAAATCATCAATATATTCACTCAAAAAATTTGTTTTTTAAGTGTAGGCATTTGAACAGGAATTTTAAAAAATTCAATTATAATGACTCACAGCTCCATGATGACTTTGAGATATGTCATGATTCATTTTTATTAGTACATAATACACTAAGAGCCTCTCGCTTTCATGTCTTTCACCTACATTCATATACACACACACACTATACCTAAACACATAATGAATAAAACACAGCATGGTGAGCCATATTCCTAGGCTTTTATCCCAGTTCTCCCTTTAAAACATTCATTTATTTAATTTTCTCAGCATATCAATCACCTGTGGACATGACAGTGGCACTATGTTCTGTTGTGTATGCCCACCATAACCTCCACTCCAGGGGCAACTGATACCACCAGTCCCTCAGCTTTGGGAAGTTCTGAGATGAGATGTAAATCCAGTTGCTTCTCTGCTTTCCCCACTGCTAACTTATGATATGGTTTTCTAAAATCTGCCAGGTCTGTTACACTCAGCCATCTACTTTCTAGCTTCCTAAATATTGTTGCCCTTGATTTTTCTATTCTTCATCTTTGTGCATCTTTTCATAGTCTTTTGAGTGGGTTTTCTATTGTTAGGATAACTAAATGTTTGCATTCAATCCACCATTTTAATCAAGAGTTTCATTTTAATCTTTCTGGATTTTGATTTTTTCATCTCTTAATTGAGAAAGGTAGACTTTCTCTAAGGTAACTTCAATATATCCTAATGCTATAAACTCTAAATAACATGTTGCACAAAATATTTTAAAGCAATTAAATTAACCTCAAAATTAACATTGCATTCATTGGACCCTACATTACACTGCCCATGGAATGAAGCTTCAGTCTAACATTAAAAGCCTTGTGTAAGTGGAGTCAGTCTCCCTTTAAAAACAACAGAAGAAGAAGAAGGAAACCAATCTGTATTTTTAACTTACTTGCAATGCCAATCTTTCTAGGACAATGTAGTTATCTTAATCACTTTTGTAACATTGTAAAACTGCTATAACCTGAAAGCCTAGCTTAGTTCTTGGTCTTTAAATATGTGTTGAATGCAATATACAATAATGAGTGAGCTAGGCCACTGTTTAGAGTCCTGGGTCTCACCTGATATAGAGGATTTGGGCCTAAAATGAATAATTCAGTTACCTGAGGAAATTCCTGTACCCACAAAAGAAATTATCTATTTACCAGAAGGACCTGGAAATTATTTATTTGATAAAACTCTCTATTTTCAGTTTATATTTCTTCATATGGAGAGTAGGATGGAAGAAGGGACAAAATCCATTTTTTTAAATAAGTTTATAAGAAGAAGAGACAAAAGACATTTGATTTTTTCATAAGCTTATCTATAATTGCCTACATTTCTAGTGCCCCACTCTGTTTTGTATTCACATAGAAAGCAGGAGAAGTGAGCCTGGATACAGATTGTACATTCTCCTTTTGACAGGCTCCATATCACTCTCCCTCCATGTTCCTGTGGGGCCTGAAAAGCCTCAGGGTGTAGAGGAAAAATGCACCAGTTTCACTATCAGATGGGACACTGTCTGTAGCCCACCCCACAACTCAGTGTATGCTACTTTGAGCAGGACTCTCTATATCCAAATGTTGCCTTTTGTATGGATTTTCCAGGGGGTGAGATGCATCCAGTACCACTCCTTACAGGTGTCATTTGACCTGGGGAAGAGGTAATCACTGATAAATGATCAAACTGTGTGATAACTGGCACATCATCCATGGCTTGGGCTTAGGGTCAATGGCTGTTGTCAAGCAAATCTGACCAAACCTATTATTGCATTTAGAACCATCCTGTAGTTAGGTATGTTACACAGACCTTATGCATCCTCAGCCATGGAGAAACGCTGCCTTTTTGGCACTGGATAAAATGGCCAGGCATATCAAGTGAGCTGTCTAACCCTTAACCGATAATGGCAACAAGTTGCACCAATCATTCAGGAACTCCTCATCCCCATCTCAAGTAACCTTGTGGATGAGGGCTGGCAGGGTTTCTGCCTTTCAAACATTTCAGATACTGTTTCTTGCTTTTTGGCAGAGACTCTCACTGATTCTGGAAGAAGACCAAGATATATCATGTTGTTGCTTTTTCAATCCTGATTTTGCTTTGCCTTAGACAAAATGCCCCTTGATTTGCTAACTGTGGGGAAAAAAATCTCTCCCTTGTTCTCATTTTCCCTTCTCATTGAGGGTTCAAGGTGATGTCAGGAATGCTATTAAGTGGCACCTTTTGCGGTGGCATGCTAGACACATGGTAGTCAGATCCATTTCACTTGCACCTTGGTTAATGGGCTTTTTATGGTACACTTGTGCACGTAGTGCACAGAATGAGCTTATGGCTCATTTCCTAAATTACCATTTGCAGGAGGGAAAAACCTCCCAGTAGAGCCTGACATCCTATTGTGTTTAAGCAGGAATATTGTTTAGGAAATTTAGCACACCATTCATTTGATACCATTCACTAAGATAGCAAAATTGAGTCACTATACATTAATTTACAATTTTACACTAAGTAAAAATTCTTTAAGGGAGCATTCGCATAACATAACCTAAGGCTGCCCTCTCAGGTGGTTATTTGTCACCTACAGCAATTGCTCTCACCCACTAAGACACACTGGAGACCTTAGAACCAGACTTTACACTACCACAGTAGCCTCTCTAATGACCCCAAATAGCTAATTGTGAATTTTACGTGGCTTCATTTGCCTTTCTTGGGCAAATGAGATTCAATGGACTATAAGTACCAGATCAAATCGTAGTTCTTTCTCCTCGTGGGATCCTATTACTCAAGGAAATAGGGATCCCTCTATGTCACTGTCTCCTTATTCCCCCAGAAAATATTTTATTAATGGCATAGGGGAAGATAAAGGAAAAGGGTGAAGCTTCCACATACACTTTGTGAAAAAGATCAGAAACAGTTGTGTATGCTTCCTAAACAGGGGAGCTAAGGATAACGTCAGGGCTTGTACTCTGACACTTAATGAATGAATAATAAATAAATTCAGCTTCAGCCTTCCCTCATTTTCTTGGATCACTAAAGAGGACAATATCATTTTATTCTTGATGTTTATCAATATGTTACGTTTAGGCAGTATTTTTACAGGAGTAAAAGGATATGGTAAATATGCCTCACCTAAAATCATAGAGTAGAAGGGAAAGAACTAATGGGTTTTTAAGTTAAAAAGAGGTAAATCAAATAGCAAGATCACCAGAGAAAATAAAAGAAGGAAAACCCCTAGAACTTACAGAAAACAGTGAGAGAAAGAGAAGGAGAAGGGAACAAAGCTAAGGGCTGATGATCTGTTCATTGCATTTCGAAATGACAAAAACAATTTGCCTAGAAACTCTTTGTACCCAAGAAGAAATTCAAGTGTGTAACAGATGGGCTAACTGTCTAAAGTTTGGAATCCACAGGACTTTTTAATTATTAATAATAATTAAATGTCAATTCAAAAGGATTGCACATATTTGTAACCATTTTTCAAATATACTGAAGTTCAGATAGAGCTGAAATCCAGATGAAAAACAGTCTTGTGTATGTCTATCCATTCAGCTCTGTTAGACAAATATAAAAAAAAAAAGAAAAGAAAGAAAAGAACCTGAATTGAGGTGGAAGTCTCTAAAAAGTCTTCTTTGGAGCTTTTGAATTTTAAAAGAAATTATCATAGTCATAAATACCATTGATAGGTGAGTTTACCAGCTGTTCCCCATCTCCACTAAGGAAGTATCAGAAAAAAATAAGATAATGCTCCAAGGAGATGATTTAAATTAAGTAGATGAGAGATTTATCTGGAAGCAAGGGCTATGAAAAACTAGAATAATATAATTAGGCAAGCATTCAATGCCCCTCTGGTGCTCTCTAAAATTAAGATTAACCATGCTTGGCTTACACTGATTTGCCTGGCAGTGTTAAACTATGATGGGAGATGATCTCTGTAACTCTGTAACTTGGGCTTCTTCAGTGAGAGGATTTCAAATTCTGTTTCCAGTCACGGCAAAATTGTTTCTTCCTCTTTCATATTACCTGTCATATGTCCTACACTGGAGGATTGAGTCTCTTTATTCTTTTCAGTCTGTCATTGGCCTTAAGTGACTCACCTGGACAGATTCTTAAGTAGGATTTTTCATCTGATATTCAAGGCAATATTGGAAGCCCAGTAGTAAATTTCCCCTAGGCAAAACCCACTCTTTTACAAAAGAATAAAACTATTCTGGTTTCTGCAAATGCTTGCAAACCTCATTTACCACTCCACCATCAGATTTTCTCATATTTCTCACTAACTTCTCTCGCTGAACTAATCTCACTGAGATTATCTAATTGTTCATTTTTATCCTGAGAAGTGGTAATTATGACTTAAAAACATATTGAGAACACAATTAACTTATCCATAAAGCATGTTCTAGTTCTAAAAGAAAAACCTAAAAAGGAGGTGCTATAAACTAATATTTGTGTTGCCCCAAAATTCGTATTTTGAAATCTGAACCCCCAATGTGATTGTATTAGGAGGTAGGGCCTTTGGTAAGTGAGTGATTTGGTTCAATGCTAGTGAATGGGATTAGTACCCTTAAAAAAGAGACTTTGGAGTGCTTCCTCTCCCTACCATGAGAGGACACAGCGAGACAAGAGTGTTTATGGGTCAGGAAGTAGCCCCACCAAACACTAAACCTGCTGGTGCCTTGATTTTTGACTTCTCATTTTCCAAAACTGTGAGAAATAAATTTCTGTAGTTTATAAGCCATCCAGTCTAGAGTATTTTATTACAGCAGCCCAAACACATTAAGATAGACAGCTACCAATTAAAATAAAGGCTGGGCTCACAGTGACTCACGCCTGTAATCCCAGCACTTTGGGATGCTGAAGTGGGAGAATCACTTGAGATCAGGGTCAGGAGTTCAAAACCATCCTGGCCAACAAGGTAAAACCCTGTCTCTACTAAGAATACAAAATTAGCTGAGAATGGTGGCAGGTGCCTGTAATCCCAGCTACTCAGGAGGCTGAGGCAGGAGAATTGCTTGAACCTGGGAAGGAGAGGTTGCAGTGAGCTGAGATCGTACCACTGCACTCAAGCCTGGGCAACAGAGCAAGACATAGTCTCAAATATATATATGTAATTTAAAGTAACATCATTTTAATATTTCTGTACTGTGCATCAGTGCTTCCTACTATATCATTCATATCACCTGAGGAACTTATTACAATCACAGATTCCAGGGCACCACCACTGGGAGATCTTCATTCCAGAGGTCTAGGAGGAAACACCTAATCCTCCAGGTTTGGGAACCACAAGACTTGATTAGTCCAGCACATTCTGTGAACTGTAAGATTCTAAAATCAGCTGATTCTAAAATCAGCAACTAGTAATAACAGAGAAAATACAATTAAGATACAAAGTTTCTTTAAAAAAAATTGTTCTTCAATATTTTTTTTTCCTTGAGTATACTGTCTCTAGACTGTCCTATTTTTGGCTGAACAATTTCGATCTCTAAAAAGTAAGTGACACTTTCTTTTTGCTATGGGATTAGCCAGCGGACCAGTCAACAATCAATTGACCTGTTTTCCTTTCCTTCCTGTTTGCATTCCTGACATGTTCCTGTGATTAAGTACAATTTGAACTCTGGCTGGGAAGCAAGAGGATGACAGGACATGAGGAGAAATCAGTCACCTCCACCTAGAGCCTATCATAGAACATAGCAGTACAGATGTTTACTTGCTTTAAGGGAAATGCTTTAAGGGAAAGCATTAAACTTTTGATTCCTTCAAGCCTAAACGCAGACTAAACAGCCTTTGATCATCATGTTAATTTATGTGGGGCAAAAGTTCAAATTTTGTCGATCTTCTGTGAGTTTCCAGTTTTCTATATTTTAGCAGACTCTACAATTATACTGACTGTTACACAGGGAACTCATGTTTGAGGTACAATGGTTCCTCACAACAATGGGAAAATGCGAGAAGGAATAAAAACCTAAGATTTGTCAAAAGATGTTATCCAATAAGTAGACAGAGCCAGAGAACTCTCCTAGCTAATCCATAGATTAGCTTGGAATGTAGTCAGATAACAATTAGCAATAGGACTTGGGCAGGAATTACAAATGAGGTAGAATGACAAGCCGCCAAGATCACTTAGTTCATAGGAAGCAAGGCCTTGGTCACTGGTATGGGTTCAGGAATAGAACTCTAATTTCAAGCCTGGCAGTAAAGAGTGACAAGAAGAAGAGTTGTCAATATACATGTTGGGTTGGTGGCATTAGGGGCACTGGATCCAGGGTATGGTTGGCAGACAAAGAGCCAAGATCAACACCAAGATCTCTGAATACCAAACTTCAGCAGAATAAAAGAAACCTGAGTTGGAAGACTTGTTTTATTGCAGAATGTACCAAGAATGAAGGATAGGATATACTATAGGTAAAATAGATCAGTGAGCCAAACTGGGAAAGACAGAGGCTGTAGAATAAATGCATTGCAGACAAGACAAGATGCCAAGTGTATCTAAACATTTTACAGAACGTTATGCCAATGGTATTCCTATCCCTGTTGGGAACAGAAGTAACTTTAAATGTCAGGAAAGAATATTTAATTCAGTTTGAAATCTTAAGAGGAAGGAAGAATTCAGAGCAGACGGAATCCATATCTAAAAAAATTATCTGCACTTCATCATTTAGAGCTAACATGGCAAATTAGTTTTTTTTCTGACGATGAGTTTATATATAGTCCTAACAATCTCTTCTTAATGATAACTAGACACACTCCTACCCAAAATAGCTTTCCATGTTTTTATAGAATTAAATTCAGACTTTTCAGAAGACATTCAGATAGCTCTAGATTACTGTTCCAACCTTATTTTATCCTTCCAATGACCCTCTGCTCTGGCCACCCAAGTGTAGTCTTCGTCCTGCGAACAAATAAAAAATTTCACAATTCTACAGCTTTGCTTCATCTGTTCCATTAACCAGAAGTAATTCATTTTCTAGCTGCTTAAGGATATTTTAGGCAACTCAGCAACAGTCGTCTGTGATCACCCATCAATAATACCTGATTTTTCTTCTGCGCACCTTGATTTGTTCACCTAATTTTGTCTTGCAGTTAATTTGTCATGATTCTTTTCTCAGTTCATTTGAGACTTTGTCCAAGCCAACTAGAAACTGGGCTCCTTTGATGAGAAGATTATGTTTTATTCTTTGTTATGATCCCTGTGCTTAGTACAGAGTTTTGTACATGGCAGGGACTCAGTGGACATTTTTTAATTAAAAAGTTATCTGTTTAGCATGAATGCAAAATGTATTTCTAATTTTACTTAATGTTTAAGGAAAGGCACAGACTTATTGATTGGAAAACAGGAGAAATAATTTCTTCTCCAATTAATTACCTCTTTGTTCCCTAATGAAATATTTCTTATGTATTAATGCTTAATACATATTTTAATTATTACACACTGATGTTAACTTTTAAAACATTTTAAAATAATATTGCATTTAGTCAAATAAAAAGTGCTCCACTCCAAATGTAGCAATCCATTCTAATTTTTTAACACATAGCAAGTAAATTGTGTAAACTTCAAATTAAGCTGTTGAGGATTGACAATTGAAGCAATTCTTTGCCTCTTTTTTCATGAAACTTTCATTTTTTTTTCCTCATTTATTTATAGTCTAACTGGATTGGAAGGAGAACATTCTTCCCTTCCATGCTTGACGTCTACTTTAGATTTTTTTAGGCTTCATTATCTTTGACCTTTTTGGTTAAAAGCACACCGGAAACAGTAAGACCAAGGTTTTAGGATATAGAAAAGAGAATTTTAAATTTAACCAAAGCTGGCCAGGCACGGTGGCTCAAGCCTATAACCCCAGCCCTTTGGGAGGCCGAAGTGGGCGGATCACGAGGTCAGGAGATCCAGACCATACTGGCTAACACGGTGAAACCCCGTCTACACTAAAAATACAAAAAAAAAATTAGCCGGGCGCGGAGGCAGGCGCCTGTAGTCCCAGCTACTTGGGAGGCTGAGGCAGGAGAATGGCGTGAACCCGGGAGGCGGAGCTTGCAGTGAGCCGAAATCGTGCCACTGCACTCCAGCCTGGACGACAGAGCAAGACTCCGTCTCAAAAAAAATAATAATAATAGTAATAATAATAACCAAAGCTATGTCTCTAGGCAAGAGGTTCCACACTGTTAAGCTCTGAGGGGTATTAAGCTCTGAGGGGATCCCGGTCTGGTCCCCAGTGGACTGTGCAGCAGGGCCTGGAGAGGGCAGAGGTATCAGCTGATAGAGTGTCCTGGTGACAATGGAAGTTATATACCACAGGGATTTTTTTTTTTTAAAGCAAATAGGATCTAATTAGAATCATCTCTTCATTTGGGTTTCTTCTGAAGATGAATTTTCTTTCATTTCATAATAGATTATAGATCCATCATCTGAATTTATTTTACAATTGCTTTGTGAGATTGAGATGAGATAGAGAAGCATCCACTCAGATTTCTTATTCATAGGGGACTGCACAGAAGAGAGGTTTAGAGAGAGTACACACAGAGTGCTTAAAATGGTCACAAAATTACTGTATGTTTCAAAAATATATTTTCTCCAGAGAATTTCTCTCAACTTAAAGGCAACAGCTGTTTCAGGGAGGTCTTTCTTAATCATGTTTTCCACCTGGGTTGAACAAAGTCTCAGAAGAAAAAAAATACTTTTCTCGTGTTGGTAGACTTTGCCTGAATAGCTAAGTGAAAGGAGGGTAAAAAGAGGTATTCTGCTCATTTATTTACCCCAGAGTTGAAACTGGTAGAAAGAGTAAACAATTGCTTTAAAATTTTTAGTAAATCCCATAAGCTAGAAGAGGCTATATATATCACTAAACAAATAGTTCACAATCAGGGTAATCTGAATTTCTACCAGGAAGATGCTCCTATGCCATTCAATCCTTTCAAAACAAGTCATTATTTTTAATTACTTAGAGGTCATTATGAAGTATTTACAATATGTTAGGTGCTTTGCCTATTTTCTTCATTTAATTTTCATAGTAATCCTGGGAGATAAGTGTCAACATCTCCATTTTAAGGAGGAAGGGAGTGAGCCCTGCAGGAGAAAGGAAGTGAAGCACTTGACCAAGGTTTCACCACCTCATACGTCTGTGGAACATGGGTTCACACACAAAGCTGTGAACAAGATCTTTCTCCAAAGCCTGTGTTCTTTATACTCCACCACACTGTGTTTCTAGGAAAATCAATCTTCAGAGCTATTGAGTTAGTCCGTATTGCTTGTTTAATGAGAACGCAAAATTGCATTAGACCAAATCTTCTCATGCTCAATCATTATTTGAAAAAGAATAAATACAAATGGTAATTCTGTGAGTAGAGAATTATAAATTCCCTGTTAATCTTTTCTAACAAGCGATTTTTACAAGTGTGCAATACTTAGTTAAATAGTTAAAATGCATGATCTTGATGTTTGTTTTGAGCCAATTCCTTAACATCACATTTAATTAAAAAGCAAATGAGAAGGCAAATCCAATTAATTATTTGTTTTCTAAAATTTTTGCCTCATCTGGCTTCCAAGAGAGCACACCTTTCTCTCATTGCTATTCCTTCTCCGTGCTCTAGGTAACTTTTTCCTCATCTCCCTACTTTAACACAGGCTTAATCCTCTAATTGCTATGTTTATACTCACTGTCCACTCTCCTGACCTAGAAGGATTCCAAATAATTATTTCCATTCATGAAACACCAATCCCCCATTCTTAATTCTATAATCCAACTCTCAAGATCTCCAATTATGTATAGGCATCTCAAACATAAGATGTCAGAAAATAAATTTCTTAATATGCCCCCCGCCAATATTCCTCTATCAGTTTTGTTTTTTTCTAGAAAAGGACAATGCTATTCTAGTTTTTCAGGCCACATATCTTGTAAGTATCTTTCATTGCTTTTTTTTTTGTCTCCGACAATCCACATCAAAGCTTTGTATAGATTCTCTCATCATTATTGTCAAAATACGAACAGAGTTTTATGACCTCTCCTGCCCTAAGCCATCATCATTTATGGCATGATTTTTTTTCTCAGTCATCTCCTAGCTGGTCTCCTTGTTTCGTCTGTCCTTGTACCCACTTCTTTATTTTCATAAAGAAATCAACACAGACTTTTTGAAATATAAACTTTTAAATGTATTCCTCTGTACTAACTACTTCAGTAACTCCTCCTGTCATTCACCCAATGTCCTTAAAATGGCCTATGTGACCCTCCCTGTATGTTCTGGCCCCTTGTGACCTCAAACTCCACTTTCCCCATGTTTTGCTCTACCTTGAACATGCCAATCACAATCCTACCTCGGTTTCTTCAAGGTGCTGTTCCCTCAGATGTCTCCTTCAGGTTCTCAATAGAAGCCTGCCCTGAACACTGTGTGTAGAATAGCAATCTCCCTCCTCAGCACCCCCATGCCCCTCCTCAGGTGTATTTTCATCCTCTACAGTTGACACACCTGACAAGTTATAAATTGATTTCTTCAATGAACAAACACAAATTATTTTTTAAAAATAATTTAACAAATAAATTATAAATTTACTTGTACAATGTCTCTCTCAACCATAAGTCAACTGGAGGGCAGACACTTTTTCTATTTTTTTCAGTACTCTTTACCCAGCTCTGTAAAGGGCCTGCCATAAACAAGGTGCTCAGTAACTATTCATGGAATGAATAAATGAAGGACAGACAACCAGTGAGATAAACAGACTGTCAGATTGTCTCAAAGTCTTTATTGAGAGTGGCAAGGATGCTCACATGGCCAGGAAATGTAAACAATCTAGAATATTTGCAAAGCAAAACAAATAATGTGCCAAAAAGAACAGTTTAAAAACAAAAGTGGAACTTTTTTAATGGTTTCATTTTAGAATGATAGCTTCAAGTCTGTGATCTCAAAATGAGTCATAAGCAAAATAACTTAGTTCATCCATTAATAACTGTTGTGCAAAATTAACAACAATGAAATCTTTCAGTCCACTGGAAATTATAATTTAAAACAAACCACATTAGTTTTTTCTATACGTTTTCAAGAGGATTAAATAGTGCTTGTTCCAAATGACTTTAATAGATAATACACAGATAAATTGAAATAGTGTAAAATAGTTCTTAGTAGAAATCTCTTTTGCATGACTTTTAAAATTTTGAACAAGGCCTGGGTACCAAACCACATTTTGTCCTTAATAAGCTTTTAGACTTTAATTAGAGCGTCATGCAACTCCTTGGATCCATGTCTCTAGTTTATAAAACAAGTGTAGCTAGCAATTCGTATATCACATGAATATCATAAAGATCAAATAAAATACAACTATTAGGACAGCCTGGGGTCATGGAATAATATAATCAGTATTCCTGGACTTTAGCCTTTGGTTTCCATGTACTTACATGTGACGTTAGAGAAAACAATTGACCTTATGGGTTTCAGCTCTTGTTTGTAAAATCAAGGGGTCTGGCAATTTGATCTTCAGAGTCTTCAAATTCTAAGAGGATATGCTACAAAACCTCGAAAACAAAGAAGTAAACATGCAAACATGAATTATTAGTACCTGCAACACCTGCCACAAAAATGAGATTAATGTCATCTCTATCTACTCCAGGACAGTTTCTGCGATGGTATACTTAACTTACGCCCACAAACTCTGCTTCAGATGATACACAACGACCTGCAGATTATCTACAACAATCAAGGCTGTGCCAGTCACTCATCCTCTACCAGCCTAAGAACAGTACTGTGAAGAGTAGAATGGTAAAGTCATAAACCCAGCTTATCATAATTACTAAGCTAGTGCATTTGTGTACCACAAAGCCCTGTTGTAAGCTCTATCACTTTTTTTTTCAGGCCACTTGTTTTACTCAACAAATTATTTTGTCAGTGATAGCAGCTTTTTTAAAACTTTATAATTAAACGGCTGTTTTAAACATAAGAGATCAAAGCATTTTATTTAACAGTGAATTAATCCGTTTATGACTCAGTTTCCTTATTTGAGCAAAACAAAAATATGAGGTAATTTACCATGTCTTACAGCAGGTTTGTAAGAAAACAAATACTTCAAAGTCATCTTTGTGTTTTGAAGAACAATAGTGTAAATGATCTTTTATCTCACATTCTGTCAACTATAAATGTCTTTGAAATGTCTCCAACAAAGTGATAATTGAAGCTCATTAGTACTCAGAATTATTGTATGATCCTGAAGAACACTTTAAAAATAAAAGAAATTAATTTATATTCGGCACAGTTGGCACTACAGGATTTATCCTTCTCCAATTGTTGAAAATGTGGTTCTTAAGCAAAACAAAGGACCTTTCAAATGTACCTCCAAGTTTTCATCTCAGAAACGACTTTATTGATTTAAGTCCGTCTTGCACCACAGAACAATACGAACTCATGAGCTAATTTTAGGATTTGACTATTTAACTTGTTAAAATGATCACTGAAGATGCTAACTTTGAAAGTACAATGAATTCTACATTATCTAGTAAAGCCTTAGACATTAGTGTCTATTAAGATTGGCAGTGACTGCTATGGTTTCTGGCATCATCTGCTTTGAGATTTTACAAAGGATAGGGGGAGTAACAGACACTTCCCTTCTTATCTCACCGTCATCTCTGAGAGTTCTATGACTACTAAATATTAAGTTCTGCACTGCAACTGCAGCCTTTAATAAGCAAACTAATCTAGGCACACTAACGACAATGGCCTCTGAAATAGAATAACATTATTCTAGTTTTTGTTGTCTTAAATCATTTCAGTTACAAAGGTAATTTATTTCTTTTGTAGTTATGGATTAAAATGGATCCTCTTTTTTGGTTTGGGACCAATCACATCGAATGAGACCATAACATCACACCCTTTTGGAAGCACTCAGAATGGAAGCAAGCAGGGTTTCTTTTTTTTTTTTTTTTTTTTTTTTTTTGCTTATTTCCTGTTCAAGAATTTAAATCTTCTTTTATTAACTGTCATGTTTATTAAGTGGCATTGTGTGACTTGCCTTCCCGACCAGGCAGCCCCTGCCTTCCCTCTTCTTCTTCATTCCCAACCCACCCCCACGACTTTCACCACTTTTCTCCTGTGTTAATTTGCACACCTCACCTGCTCCCCTGTAATTGACCGTTGCTATGTGTGTGGTATTTGGAGGGCAGGGAAAGAATAATGAGAGGAATGCACGTGTCAGCTTCCTTTGCCTGATACACAGCCACCGGAGCTGGGTTTCTGCCCTCTACTTGGAGTTAGTGAAAATACTTAAGTAATCATTCTGCAAAACATTTTGAATATTATCCAAAGAACCCAAAGTGCTTTATAAATATGATGCCCTTGACACTGGGTGCCACTCATTATTCCCTTTCTGGAGAGGCAGAACTATTTTCATCCCAGGGCCGCCCCTCCTCTGAGGACATTCAGTGCTAGACCCTTTGATTCGTACATCTGGGAATGTGAACTGAGAAATCACTACCACTCAGACTCTGGAAGTATCCTGGACTCAGAAAGTCTGAGTGATTAAGCGAGTGAGCAGCAGACATCACCACCACCACCCTCCCCAGGCATTTCCCCTGATTAGCCTGAAATCCAGCCCATATTCTTAATGTGACTGTTTTGGTCTGTGGGTTCATATTAGGTTCAGAGATGAAAATAAGCAAAATCAAGATCAAAAATTCCTCTTGGAACTAGAAAGAAGATTAATTCAAACTTTAGAATAGTCTTTGTTCCTGTAATTACCAATAAGAATTACCTGGAAATGTAACTGAAATTAAGCTATTTTGGGTAAATACCACATGCAGTTCACAGAATTTAGATTAACTTCCATTCAGTAATATGTTGTTTTCAGTTTTGTAATTTTGAGGAGAAAAATATATCAAAGTAATATAAAAAATTATGACGTATATGAGTTGGCTAATAAATAGAATGTTACCTCTGAAATTCCCAAACTGTTGTTTGTGATAACTTTTATCCTTTATTAGAAATTATCAGTCACATATACCTCAGGCCAGTTATAACCAAACATTATGTACTGGGTATTTCCATTTACATTCAAAATTCAGTTACAGAGTCTATACCCTTCACCAATCATCCTTGATACTATTTATGACATCTCAGGGATATTTGAAAATCACAGAGCTAGAATATATATTTCAAACACAGAAATACAACAGGCAGTTATAAATCAATGATGGCTAATACTTTCACTAATTAAAGAGATTTTAATTTTTTTCTCCTTATTTACTTTAGATGAGCCATTAATTAATCTGGAAAGAAAAATGACTTAAAAGGAAAACATTAACATGACACAGCTACTCTGTATAGTAGATCCCTTGGAGGAAAGGGAAATAAAATAATTTTGTTTAATGTATTCGAGATTTATAAAATCGCATTGCTTTATTGCACGGGAGCTGGGACTTTTGAAAATGAATGTGATCATTAACCATCTGATTTACTGTGAAGTTAACTAAAAAAGTGTCTCTCAAAGGCCAAGACTGGCTTAAACTGCTAAGGCTAGTTTATCGCTCCACTGGCACTAGCATGCCTACACTCAAGAGACAGCAGCACTGCACTGCAGTGTGGCACATGAACACCTGGAATATATTCTCCAGAGTGAAAACAGCAGGGAACTGACCAGAAATAACCTCTCTCGTATTATTGCTTCAATTAGACCAAAACAACTTTCCCTTTGAAAACTTAATAATAAACACTGCAGGTCATTCACTTGTTTTGAGCCCCTTTGGGAGAGAGGAGCAGATGTATCCCCTTAGCCAGCCCCCTCGCTGTCATAGAGACAAGAGACACAAATCAGGACAGATATTGATTTTAATTGGAACCAACAGCACCTACATGCCATATTAATTTTCACATCTTCCTGCAAAAAAAAAAAAAAAAAATTAAGATTGGTTTTTGGTTCTGTTCAGTTGATTAGACAGAGTGAGGTAATTATTGTGTTCGCAGATTGAACAATACCTTAAAAAACTTAGGTATCTCTAAAAGTCTTATTGTTATTGCATACCAAAAGTATAGAAAACAACCTTAATACATTAGATTCCAGTTTATGACTAGTGGATAGGCATTTTTCTTAATAGCTTTCACTGGAATCTTGTAAGAGACCACAGATAGAAAGAGAGCTAGGACTGAAAAGAAACTCAGGAACCTAGATTATTTTATTTTTCTTCTCTTGATTAGAATTGCCCAATGAAATTATTTCCACACAAAACAAAGATGAGCTTTAAACTTGACTTCTTTACCTTCACTAGATCTTTACCATCATAAAGGGAATGCCATTGTCTTCATGAAAACACAAATGAGATTTTTTTCCCCCATTTCTGCTCCCCATGCTACATTAGTTCCACACATGCTGGGAAGTGCATCACATTCTATACTTCTTCAACTGACTGTTATACAAAATTTGGTTGGTTGCTGACCCCACCTAGAAGTAGTTCTCAGACTTTCCTGGGCTTTAAATTTAATTATTCTGCCTTAGCTGGTCTAGAATGGCGCCCAGGGGCCTGCAATTATTCCCAGTACTCCAGGTAATTCTGATCCAAGTGACCCACTTTTTGGAGAACTCTGACATGGCCATAGGTAATAATGACACTTTAGGAGATAGAGACTAAAAGGGACCTTTTTAGTCAGTTCATTTATTCCCATAGTGGAAAAACAAACAAGCTTGTAAAACTGCAATCACAGATTTCATAAGATGGTATTTGCATGTGATTTAAGTTCACTTGTTCAAGTATTCATCTAATATTTATTAAGAACTGTTTGAGTAGCAACATGCTGGACATTGATGGGAAAAAAAATGTGAAAAAGACAAATAAGATTTTTATCAGAATTCCAGGTTATGAATATGGGCCTTTAGTTTGTTATGTGTGTTTTCATTTATGAGGTTTTTATTTGAGAGAAAAGAGGAAAAAAAAAATAAGAATTTAATGTGAATTACTTGGCAAGAACAAAATAAAACTACCAAATATTTTCCAGTTTTCTACCACAAAAATTTCATGTTTTTTTGAGTTTTTGCTCAAATATACAGATTTTTTCATCACATCTACAGACAGAGGATTGTTTTAATAGACAGTGATATGTCCAAATAATGATATTATTAAAATGATGCTTGTGTGTTTAACGGTTGAAAAGTATATTTATGCTAAACTATAAAGAGAAAAAACGCAGATTTCAAAATACTATCTATATATACTATACTATATTTTGTGATGTTAAACATATAGTTTATACTAGAAAAAGATTACAGATAGTGAGATTAAAGATTATTTGTACTCATTTTAATTTCACTTGTTCATAATTTCTAATAATAGATTTGCTAAACAATAACATATTACTATTTTTAATGTATTATTTTTAAAATACGCTTAAAAAAAAAGCAGTTTTAGGTTTACTATCTCATAAAAACTGGGAACTTGTGAAACAGGCAGGGTGCCAGAAAATCTGGCCAGATGAAGGATATGTTAGAAATTTAATTTCTTGGTCTTTTTAATCCTCTTTTCTTCTATACTTCCAACTTTCATGGAGGAGATTTCAGGAGAGGACTGTCTTTTAGAGACAAGACCTGAAGTTAAAAGATAAAAGATACAAATTGAGGCAAATCCTAGATACAGATCTGAAACAAGTTCCTCTCCACCCAGGCTATGAGGAAGCATGCAAAATCTTATTTGAAAACCTGGGGCAAAGTGGATAATTTCTGTCGTGGGGTTTGAATATGAATACTTGGAAACGAAAATACCCACCCCTACCTATATTATAGGTAAGAATTGGAAAGATTAGTAATTTACAAATGTGTGGGAATTTTAAGAGAAAGTTAAAGAATAGTTCTAGGAAATTGTTACTATATTTGTTTAAATTATTAAATTTTTGTCGTAATATTTATTATATTAGTTTGATTCATATTTGAGATGACTAACAACAAAGAACATACTATTCAATTAAGAAAATATGAATACAACTTGAAAAAGAGAGGAGTATGGTAAAAACAGAAAGAAATAATGCTAAATCCAAGAGTCTTAATATTATTTGGCTTGTATAAACAAAAAGTGGAGGAAAGTAATAATACAACAAAACAACTACTGTTTACTGAGCATCTACTAACTGCTGGACACTCTGCTGGGCAGTTTACATAAATCATCTCCAATCTTGACATAACCCTGAAAAGTAGATAACAACCTAGGTATATGTATAAGTAAACAGAGTTCAGGAAGATCAAGTAAATTGCTCAAGGCCATTCCACAGCATGTAAGTGGTGAAACCACTCCATATTACCCCAAACTGCTTCTAAAATGTTTAGGAAACTACTGTATTTTCATTATTTTATTCAGTCAGTCATTGAACAAACTGGTGGAATACTAGACAAAACTCCCTGCCATCATGCATGGGCTTTCTAATTGGAAGAGACAGCCAAAGAATATAGGTAAAGTAGGTGGTGTGTTAGATAGAATGGAGCAGGAAGAAGCCCAGGTAATGTTGAGGGAGGGTGGGGCATTTTCTGGAGGACTTTATCTTCCTAAAATGTAGGTACTTTTAAATAACATCTTTTGAGAAGTGTAGACACTGCAGTACTCTCTCATTATTTTCAAAGAAAGCGATACACAGTTCGGCTTGGTGCGGTGGTGGGTAGGGAAAGCTGTTGTCTAGTATCTAAATAGGCTACATGTGATGTGATAGTTCTTTTCCATATTTCACTCTTAAGCTAATAAACAGAGTAGAGACTCCCCCAGAGGAATTCACAGTCTTTTTTATCTTCCCTTTCTTGTATTCCTTTTTTTCCTCACTCCACTGATTTTAAGTCAGTTTTGAAAGCTTAGTAAGATTTGTCTTTCCAAAAGCTTCCTTGTTCGCTAAGCAGGTTTCCCAAGCTTGGGTTTAAAAGACCCCCTGGAGAAGAAGTACAAGACAAACACTAATTACCGTAACAATTTATTAAGAAAGATCTTTGATCTTTTCTCACCTACCCAGTTGTCTAGTTCTGCTTTGTCTCCACAATTATAAAATGTGTTTACATAACTAATTAACACAACAGATTGAGTTTTACTGGGTACATGATAATAAGCAGTCCAAATGGTTTGATGTCATGATAAAGAAGGAAGTGTTTGGAATTAGCACTTCCTAAGAGATCCAAATGGGAGTAACTATTGTAGAATTATCATAAAACAAAAGTTCTTAATGTTTCCAAATGGAACATTCTATTATAGTAAGCTTTAGTATTTGAACGCTCACCACAGAATGTTTTATAAGAAAAATATGTAAATGTGGTAATTCTGAGCTATTTTCAGAGATGACAAAAGCTTTTAAAAAAAGTGTTTTCCCCCTGTAAATTCTTCTATTTGTAATTTAAACTCATTTAAGATAAATATTTGGAGCCAACAAAGCTAGCACTTTCGCTTTGTTAAGCTTATATTCAAGGGATGAAGAGTTGTAAATAAACCCAGTTGTGACTATTATAATGTTTAAAATAAGTTTTTGCTATAAAACTAATATTATTTGTGGTCATATTTACTTGTAATTTTAAAGACTTAGAATCCTCCTGCTTCATGGGTCATTTAGCACCTTCTACTGTATATTTTGAACTCTAAATATACTTTTCCTTGGAGAGAAGAATTGCATATTGCCAAGGACAAGTGATGTCTACATCAAAAGGTTTTAAGTCAGGGGCAAAAGCCCAAAACTATTTTTCTTTTCCAAGAACAGGTGAAATATACACATTTTTGCCTATCCCTGATTTCTGAATTTGAAATTCAATTTATTCTTCTGAGAGGTTATTGTTTATGCACACTTGGAAAAATTCAACTTTCTGTGGAAAGAAAAAGATAGAGAACTGTGATTACAAAACAGTTTGACAACTTGAGTGCAAATGAATCAGAAACATGTGGATTAAATTTCCCTTGAAACACACATGATTTTTTAAAATTAAGAGGAAAAGGGCTTGGCAATAAACATTTTAGTTTTTGCCAGACCTAAAGCATTTGAAAAATAATCCAGACTGTGGTTGGGTTGTCTCCTCCATAGTCAATTCTCAATTTCTGTACATTGATACTTGAAGTTTCAAATCACAAATTCAATGTATAGATTATAAATACCTGAACACATCTATTTTTACTATTTTCACTTCCGCATCTTTTTTGAATCAACAGAAATGAAAATAATTGTGTACAAATTCAACTGGGAGAGTGGAGAAGGATTCCTTGGTAGGGAACTGGCATACATCTGCACCATAAATGACAGCAAGCTTATTTTAATAAATACCAGCATATGAATATGTTACACATTGGGAGAAGCAAATGCATTCAGGAAAGATGCTGCTATATATTTTAAGATAGCCAAGAAAGTATTGGTCCTTTAGGCCACTAGAAAACCTGGAAGAATATGTAATTTCAATCTATCATACATTTTTATACTATGATCAATATTACTCAATGAAAAAATACCCTTACGGATTCAAATTCTCCTCTATATTTACAGAAGACAAATGATACTAATATTGGGCATTTCTCCCTATCATTATGGGATATTTTTCCCATCATGTTATAATTCAGACCATATAAAATATTCTGTTTACAGACAGTTAAATTGCAATATTATATTTTTACATGTCCTACTTGCAGAAGTTTTTGGATTTTCATAGAATAAGTATTCAAAAATCTGTTGACTATATAGACATGCAGAAGGAAGGAAGGAAGGAAGGAAGGGAAGGAAGGAAGGAAGGAAGGAAGGAAGGAAGGAAAGAAGGAAGGAAGGAAGGAGGGAAGGAAGGAGGGAAGGAAGGAGGGAAGGAAGGAAGGAAGGAGGGAAGGAAGGAGGGAAGGAAGGAAGGAAGGAGCAAAGGAAAGGTGAGATGAAGAAAAGGGAGGGAGGGAGAGAGAAGAAGTGAAGAAAAGAAAGAAGAAAGAAAGGCAATCCTTAGATTTTCTTCAAAGGTAGTTTTTAGAGAGTAGGAACAAAAAAAGTATGAAATATATTTGGGGTATTTAAGAACCAAACTATAATATTAGCAAACTAACAGTATGGCAAAAATAAAACCATTACTCTCTCTGAGTGCTAATTCTGTTCCAGACACTATGATAAGTGCTTCATATGCATTATCTGTTTTAATGTCCACATGGACTCACAGGAAAAAGAGAATTGATTAACTCACCTAAGGCCTTATGACCAAATTTGGAGTTCAGTCCTCATTCCAGAGCTGAAGCATTTCATCACTTTGCCTCCTCCCCTAACATGTTCAGCACTGAGTTCTCTTCAATCCAAGACTAATTTGTTCATTCAAACCCATCATTATCAATTAGGAAACCCCTATCTAAACCCCTTAGTGAGGTCAGCAATGTGTCCTTCCTATGAGTCCAGTAGGATCCCTGAAGTGAATCTTACACACACAGGTCAACTCTCTCTCACAATTTAAATAGAGGCACACTTTCAAATTTGTCAGACTCTTTTTAAATTATTCAAAATATGTTCTAATTTCATAAACAGGCAGTTGTCTTTTAGGATATGCAAACTAATTAAATATGTAGACTTTTATCATGTTAGCATGTAACAGAATCTCTTAACAGAGAGCTTATATTTTTAAAGCCAGGTACATTTAAAAAATCAATTTGCTTAGAAACCTCAGAAAAGTTTATTATTTTCTTATATTAAAGGGTGACATATGCTATTAATCCCCAATCAGAAGATAACAGGAAATATAAATAGAATTTTATTTAACTAATTTGATCAGGTCAATAAGCTTCAAATGTATCTGCAAATCAATAACACCTACCTTCCTCACAGTTAGATTGGTTTATATTAATAATTAATTATTAAGGTCAAATTTTAGATTCAACTATTTGTTATTCTAACTTCCAAAATTGTTCTAATTTCTATGTGGCCATATTTTCACTAAAATTGTTATTATTTAAGATAATATATGTTTCTCTTAAAGTAAGTACTATAGAGCAGAATATTTTCAAATAAAATGATCTCTGTCTGGATCACATTTCTAATTCTCTCTGATCATTTTTTTCTCCCCTAAATATATAAGAAAGCCAAATTGGTTTATGGACCCTACGCTAGAAAACTTTGTGAATAGAGAGTAATCATTTAAGCTAGTGGTTCAACATTAATTAAGCATCACTATTTTTGGGATACTGAGAATTAAAATAAATGAGCTTCTATTCTGCCTTTCAGGAACCTGACACAGAGCCAACCAGTCTCATAGTATCATGTATGGCAGAAAGATATTCTCCTCAGAATAAAAGCTTTCCTTTCCCCAAATTTCATCATGTCCTCACTGAAGTTTAAAGCTTCAGTGCAACTCTTTACCATTCGAGTGTAGCTATTAACTACCTGTAGTGTCAAATGTTCCATTTGCTGCTGTTCCTCACTGAAGTTGCCTTTATATCTCCAGAATGTCAGCCGTGGAAAAGAGGAGTTGGTAAGGTGATAACAGATGTCCGGGAAAGAGCCAGAAAATGTATTTGCTTGGGAGTTAAAGTGTTTTTGAGGCATTTTCAACTTAATTTATTCAATACATATTTACTCCACATCTCTGTTTTAACCACCTGGGTATTAGAGATAAGCAAGACCAAGAAGTCACTACTCTGAAGGAGCTTACATTCTAGAAACCCTTAGAGAGCCTTCCTGCCTCCACTCCATTTGCCTTGGACATTGCCATAGAGACAGAAGAGAACTTGAGGTTCACCTGGAAAACCTTTGTAATGTTGCTGTCTTACATTATGAAGTGTGGCATTCATGCTATATTCGACTCAACATAAAAGCACTTGAAAATAATATTAAACCATCTAACTGAGTTTTCTCTGAAGGACCCACAACAGCCCAAATTCATGAAGGGCACATTCTTCTTTTTCCCGACAATGTGAAAGATAAGCCCTCTTCAGAGTTGCCACCTGTGGGGTGTGGGATGACCGGTCCCCTTCCTCCACCCTCAGACCACAAGCCTCATTCTTGCCATAATGAAGAAGCTGATTGATGGATGTCACCTTTCCCACTGCAGACACTCTTATCTTTCTCAGCTTAGCAGTAATAGACATGCCCTGCTCCCTACCAGCTGGTCTCTGTGTGAGGGACCCATCCATCACTCTTTTTCCCTCTTCCATCTGTTCTCCCCTCCTCCTCCAAATTTCAGCCCATATGCCCACTGGCAGCAACCAATATGTCTGTCTGTCAGTAGCTCTGTAATGAGACCAATTTATAAGGTCACATAATCCTGACTCTTCAGGAAGAAAAAAAATCCCCTATCCTATTTACTGAGAGAAAGTCACCTTCACCTCTAGTTCAAATGGCTGTGGGAGGTCATGTACTAACCACCAAAAAGTAATTTAGAATCAATTTCAAATGGTCTGTTTTCTACCAAATTTCTTTAAAAAGAACCCCTTCCCCTGGGTTTTCTTTTATTTGCCAATGCTCTTAGCTAGAAGTTGCAAAAATGAAGATGTTGACCTTTAGGGAGGAAACTAAGGTCTAGAAACAATTTAGATTATTATGTCAAATAGTGAACACTTTACTTCATTCCAGTGGTGTTATCAGCATCACCCCCGCTACTTGCATAGGCACAGGATTTCCATGGACCTGTCAGTAAGTGTTGTGTGTTTGTATAGCACAGCAGAATTTTCCCCAGGAACATTTTGTGTCTTTAGCTGACTAGTGCAAATTAAATTCTGTGTCAGTTTTGGCCAGAGGCTAAGAGTACCTTATGACATTTTATTGAATTCAATAACTGCGATGAAAATATTTGTAAGTACAATGCAACCAGTGAGTCCTATTTTATGATATAAGCTGTCATGGGTAGTATATTTCTTTTCTACAAAGGATGGTAACTTCCACCATTCCATTTGCTAGAGACTACATTCAACAACTGTTAATTAATTATAATATTGTATGGTGTCCTATTTTTAACAGGCACAAATGAAGACCAAACACCGAAATAGATTAAAAGCCTTCCAGGACATCTAAAATTTGAGGATTATTAGGTTTTTGTTTTTTGTTTTTTTTTTCTTTGTAGTAGTCATTTAGATACTCATGCTGGCTGTTTAAAAAGCCCCTGCAAGATAGTCTCCAGCTGCCTGGCAGTGAACCGTCCTCTTTATCAATGGAAAATAGTCCTTTTCCTTGGGATCCACTTTTAAGTCACTGACAGTATTAGCCCACGAATCCTCAGCCTAGTTTTGAATTTAAGTCACTGCTCCAATTCACAGTGACCTAAGGGTTGGTTCACTCTGCACTGGGAATTATACTTGCTCTCGGCACTGATTTTGTGCCAACTGTTTTCCTGTATGTTAGCTTCTTAAATATTGTAATGGAATTTGAATGACATTTGAATTTTACACTCATGTCTGGCCACTTAAAACCCTCAGGACTCCCATGAACAGTTTGGAGTACAGAAAGCTGCCTTACAATTGGAAGTTCTATTTACAATTGGAGGCTTTTGAGCCTGAAGCTTGTGTGAACTAGACTGCACTCTGGAATTTATTGCTTAGTTTTGCGGCTTGGTTCAGAGTTGATTTCCTGCTACAATCATTTGCCCCACATCCCACCCTCAACTTGCCACCCCTCCCAACCACCAATCTAACCCTGAGTTAAACGTATGTGAGTAGAGGAGGCACTCGGTGAAATGAATGCCAAACCTTACTGTGCCTAATATTTTAAATTTAAACTCAGCTTATTGCTTATGCTTTATTTCTGTATTCCCGACTTCTCAAACCACAACTTTCTACTGGTAGAATTATAGTTACTTCTTCAATTTATTCTAGTATTAATTGAATTTTAGTCCTGGTAGTCTATAATTAATTCTAGAATTAATAGAATTAAGCTTAGTTCTACTACTAAATGTTGATGATAAGGTTGAATATAATCCTCTACAGCACAAAATAAAATATTTAGCTGTGTAAAATATTTTCTCTCTCAGAATTTCCTTTTGCAATTAGAGAACATTTATTAATTTGCATATAATATGAAAAAACCTAGAATTGATATCTTCTAAGTCATGGTTGTTTCAATAAATAACACATTTAATCAGAAAAAATTAAATGCACTTTATTTAAAGCTAAATGTCTTGTTTTCTATGTTAAAGTATGAAGCCCAGCATACATGTATCTCTTTATTTTTTGACAATGAATATTACCAGGCTTTGAGATTTTCGTTTTAATTTAATGAAAAGAATCTGTTTTTCTTCATTTTACTTCCCCCAACCCCAACTAAGAAAGAGGCTTGGTTTGGATTTCTGATAAGTTGATGGGCCTATATGAATCTATCAACACTGTTTCACCTAATTCCTCTTATCATTGGCATTTGTAAAACAGCTGGCTGGAGTTACTTTTTTTTTTTTTTTTTCAGATCATAGTTAAAAAACAAAATTATCAGCCTGAATAGATTTTTGTAAATTAGCATATTCTAGTCAATGGGGTTTGGGTATAATTAGATCACTGTATTTTCAACAAAAATGAAATTTGCCTCAGACTATATTTTCAGATTATCACTGTGTTGAAAAGAATTTAGAAGTAAAGCCACTAGTGATAAACTTAAACATTGTTTTGCATGTACTCTTTTGTCTCTAGTTTGAAGACTGGAGAAAACCTGAAAGGTTGTGAAAAACTGACCTATTGCCTTTTGGGTCTAACACTGAATAATTGCAATATTCATATATATATAGGCCAAAGCTATACATGAACATGGTATTCCATTACCATAAATGTGGTTAGTTGGTTTCACCATGGCATGGAGGACATATCAGCCTGCTTTCCTGAGCCACAGTACTACTTAAGGGCTTTGCTGGAGGAAAAAGAGGAATCCAGAGTCCAGAGCCAAAAAAAAAGGGCAGAGTTCTTTTGTGAGCATGAAAGCTGTTCAATGTCTTTGGAAAGCAGACTGCTGGGACTCTGCAAGAGTCTGGGAGAACTAAAGGTTAGAGAGATCAGCAGTGTGCAGTCAGGAAGGTCCAGCTGAGCAATTTGGAGTTTCTCTTTAGGGCAACAGCTTTTAAAAAGAGGATTAACGTGACAGTTACATTCTAGGAAGAAGCCTCTTATTGCAGAATTGAGAACAGGGGAAGAGGCTGAGCAGAGAATGAAGATGGGAGAACACGGGCAAAAATGTAGTCTTGATAAGAAATATTGAGGACCTGAAGTAGTGGGAATGGACAATAGGAACAGATTTGACAGCTATTAAGCTGTTAGAATTATTAGGACTTGGCAATTGACTGGATTTGAGTGTTTAGAAGAAGCAGGAGGCAAGGAGGAATCAGAGATTTCTGAATTGGGTAACTGGCTTACTGTCTTTAGGCATTTAATTAAGAGGAGGATCCAGTTCGGGGGAAATATGCAAAATAATTTTGGGACATTTTCATGCAGCTCAGTATGTAGCTGAGGCTCAGAAAGAGGAGTCTAGGACAAAATTGTATTTGAAAGTTTCCAGGAGAGATAAAATGTGAAGCCATAGAAGTATATTACATTGCCCAGAATTTCTTATCTACTTACTCCAAGCTAAAGCAAGACACAAAACACATTTCCCTGAATGAGTAAGAAACACTTTCTTCTCATATCGCAGGTATAAATTGTGATCTACCTAAGAAAGGGTTCCTTGGGTTTGGGTTGAACCAAATAAAATGTCTTAAGGATCATTTCCCCAGTATGATATAGAAGGTACCACCAAGTGGACCTCTTGTTTCTGGAGGTAGACTCCTATAAAATCATGCATGCTCTCAGGAAGCTAGAAAATACCTTTGTAGTGGATTGGGTTAGACACACAGCCATAGGAAGTTTACTTGGCTCAGAAAATACTACCAGGCCAACTTCCTCCATTAAGTTTTCTCTGGAAGTTGTCCTTCCTTAAATCTACTCTAGAATATTTAGAGAGAGGCTAGGAGTCAATTTTTAATTTTTTCATGGATGCACTTTCTTTCATCTCCTCAGGCAAGCAAACTACAAGACACTGGACATCAGACGTCATCAATCCCAGCTCATTATCTCTGCCTCTTCTTTGTCTAGTTTCCCCATAGTTATTAATAAATACAGACTTGAAGCACAAAGAATTTTGGAGACTTCAATTTCCACTCAGAAGAACTAACCAGGTACACCCTAGGATATTCTTTGTTGGTTGCTTTAAGACATAGTGACCCAGGATTGGCCTTCTGGCTCTCAAGCTGCACCTAGATCCAAACTTTTCTTGTTGATGCTCTGATTTGCAAGATGCTCTAATTCCTGCTGGCAAGAACCCTAGTAACACCTGTCCTCATTGCCACAGTTTGCAAGGCTGGAAATATAATTTTGTCCATTTCCAAGTTTCTGTCCAGTCTTCTAGTTCCTCTTATAGTTGCCAGTTTCACCTCTTGGAACTGCAGCTCTGAATCTGTCCTCCAGCCCATTTGCTTCATAAATCTTTAAGCTTTGCTACTTGCAGATCCACACTCCTTTGAGAACCTTTGATTTTCCTGTATGTATTTTTAATATCAATGTGGTCAACAATGTTACTACTCACCAATATCCATTCTTTCTCTACTCAGGGGACTTTCCTGCCTCAATAAGGACAGTGAAATATGATTGGAAGTGACAGTGGTTGTCTGATAGCAGAAACTCCATCCACCTAGGTTCCTAAGTGAGAATGTCTTGAATAGAGTCAGCATACCCTAACTTCCACCAACCTTTGATATAAATGCAGCATGAGTAAGAAATAAACCTTTATTGTTTTAACCCACCCAGATTTTTGGATTGTCAATTTCCATAGTGCAACTAGCCTATCCTGATGAATAAAATTACTTTCCTCACTTTGTTGTGCTTGGGCCCCCACCTCTTAATGTTAACTGGCTACTTATTACCTCTTCTGCCTGCTGATTAGTAGTGTCAGGGTAAAGGTTCCTTGGCGCAGTATGTGTTTTGCCTTGCCTGCTTGACTACACCTCTGCACAAAGGATTTGACTTAGTGCAGAGGAGCTTTCTTGAAATAAAAGCTGCAAAGATAGTAATTCTAAATTTTGGAAAAGAGAAAATGGAAATTTTGTTCCTGGTGAATGCTTAAAAATAGGAAATAGAGTGAATCAATCTGGAATGACTTAAGGTAATTGTACCTTTAAAAAAAAGTATGGACTGAGGCTATTTTTCAAATTAAAATTCTGCTATCTAACAAGGCCCTGCTGAATAATCTCTCTCTACCATAATGGCTTGCCGTCGAAAAAATGGTAAATAAAAAAGTTTGGTAAACATATTAGGGAAAATAAATGGGCTATTGATAGTTAGATAACTCATATGGTAATATCCTTTTTAATAAAATAAATGTTAAGTGATATAATTAATTAACATCAGTGTAACAGACTGCAGCAGTATATTTTCATGCATGCCTCAAAGAATCACAGTAAACACATGTTACCCCGGGAGAACTCACTTTACATTGACACTCCAATGTCTTCTACATGAAGAAGGCTTCAGAAATCTTGCCAAGAACATTGGCACACTTAAATTCACATAAAACAAAGATGGACTGATGTATCCTCTAATGTCGCTTCCTGGGAAGGCAATGGTAAGAAATACTAATCCTCATTCTGATCCGATCAGTGGACTAACTGCTTTTCTTCAGAGAAAGAGGGTAGAACAACTTTTTTTTTTCCCCAAAACAATCTGCTTTATTGATGTATGATTTATATTCTTAAAATGCACAGATTTTAAGGTCTAGTTCAAAGTGTATTCTTCTGTGACCACCACCCCATTAAAGATGAGGAAATTTTTTCTACCACCCCAGAATACTACCTCATACCCCTTTTAGGCCATTCTTATCCACTTGTTATTTTGATTTCCATCAGTCTAGCTTAGTCTTTCCTATTCTAGACCTTTGTATGTAATCATATGGTATCCACTAGTTTGTGAGACTTTTTCCTTTTAATATAATGTTTCTGAAAGTCATCTATGTTGTTGAGCATACTGATTCATTCATTTGTATTTTTGAGTAGTATTCGTTACGTGAATGTGCCACAATTTGTTCATTTATTCACCTGTTGATGGACATTTGGTGCTAGGAAAGCTGGATATCTACATGGAAAAGAATAAAATTGGACCCTTATCTGACTCCATACACAAAAATAAACTCAAAAACTGGATTAAAGACTTAAATCTAAGACTTGACATCATGAAACTCCTAGAAGAAAACATAGAAGAAAGCTTCTTGACCTTGGCCTTGGCAATGATTTCTTGGATATGACACCAAACACACAGGGAACAAATGCAAAAAAAAAGACAAATGGAATTACATCTGACTAAAAAGTTCTACCCAGCAAAGAAAACAAGGGAATGAAAAGGCAAATGCAAAAAAAAAGACAAATGGAATTACATCTGACTAAAAAGTTCTACCCAGCAAAGAAAACAAGGGAATGAAAAGGCAACTTATGGAATTTGAGAAAATATTTGCAAACCACTTATCTGATAAAGTGTTAATATCAAAAATAATAAGGAACCCCTACAACTCAATAGCTAAAAACAAATGACCCTACTAAAAAATGGACAAAGGACTTGAATAGACATTTCACCAAAGAAGACATGCAAATGGCCTATAAAAATATGTAAATGTGCTCAATATCACTAATTATTAGGGGAACATGCAAATCAGAACAATGAGATACCACTCATTAGGATGACTATTTAAAAAATAAAGTGTTGGAGTGAAACCGTGTACTGCTAGTGAAAATGTAAAATGACGCATGCAGTATGGAGTTCCTGAAAAAGGTAAAAATAGAATTACTATATTATACCATAATTTCCCTTCTGGGTGTATACCCAAAAGATTTGAATGCAGGGACTTGAACAGATATTGGTATACTCATGTTCATAGCAGCATTATTCACAATAGCCAAAAGGTGGACGTAACCCCAATTTTATCAACAGATAAATGGTATACACATGTGCAATATACATACATTGGAATATTATTCTGCCTTAAAAAGGAAGGAAATTCTGATACATGCCATAACACAGAAGGACCTTGAAAATATTACTCTAAGTGAAATAAACCAGTCATGAAAGGACAAAAGCTGTATGATTTCTCTTATATGAAATATCCAGAGCAACTCAGTTCATAAAAAGAGAAAGTAGAATGGTAGTTGCCAGTGACTAGGAGAAAGGAGGGGTGGTAAATTATCATTTAATGTAGTTATGGAGTTTCGGTTTGGGAACATAATAAAGACACATGAAATTTGATGGAGACAAACAAACCATATTCAAGCCCTAGCAATTTCTGTAGTACTTTCAAGTGATTGCTCTAGGAATTATAGTTTTATGATTTGGCTCTGTGTCCCTAACCAAATCTCATCTCAAATTGTGATCTCCATGTATTGAGGGAGGAACATGGTGGGAGGAAATTGGCTCACTGGGGCAGTTTACCCCATGCCATTCTTGTAGTGAGTGAGTTCTCATAAGATCTAGTGGTTTAAAAATGGGCACTTCCCTTAGTGCTCTCTCTCCTGCCCCCATGTAAGACATGTGTTGATTCTCCTTTGCCTTCCACTAGGATTGTAAGTTTCCTAAGGCCTCCCCAGCCATGCAGAACTGTCAGTCAACTAAGTTTCTTTTCCTCCCCATCTTAGGTAGTTCTATCTAGCAGTGCAGACAGACTAATACCAAAAATTGGTACTGGGATAGTGGGGTACTACTATGAAGATAACCTGAAAATGTGGAAGCAACTTCGGAACTGGGTAATAAGCAGAGGTTGGAACAATTTAAAAGGCTCAGAAGAAGACAGAAAACAGGCAGATGTGGGAAAGTTTGGAACTTTACCTAGAGACTAGTTGAATGGTTTTGAACAAAATGCTGGTAGTGATATGGACAATGAAGTTTAGGCTGAAGTGGTCTCAGACAGAGATGAGGAACTTGTTGGAAACTGGAGTAAAGGTCACTCTTGCTATGCTCTAGCAAAGAGGCTAGCAGCATTTTGCCCCTGCCCTAGAGAGCTGTGGAACTTCAAACTTTGAACTTTGAACTAGGATATCTGGCAGAATAAATTTCTAAGTAGCAAAGCCTTCAAGATGTAACTGTTTTTTTTTTTTTTAATTCCTCCACACCTTAAAATGTACATCTGCATGCTCTAGGAGAGGTTCTCCATGAAGGCTCTGCCCCTGCAGCAGACTTCTGCCTGGACATCCGGGCATTTCCATACGTCCTCTGAAATCTAAGTAGAGGCTTCTAAAGCTCGACTCTTGTCTTCTGCACACCACATCCACAGGCCCCACACCAGGTGGAAACCACCATGGTTTAGGGCTCACACACTCTGAAACAATGGTGTAAGTGGTATATTGACCCTTTTTAGACATGGCTGAAGCTTAAGTGGCCGGGATGCAGAGGGACAATGTGGGGTTGAAGCCCCCACACAGTCTCCACTGGGGCACTGCCTAATGGAGCTATGAGAAGATGGCCACCTTTTTCCATACCCCAGAATGGTAGACCCACTGACAGGTTGCACCATATACCTGGAAAAGTCACAGGCACTAAACAAAAGTTTGTGAAAGTAGCCGAGAAGGCTGTACCCTGCAGAGCCACAGGAGCAGAGGTTCCCAAGGCTATGGGAGCCCACCTATTGAATCAACGTGCGCTGACTGTGAGATATGGAGTCAGAGGAGATAATTTTGGAACTTTAAGATTTAATGAGTACCCTGCTGCATGTCAGGTTTTCATGGGGCCTGTGGCTCATTTGTTTTGGCCAATTTATCCCAATTGAAATGGGGTCATTATTTACATAATACCTGTACCCCCATTTTATGTTGAAAGTAACTAACTTGCTTTTGATTTTACAGGCTCACAGGCAGAAGGGACTCTCCTTGTCTCAGATGAGACTATGGACTTGGACTTTTGGGTTAATACTAGAATTCGTTAAGAATTTGAGAGACTGTTGGGAAGGCATAATTGTGTTTTGCAATGTGAAAAGGAAATGAGATTTGGGAGGGGTCGGGGTGAAATGATATGGTTTGGTTCTGTGTCCTTACCCAAATCTCATCTCAAATTTTAATTCCCATATGTTGAGAGTGGGACCTAGTGGAAGGTGATTGGATCATGGGGGCATTTTCCCTCATGCTGTTTTCATAATAGTGAGTGAGTTCTCACGAGATCTGATGCTATAAAAGTGTAGCACTTCCCCTTCATGCTCCCGCTCCTGCCACCATGTAAGATGTGTCTTGCTTTTCCTTTGCCTTCCACCATGACTGTAAGTTTCCAGAGGCCTCCCCAGTCGTGTGGAACTGTGAGTCAATTAAACTTCTTTTCTTGTAAATTACTCAGTCTTAAGCAGTACTTTAAAGCAATGTGAGAATAGACTAATACATGCAGTATGTGTTTCTACTTTATCACAGCTTATTCTCAATTAAATCAATTTTTAAATGTAAGTATTTTATTGCTTTGTTTATGTGCTTTCCCACCCTTTGTTCTATGTTTATCATATATTTATCTCCACATGTATTATGAACTCCAAAATATATTATTATTATTTTACTTAAATAGCTAGTTGACTTTTTTAAAAAAATAAAAAAATGAGAATTTTGTATTTACTCTTATATTACTGTTTTTAGTGAGTTTTATTGCTTCCCATAGATCCTTATTTTCTTCTGTATCATTTCTTTTCACCTGAGAACTCTCCCTAGCATATATTATAGTTAGGTCTGCTGGCAACAAAGTCTGTCAACCTTTATTGGTCTGAAATTGCTTTAATTTACTTTCATTTCTGAAAAATATTTTCACTGAATATATAATCAACAATTTTCTCCTTTTGTCTCTTTAAACACAGTGTTTCACCATTGTCTGACTCCTATTGCATCTGATGAAAGGGCTGTTGTTATTCTTATCATTGTTTTCTTTTATGTAATATGACTTTCTTTCTCACTGTTTTGGGGATTTTCTATCAAGTTTACAGCAAACTGACAATTTTGTTCTTAGATGTTCTTTCTTTGGTAATTATTCTGCTTCTGGTTCATTGAACATCTTAGATCTGTTTGTGTTTTTTATGAAAGTAGATTTTCAGCCAATACTTCTTCAGTTTTTCTGGCGCATTCTCTTTCCTCTTTTTCAAGAACTTCTCCTGAATACCATCTAACGTGTCATTGAATGCTCTTTTTTTATTGTAATATCTTTACTTCAGCTTGGATGATTTGTATTGACCTACTTCAATACAGTCATCCTTTTTTTGTTGTATTCAATCTGCTATAAATACCTTCTAGTAAGTTTTATGTTTTAGATATGATATTTCTTATTCTAGCTTTTCCAGTTGGTTATTTGTTTCTCTAAAAACTCTCTAACGCCCCCTAATTACCCATTCTTTTATGATTACATGCATTTATTCTGTAGATCCTTTATTATCTTTGTCATTGTCATCTTAAATTCGTTTATCATTGCTTTAATATTTAGTTTATCTCTCTATTGGTTCATTTTTCTCTTGAGTACAAGTCATATTTTCAAACTCCTTTGCATGTCCTGTAATACTTTATTGAATATTGTAAATTATATCTTAAAGGACAATTGATACTATAAAGCTATTTAAAGCAATAGATCTATTCAAAATAATGGATTTTAAAAATATATTATGCAATGATATACATAATATTACTGTTTTTAACATATCATATTATACTCTCAATAAGGAATACTTTATTCTTTGTTAGAAAGATAGGTGGAGAGGCTGATCAATTTTATCTAGTCATAAATTAAGCTACTTTGGGGCAAGTTTGTTTGGCTTTAACTCCTCCAACAAGGCCTTGGAATTCAAGTACCACAAGTCTAATGTGCTGTCTTTCTGTTTTTCATTCTATCTCTAGCTTCCTTTGCCACCACTAGGTCAAATGTTACTGATCTTACCAGACATTAAATCAGATGGAATTTTGGTTGGAAATTTGGTTATACTCCATTTTTCTCTAGGATTAGATACTTTGAAAGTGATTTCATGTCTTTCCCTCCAGGACTGCACTGGGACCAAATGCTGTCAGATCTCAAATCTGTAAGACCTTGAGTCTACTTGACCCCAAAACTGCAAGACTTCTAGACTACTAGACCTGTAGACAGATTTAAGATGACTGGATGTTAAATATGACATGTCATAAGACTGCAAGACTATGAAACTATGAGTCTCCAGAGTATGAAATGGTTCGGCTTTGAAACAATGAGACTACAGCTGTCCAGATCACAAGACTGAAACTGTAGGTCTGCAAGACTACAAATCTGAGAGACTGCTACTTGGCAGAGTAATTTCTGGATTTGGGGCTTCTCCAGATTTAAATTTAATATGCAGCCCATAGGTTTCGTAAAAACTGATCTGACTTCTCATTTGAACAAAGACCATCTTGCTTCTCTAATTGCTTTCAGACTCAGCTATCCTCTGATCTTTGTTCACCCATCTTTCTAAAGCTTCTACTACACTTTGGTAGTTTTAGATTTCTTTGTAGCCAGAGTTCCTCATTAGTTATAGCTCTGGACCAATCTATTGATTACTTATATTTTTGGTGTCAGCAAAGCTATTTTATGTACTTCTATATCCTAACTGAAAAGAACTCCATCGGAGCTATTTGAAGAGCTGAAATATTAAAGAAGTGTTTCAGATAGCTTCCATCTGTGCCTACAGATTCATTCTTCACTTTTTTTTCCAGTTTGTTTTTCTTTATTTGAATTTTATGATTTTTTTTCTTCAATTTTTATTTTAAGTTCTGGGGTACATGTGCTGGATATGCAGGTTTGTTACATAAGTAAACATGTATCATGGTGGTTTGCTGCACAGATGAACCCAACACCTAGGTGACAAGTTCAGCATCCATTAGCTATTCTTCCTGATGTTCTCCCCACCCCCAACAGGCCTCAGTGTGTGTTGTTCCTCTCATGTGTCTCTGTGTGCTCATTATTCAGCTCCCACTTCTAAGTGAGAACATGTGGTGTTTGGTTTTATCTTCTTGCATTACTTTGCTGAGGATAACAGTTTCCCACTCCATCCATGTCCCTGCAAAGAACATAATCTCTTTCCTTTTTATAGCTGCATAGTATTGCATGGTGTGTATGTACCACATTTTCTTTATCCAGTCTATCATTAATGGGCATTTGGGTTGATTCCATGTCTTTGCTATTGTAAATAGTGCTGCAGTAAATACATATGTGCATATATCTTTATAATAGAATAGGTTATATTCATTTGGGTATATACCCAGTAACGGGATTGCTGGGTCAAATGGTATTTCTGCTTCTAGACCTTTGAGAAATCACTATGCTGTCTTCCACAATGGTTGAACTAATTTACATTCCCATCAAAAGTATAAAAGTGTTCTTTTTTCTCTGTAACCTTACCAGTATCTGCTGTTTCTTGACTTTTTAATAATTGCCATTCTGACTGGCATAAGATGGTATCTCACTGTGGTTTTGATTTTCATTTCTCCAATGATCAGTGATGTTGAGCTTTTTTCATGTTTGTTGGCTGCATGAATATCTTCTTTGAGAAGTGTCTGTTCATGTCTTTTGCCCACATTTTAGTCATGAAATCTTTGTGTCTATGTCTTGAATGGTATTGCCTAGATTTTCTTCTAAAGTTTTTATAGTTTTGGGTTTTACATTTAAGTCTGTAATCCATCTTGAGTTAATTTTTGTATAAGGTGTAAGCATGGGTCCAGTTACAATTTTTCTGCAATTTTTCTTGCAACACCATTTATTAAATAAGGAATCCTTTCCCCATTGTTTTTGTCAGGTTTGTCAAAGATCAGATGGTTGTATATGTGTGGTCTCATTTTGAGTTCTCTATTCTGTTCCATTGGTCTCTGTGTCTGTTTTTGTACCAGCACCATGCTGTTTTGGTTACATTAGTCTTGTAGTATGGTTTGAAGTCAGGTAGCATGATGGTTCCAGCTTTGTTCTTTTTGCTTAGGATTGGCTTGGCTATATGGGCTCTTTTTGGGTTCTATGTGAAATTTAAAATAGTTTTCTTTGTAAATTCTGTGAAGAATGTTAATGATAGTCTAATGGGAATAGCATTGATCTATAAATTACTTTGGCAGTATAGCCATTTTCATGATGTTGATTTTTCCTATCTATGAGTATGGAATGTTTTTCTGTTTGTTTGTGTACTCTCTGATATCTTTAAGCAGTGGTTTGTAGTTCTCCTTGAAGAAGTTCTTCATTTCTCTTGTTAGCTGTATTCCTAGGTATTTTATTCTGTTTGTAGCAACTGTGAATGGGAGTTAATTCATGATTTGACTCTCTGCTTGCCTGTTGTCTGTATATAGACATGCTAGTGATTTTTGCACATTGATTTTGTATCCTGAGGCTGCTGAAGTTGCTTATCAGCTTAAGAAGCTTTTGAGCTGAGGCAATGAGGTTTTCTAGATATAAGATCATGTCATCTGCAAACAAAGATAAATAAACTTCCTCTCTTCCCATTTGAATACCCTTTCTTTCATTCTCTTGCCCAATTGCCCTGCCAGTCTTTTAATACTATGTTGAATATGAGTGGTGAGAGAGGGCATTCTTGTCTTCTCCTGGTTTTCAAGGAATATGCTTCCACCTTTTGCCCATTCAGTATGATATTGGCTCTAGGTTTGTCATATACAGCTCTTATTATTTTGAGATATGTTTCTTCAATACCTTGTTTATTGAGAAGTTTTAACATGAAAGGATGTTGAATTTTATTGAAGGCCTTTTCTGTGTCTATTGAATAATCATGTGATTTCTGTCTTCAGTTCTGTTTACGAAATGAATTACGCTTATTGATTTGCGTATGTTGAACCAACCTTGCATCCTGAGGATGAAGCCAACTTGATTGTGGTGGAAGCGTTTTGATGTGGTGCTGGATTTGATTTGCGAGTATTTTATTGAGGATTTTTGTGTCAATGTTCATCAGGGATACTGGCCTGAAGTTTTCTTTTTTGTTGTTGCTATATCTCTGCAAGGTTTTTGTATCAGGATGATATTGGCCTCATAAAATGAGTTAGGGAGGAGTCTCTCCTTTCCAGTTGCTTGGAAAAGGTTCAGTAGAAATGGTACCAGCTTCTCTTTGTACCTCTAATAGAAATAAGCTGTAATTCAGTCTGGTTGGACTTTTTTTGGTTGGTAGACTATTCATTATTGCCTCAATTTTAGAACTCATTATTGGTTTATTCAGGGATTCAATTTCTTCCTGGTTCAGTCTTGGCAGCATGGATAAGTCCAGGAATTTACTCACTGCTTCTAGATTTTATAGTTTATGTGCATAGAGGTGTTTATAGTATTCTCTTATGGATTTTTGTGTTTCTATTGGATCAGTGGTATTATCCCCCTTATCATTTCTGATTGTGTCTCTTTGATTCTTCTATTTTTTATTCTTTATTAGTCTAGCTAGTAGTCTATCTATTTTATTAATTTTTTCAAAAAACAAACTCCTGGATTAGTTGATTTTTGAATGTATTTTTGTGTCTATCTCCTTCACTTCTGCCCTGATCTTGGTTATTTCTTGTCTTCTGCTAGCTTTGGGATTTATTTACTTTTGGTTCTCTAGTTCTTTTAGTTGTGATATGAGGTTGTCAATTTGAGATCTTAGCTTTTTGATATGGGCATTTAGTGCTGTAAATTTTCCTCTTAACACTGCTCTAGCTGTGTCCCAGAGATTCTGGTATGTTTTCTCTTTGTTCTTATTAGTTTCAAAGAACTTCTTGATTTCTGTCTTAATTTCATAATTTACCCAGGAGTCTTTCAGGAGCAGGTTGTTCAACTTCCATGTAGTTGTGTGGTTTTGAGTGAGTTTCTTAATCTTGAGTTAAAGTTTGACTGTGCTGTGATCTGAGAGACTGTTATAATTTCAGTACTTTTGCATTTATGGAGGAGTGTTTTACTTTCAATTACGTGATCAGTTTTAGAGTAAGTGTCATATGGTGATGAGAAGAATGTGTATTCTTTTTGATTTGGGGTGAGTTCTGTAGATAACAATCAGGTCCACTTGATCCAGAGCTAAGTTCAGGTCCTGCATTATCTACTTTTTCTATCCTGCTATGTTCCCTTGTCCATTGGCTTCTATTGGATTCAGTCAATGAGGAAAAGTTGTCTTGAATTGAAAGGTAGGTCAGATGAGAAGAACAATTGAAACAGAATTGTGTATATAGAACCCTACAGATGAAAAGGAAGCTCCAGAGTATAATAACTATAGGTTGGCATGATTTCCAAGAGAAGAATGATGAAAACCCAAAGAGGAACAGTGGTACTAAGGAACTTTACCAGTGATAGTGTGGAAAAATATTGAGGGTGTCGGGGAGCTCAATAGGACAATTAGGTGACAAAGGGAAAACAAACATCTTAACATTTTCATAGTTACATCTCTTACCGTGAATTGCTTAGAAAGATCCATCTTTGACAGTTCTGTGGAGGCTCAAAATCACGTAAGCCTATTTTCTTTTCCTTTTGGTTAATAAAAACATGTATATTGTTTATATTAGTAGAAGAGTTCTTTTTCTTTAGCTAAAATCTGAAAAGAAAGCCAATGTGTAAAGCATATAAAAAGAAAAAACTAAGCTCATGAGATTGAAAATGGGCTAAAGGGAAAGAGTGCTGCCTGATGGGGCCCCACTCATACCCCTCTTTGATGGTTTATTAGGGAGCACCTCAGAATCTTTGTCCAGTATCACCTGGAGACAGAAAGAGTGAATCTTGTATCTTTGAGCTGAAACTTTTAAGATGCACAGTTATGGAGAAAACAGGATCTTCTAAGTTGGATCTGGAGCTTGGCAATAAATGACTTTTGGAGTGACAAAAGCACATAAAAATCACGTCATTGTAATTCAACAAAGGTATCACTTTGATCATCGTGGCTGCCCAGTGCAGCACTAAATGTTGATCCCAAAACATGCCCATTCTCAAAAAGCTCAAAATCCCAAAAGAAAAGACACCATTCAAGCAACTGTTACATACACCTTACTACACCAAGAAAAGAAGAAAACAACAACACCTTAGAACTGATTAAACATGAGAATTACCCAAGGGTCTTTTAGAGTCCAGTCCATAGACCAAACTTTGAAGACTCCTGGTCTTGATAACACTGCTTTCAATGTTATTGTTTAATAATTAGAAACTATGAGGTAGAGCTGGATTTATGCTCCTTTCCTACTTGCGAATTAGGCTCAACTTAAGAGCTAAAGCAGATGGGTGAATTCCCAACTATCATACTTTAAGTCAACCTTGAAAGTAAGAATAAACAGTTCATCTGCACACACATTCATGTTTTTGACTGGTGCCTCCCTCCCAGGAGGTGCACAGGTGGGAAAATGAATGGGGTCAGAACTCTTCTATTCACCCAGCATAAATTATTATATTCCACTGGAGAATGGTTATTTGCAAGGTTGCTGTAAATTTTTAAATGAATGTGTTTGTAAGGCAGCAGAGAACATGTTCTCTGATTCCCTTAAAATAAATGGGGGAAGGGAATCTAGAAAAATCATCTCTAACTTCCCACATGAATAGGCAGAGGAACTTCATAGCTTCAGCTCCCAAAAATAGCAGGAGAGGAAGGCAAAAAAATAGGCATGCTGGTGATTGCATTGTTACAACTTAAATTGTACTCAGATGTGAACTCTGATGTGCCAAAACCAGTGAAGGCTGATCCTAAAAGTTCAGAAAAGTGACATCTGGTATTGGATGCCCCAGCAGACATGACTAATACCATTGGTATTGTGTAGATTCTGCCTTTACTAATTTAATATTCAAACATGAAGGTCAGTTCCACAGTGCTCTGCAGTACCAGAAGACATAGTCTTCCCAGAAACCACCTTCTTGTCTCTGGGTTATTTAAGGGTGCCAGATGTCTATCTTGTGGGCTGACCAGGACAAGCTCTATAGTTTCCACGTTTGTTAATACCTTTTTGTTTCATGGCTCTCACACATGGTTGAGCTATAAAAGAGCCCTGAAAACTCATCCTTAACTTTTAATAAATAAATAACCTCCCCATAGTTTGCTCCTTGGATATTTGCTTTATGCCAGAATATTTTAGTTTTATACATACACTTGCATGCAAATGTATTTCTTCACTGAAAATAAAAACCTGACATCCCTTATAAGTTTTACGGTTGTCATTCAAGAATACCACATTCGCTTGAGACTTGAGGGTGTTTTGACTAAATCAACAGAGTTATCCTATATCCCATATGGAGATTTCCAATTATCATATTTATTAGCTGATATGGTTTGGCTGTGTCCGCACCCAAATCTCATCTTGAATTGTAGTTCCTATAATCTCCACATGTCATGGGAGGGATCCAGTGGCAGGTAATTGAATCATGGTGGAGGTTGCCCTCATGCTGTTCTTGTGACAGTCAGTGAGTTCTCATGAGATCTGATGGTTTTACAAGTGGCTTTCCCCACTCCCACTTCACTCAGCACTTGTGTCTCCTGTTGCCATGTGAAGAGGGATATGTTTGCTTCCCCTTCTGTCACCATGACTGTAAGTTTCCTGAGGCTTCCCTAGCCATGCAGGACTGTGAGACAATTAAATATCTTTCCTTTATGAATTACCCATTCTTGGACAGTTCTTTATAGCAGTGTGAGAATGAACTAGTACAGTAAATTGGTACCAGGTAGTGGGGTGCTGCTATAAAGATACCCGAAAATATGGAAGCAACTTTGGAACTGGGAAATAGGATGAGGTTGGAGCAGTTTGGAGGGCTCAGAAGAAGATAGCAAAATGTGGGAAAGCTTGGAACTTCCTAAAGATTTGCAGAGTTCAGAAGACAGGAAGACATGGGAAAGTTGGAACTTCATAGAGACTTGTTGAATGGCTATGACCAAAATGCCAATAGGGATATGGACAAAAAATCCCAGGCTAAGGTAGTCTCAGATGGAGGTGAGGAACTTGTTGGGAACTAAAGCAAAGGTGATTCTTGCTGTTCTTCAGCAAAGAGTCTGGCATCTTTTTGACCCTGCCCTAGAGATCTGTGGAACTTTGAACTTGAGAGAGATCATTTAGGGCATCTGACAGAAGAAATTTCTAAGTGGCAAAGCATTCAAGAGGAAGCAGAGCATAAAATGTTTGGAAAATTTGCAGCCTGACGATGCAATAGAAAAGAAAAACCAATTTTCTGGGGAAAAGTCAAGCCTATTGCAGAAATTTGCACAAGTAACAAGGAGCTGAATGTTAATCACCAAGACAATGGGAAAAATGTCTCCAGGGCATGTCAGAGACCTTCAAGGCAGCCTCTCCCATCCCAGGCCACCAGAGGCAAAGGAGGAAAAATGGTTTTGTGGGCTGAGCCCCAGGCCCCCCTGCTCTGTGCAGCATCAGGACATGGTACCCTGTGTCACAGCTGCTTCGGCTCCAGCTGTGACTAAAAGGGACCAAGGTACAGCTTGAGTCATTGCTTCAGAAGGTGCAAACCACAAGCCTTGGTGGCTTACACATGGTGTTTGGCCTGTGGGTGCACAGAAGTCAAGAATTGAGGTTTGGGAACCTGTGCCTAGATTTCAGAGGATGTATGGAAATGCCTGGATATCTAGGCAGAAGTTTGCTGCAGGGGCGGAAACTTCATGGAGAGCCTCTACTACGGTACTGCAGAACGGAAATGCAGGGTTGAAGCCCCCACACAGAGTCCCCACTGGGGCACTGCCTGGTGGAGCTGTGAGAAGAGGGCCACTGTCCTCCAGACCCCAGAATGGTAGATCCACCAACAGATGCACCATGCATCTGGAAAAGCCACAGACATTCAACACCAGCCATGAAAGCAGCCAGGAGGGGAGTTGTACCCTGCAAAGCCACAGGGTCAGAGCTGCCCAAGGCTGTGGGAACCCACCTCTTGTATCAGCATGTCCTGCATGTGAGACATGAAGTCAATGGAGATCATTTTAGAACTTTAAGGTTTAATGACTACTCTATTGCATTTTGGACTTGCATGGGGTCTGTAGTCCCTTTGTTTTAGCCAATATCTTCAATTTGCAATGGGTATATTTACCTAATGCCTGTACCCCTATTGTATCTGGGAAGTACCTAACTTGATTTTGATTTTACAGGTCCACAAGCAGAAGCCTCTTGCCATGTCTCAGATGATACTTTGGGACTTGAACTTTTGAGTTAATGCTGGAATAAGTTAAGACTTTGGGGAACTGTTGAAATGTCATGATTATGCTTTGAAATGTGAGGACATGAGATTTGGGGGGGGGGACGAGGGGCAGAATGATATGGTTTGGCTTTGTGTCCCCACCGAAATCTCATCTTGAATTGTAGTTCCCATATTCCCATGGTCATGGGAGGGACCCAGTGGAAGATAATTGAATCATGGTGATATTTACCCTCATGCTGTTCTTGTGATTGTGAGTGATAGTGAGTGACTTATCATGAGATCTGATGATTTTATGAGGGGCTTTCCTCCCTTCACTCAACACTTGTATCTCCTGTGAAGAAGGGCCTGTTTCCTTCCCCTTCTACAACAATTGTAAGTTTCCTGAGGCATCCTCAGCCATGCAGAACTGTGAGTTAATTAAACCTTTTTCTTTTATAAACTACTCAGTCTCAGGCAGTCCTTTATAGCAGCAAGAGAATGGACTGATATATTAGTCTAGCAAACATTTGCTTGAACACCTACTGTGCTAAATTCAGGGTCAACTAGAAAAATGAATTTTTAAGTGGAAGAAAATAACTGCATACAATGTCATTAAAACATGCTTTAAGATTTGAAAGACAAATCAAAATATTTTTTGTTTTTGAGACAGAGTCTCACTCTGTTGCCCAGGCTGGAGTGCAGTGGCACGATCTCAGCTCACCACAACCTCTGCCTCCCGTGTTCAAGCTGATTAACCTGCCTCAGCCTCCCAAGTAGCTGGGATTACAGGCACGTGCCACCATGCCCAGCTAATTTTTGTATTTCACCATGTTGGACAGGCTGGCCTCAAACTCCTGACATCAGGTGATTCACCCACCTTGGCCTCCCAAAGTGCTGGGATTACAGATGTGAGTCATTGCCTGTAGCTCCTGGCCTTCCTGGCAACCTCCAATTGCCATTAAACAGTAATGCAGCATTTATTCTTAGAAATATAAATGATAATAAGAGCTGCTGTTTATTGACCATCTACTACAGGTAAAATATTGCACTAGACATTTCACATACAATGTCTCAATAATTGTAAAAGATTAGCATGAAAAACATCCCTGTTTTACAGATAAGGGAACAGACCCAAAGAAATTAAGTAGCATGTAAAATATCCTATAGCTTAGTAAGAACTGAGTAAGACTTCTATTTTAAGTCTATCTCCCTTCTAAACCCATGCATTTTCCTCTATTCTGTGCTTCATCACAATTTTCAATGGAGTAATGTAAGTGGTTAACACCTATTTCTTCAAGATTCTGATATATTCAATCCCCTGTCTCAAGTAGATAGGAACATGGAATTTCTCAAGCTTGACAATTGCCAAATCTCCTAGTAGAACTTTATTTTCTGTGACATTATAAAAAGTAATACTTCTACTTTCTAAGTATACAATTTACTGTAAAATTTAACTCATAACCGTGGTCTTTACTCATCACACCCCCTATCAGCCCCAGATACCCAGCATGAATCTTTTATATGGAATCATTATACATGCCACACTGTCTCTCAATAGCGCAATTGTGTGTGTGTGTGCATGCGCGCGCGTGTGTGATGTATTTATTCTTTTACTCAAAAATCTCTTTTCTTCAGTTTCCTTGAATTTTTCTTTAACTTAGAATATAATATTTTATCTCCATGATTCCTAAGAGAAAATGCAAATGCTCTTCAAAGAGTGGACTTATTAAGTCAATAGTTCTTAACACATTCATACAGTTTAAATTTTCTGAATGGCCAGTTGCTTCAACAAGGGCCTGAGAGATCTGAGCTAAGTAAACTTTAATATAAACAAGTTCAGAAAACTCTAGGTCAGAGAGAGTGAAGGCTACTTGGATAGAAAAGGCCCATTGAGAAACTCTATTGAAGATAGTTCTGGATACACATGGCATCCTGTAAGAACAGTAGGAGAAATGGGGAACATATGGTTAAAAGGGAAAAAAGAAAGCAGAAGGAGGAGAGAAATAAGGCAACTTTTAAGAAATTGTGTTTGGTGCATTCTCACACTGCTAATAAAGACATACCTGAGACTGGGTAATTATAAAGGAAAGGGGTTTAATTGACTCACAGTTCCACATGGATGGAGGGACCTTACAATCATGGCAGAAGGTAAGATGGAGCAAGTCACATCTTACATGGCAGCAGGGAAGACAGAACTTGTATGGGGGAGCTCCTCTTTATAAAACTGTTAGATCTCAGGAGACTTATTCACTATCATGAGAACAGCACAGGAAAAAACTACCCTCACGATTCAATTATATCCCACTGGTTCCTTCCCATGACACATGGGAATTGTGGGAACTACAATTCAAAATGAGTTTGGTTGGGGTCACAGTCAAACCATAACAAATGTTATCCTCTTATCTTTGATTTATAGAATATATGTTGCATTTATAGAAAAGTTAGTTACAGGCAAGACAGTTCTTAAAAAACATAATTTAGCACTATTTTTATATATTGCTTTTCTTTTTATTTCCCTCCTGGGATGAGGAGTGTAGACTCTTTCAGGGAGGGCATGGCTAGGTTCCCCTTGACAGGAGGCCCCTGGTTATCCCAAGGTGCATCTGGAGAGACTGATGCATTGGATAACTCAGGGAATTCAAAGTATTCTCCAGCTAGAAGATCCCCAGCAGCCCCAGAAATGGCTGAGCCTGCTGGCAGGCTGAACATGCAGGCTGACCACAGCAACAGACCATACCACACTGGGAGCATCTGCCTGGGAGAATAATGAGTTCTTCACTAAGCAATGAAGCTAAGAGGAGTTAGGACTATTTTTTAAGTGGTTGAAGGGGGAATTAAAGGGAGGGAGAGCAATTGGGGGAGGGCTGGTGGGTTTGAGGGTTAGCTTTTCATTTTGCATTGAAGAGTCAGTTAACAATGGTTACAAAAGGAAATTAAAAGGCTGGAAGTAGTTGAGGTTTTTGTTATTTCTGAAGTTACGAAACACGCCTATATTGCACAGGCCTGTGTTTAATGTGGTATAACAATGTAACAGCCTTTGTGGATAGTCTCTGGAACCCTTTGAATGGGTTCCATGAGCAAATCAGCATTCTCTTTATGACTGTGACTGTCAGACTGTGTGTGCCCATTTTTCCAGTTCTTAGAGGGCATAGTCCCAAGTGTATCATGAGGTATACTCAAACAATGTGCATTTGGGGAGTTGGAGGAAAGAAGAAAGGCCTATTTGGAAACGTGGCTGTGAAGTTGAGGAAAGGATGAGTCCAGAACAGAATCACCAAATGACAGCTAAAAGCAACAAAGTGACTGCTGATATTCTTGTGATGAAATTGCAACTCAAATCTCAAATTACAGACAAAATCTTACCATGGATTCATACTTAAACACATATAAAGTGTGCTGTTAATGATGGCACAAGAGAAAAGGCTCCTTCTCAAGCTCCATTAGGTTAGCTATCCTAAAGAATGAGTCTCTCAAATTCAGCTAACAGGTGAGTATCAGAATTACTTTCAGTTGTAGAACAGAGCTTACATTAACATTTTTCAAATTAATGTCATGTTCAAAAAATGAATCCAAATAATTAAAATTATGCATATAATCCTTACAATGGTCTTACTGGGTAGACATTATTATCATCATTCAACAGGTGAGAAATGGAGATAAGAGAATAAATTTGTCCAATTTCATACAGCTAGGAATAAATGGATATAGTACTTATTCCCTGGCAGACTGACACCAGTGCCACACATTTGACCATTGCCTCTACTCACATCTACCTCATATCCCATTACTTAAAAAGAATCCATTCTTAACATAAGTGAAAAATAAATAGACTTCTACATTATTATATAATTCATTTGTTGTACCACAAAGTTACAATTATAACGTTTCTTTAATTAAACAATTTTTAAATACTGATATACATTTGAAAACCCCACTTCAATCTTCATTGCATAAGAAATATATGGTTTTCTAGGACACTTGGATTAACCAAGGCTTGTCCAGGCCCCAGCCCTGTGTTTAGAGGAAGTACATAAAACTGTGTTCTAGAGTTGGGCCTCTGATAATACCCAGGGTCCCTTCCCTCTCACATGTTCTATTTCATGCTTTTTGAAGCAAACAAGTAATGTTTTCTTCACTTCCTGAATTTTGCTAGGACTTTCTAATTTGTTAATAATTCAGAAGATAAACCTCTTGGGCAGTTTTTGATCTCAGAGTCTAAGGAATAAAAAACAGGGATGAACCAGGAGGGTGTGACACAATGAAAGAGGTGGAGAGACTCCCAGGAAATAACTACCAGCCTGCAGCACCATCACACTGCTCCCTATTCTCTGGTGGATTTTTTTTTTTTTAAAGGGCAGGGGCATAACTTGTATTCTCCCTGGAAAGGGGCTCAAATTATATAATTAAAAATTATTATATTGTTCCCTCTGTGTGAAAATAACTTCTGTTATATTAAAAATCTAAAAAAAATGAGGCTGTAGTTCAATAGAAATTATGTATAATTCAACTGCAAACTTTCTTATCTGTTTGTTAGTGTTTTGTTTCTGATGGGTGTACGTACCTGTGCATTGAAGGCAGAGGGAACAGATGAAGTCCTAAGTCATATTCTGAAGACAAACGAGATAAGATGCTTCAAAATACATCTGCTAGTCCAACAACTATTTGTTGAATACCTAAAATATATTAGCTGAAGATAAGCAATATAAAAAATGTGAAAGCTTATTTGTTTTCCCAACAATTATTTGTTAGTAAGAGATTTTTATTGATCATATATAAAAATATATTTCTCATTATTTTTAAAATTAGTGACTATGTAATTATTTCTCCATTCACTGTAACATGTAATCTTTCCAAAGGCAACATAAACCTTATCAGCCTATTAGAAACCCCTCTTAAATTGACCTTTATTTTCACCACTGCCCATTGTAGGAGAGATTTTGCAACTACTTGTCTTCATATATAAGCTCTTATTTATTAAAGGAGCATGTTGAGTTCCTCATTGGTAAAGAAGGCAAAATATAATTGGTTAAATTTTTTTTTTATCATTAATTAAAAACAAGAACTTAAAGCAGTTCAATTTTGGCTGAAGGCAGAATCAGCATTAGGAAAAAGGTAAATGACCTACAGTAAATATTTAGTCTACAAGTTCATTTAAATTAAGTTTTAGAAGAAAAAGAAATCCAACAATGTCAAGGAAAGTTCACAATGTGGTAAGCACTGGCAACCATTACAAATATTATCCTGAAGGGTAAGGAAAAAGATGAAAGAAACAGAAGATTTGACAAAGGGGTTTCCTTCTGGTCAGATGCTTGGATGTCCATAATGTTCTACAGTGACCACTGAAAGGATCAATGACATTGGAGCTACTGGAGAGGTTAAAAGAGAACACTTGTGAAGAGTCGTGACTGGGAAAGGATACCTTTATCTATCTTAAAAATGGCATGAGAAATATAAAATGGTATAAAATTAATACTTAATTCACAATAGAGAAGAGATAGAGAGCTCCATTTTAACCAGTTTTTCTAATGACTCACTATGTAGTCATGAGACCCTGAAGATGTCACATGCTCTGAAGATTCAAGGCATAGTCTGCATTGTCAAAGAGATGATTAATAAAGTTGTATCTTTACTTATAAGAAAAGTAAATCAATTCCGAGTTATCTTGTCTTACCATGGTTTAAGAAATCCTCTCATATTTAGGAAGCCATTCATAGGCCAAATAAATTCCCCTATCATATTTTAGATTTTGGTTGAAAAATTCCATCTAAGTCTTTCTGAAACTCTTATAGATTACACTTGCAGCATGATATCTTCCGTGAACCCATACTCCAATAGGACTTTAAAGCAAACACTCACAGAAAGTGGCATGTCTTAGAAGCTGAAGGCATAGCTCTAAGTTCTGTCTCCAGTATTTACCACTTGTTTACAATTAGGCAAGCTATTTAAAGTCTCTGAAGCTCAGATTTCTTATTCTTTAAAAATGAGAAAAAAATGATGTCTTCAGGTTTCAAGGTAATACCCTATATCAAGAACTTCATCCATCATATAGTTTTGGATACATATAAATTGTAGAGTGGCAGCTGCCACTGCTTTCCTAATGTAATTAGCCCTGGTGCAAAAATAAAATACTGAATTACTTAATGAGATTATATGCCTAAAAAGGACATGCTATATAAGTGATAATGTCTAGTTCAAAATAAAAATGCAGGGCCTCCTATTAAAAAATTATGAAGACTTTCAAGACTGCAGTAGCAAACATTAAACCAAGCACGGAGCCCTTCTAAGCATGGGGCTCTACATGACTTTATGGGTCTCGTGCCCTTCTCTTACATAACCTTTGAAAATGACCTTGCTTCAAGAATAGGAACAGGTAGGTCACCAATTCCTGCTGGTAACCAATACCTCCTGCTTTAGTAGATTTAGTAATAATATCATTAACAATATTAAGTATCAGGATACATATTACCAAAAAAATTGCCAGCCAGTTTCTCTCCCCTATTTCTGTTTAGTGCCTGGGGACATACTCCCTAACGAAAATGCATTTAAGACTTAAGGTCTGATGAAAAAAGCCCCCATCAATCCTTCTTTGTTTTTCAATACAACTGACCCTTGGAAGCAGAAAAGGAATTAGAAAAACAAAATAAACATTTAAAAACCTGAAGCATTCTAGACAGTGATCAGAGAGGAAAATGTGTTAATGAATATAATTCTGTTTAGGACTGCAAAATGAGAATGCAAATTTCATTAATATCCTGGGCTGAATCCAGGCTTCTGTCTGATTGATATGGAGAATTCCAACTTTGAGGCTGGGAAAGGGACTAGATTAATGTGTACCAGTATTTTTTACAGCTATGTTCATGTCTCCAGAGGCTCAGGAATACTTAATAAATCAAATAAATAAATAAGTAAAAGAAGAATTCTATGCTCAGTTCTTCGTGAAGTTTCCATCATTGTCCAAGAGATTTCCACATGCACAGCAAGAAACGAAGATGGCTCTCTTGTTACCAATTATTTGAGAGAAACTATCTAGCTTTGATAATGATGTAATCTGGCCTTCACCCTCTGAACTTCATAGAAGTCTATTTAATCTTTGCCAGTGTCCCCTTATGAGCTAAGACTTATTTTCCACTTTTAATGTTGGTTGAATAGCTTGTGAATACTTTACAAGGGATATGTCACTGCTTGGTTTGAGGTTTTTATGTGCTAAATAATTTCAGCTGTGAGAGAGTCTGAGAAATAACTGTACCACTTGGGGAATATTTTTTTTCTTTGAAAGAAAGAGAGAGAAGAAGGGAGGGAGCAGGGAGCAGGAGAGAGAGGGGAAAAAAGACAGAGAGAGAGAGAGAAGAATGATTTGGTATTCATGAGCTCTGCAAAAGTCAACTGGCAAAAACAAAATGCTTAGGGCTTTAAAAAATTGGTCACTGAAACCTTGCTATAATTTACAGAATCATAACATATAATTTTTAACTGAGATGTATCAAAGAAATCATAAGCCAATCCTTTATTTCATAGGTAAGGAAATAAAGCTTAGGAAAATTAACTTACTACATTTGCTAGTTTATACTCTCACTCCAGGTTTCTAGCTACATTCCTGTACTTTTCCTACATGACCTCTCTATGGAGTTCATTTCAGGGGAAGCTTTGAACAGAAACTCCTTTCCCAGAAAATTCTATCCAGGCAGGTTTATAAACATTTTGCTATCTCGTGATAATTCACTGTAATTCACTCGTTCATTTATTCATCTATTCATTAAATAAATTAGATAAGTCTTTCAAAGAGTATATCCCAAGCCCATGTTATATTTTGGACTGAAACACAGACTCAAATGTTTTGCATCTGCAAAAGATGCAAAACAATGGAAAAAATAGAGCTATCAAAATGAAGTACAACAATTAGTCACTAAGGAGGCCTATGAAGAATGCAGCGTATATGGACAATGCACAGTAACTACACAGTTCGGTAATGGCAGAGTTGATTTATCCTAAAATGAGATACAGTTAGGATTCTCACTTTTCAAAGTAGGGATGCGTATGTGTTTGGCATTCTGGAACCAGATCACCTGGTTCCCAATTTTAGCTCTACTGCTCACTATGAACTCTTATGCAACTTACTTAACAATTCTAACCTCGGTTTCCTCCTTGGTAAAATGCTGATTAATAGTAGTACCTAGCTCACATGGCAGTGGCTGGCACATAGTCAGCACTGGATAAAAGGTTGCCATTATTATGAAGTTACAAAGCTGTAATTTATCCACTGAAATTATCATACTTCATAATTGGTTGCATCATATTTGTCTAGCTTCAAAATATGTGAATAATAGTGTTTCAGTCATACTGTCCTAACCTAAGAGATAAATAACAAAAATTTAAAAGTATTGAAATGCTGGCTTTTTTTAATGATTCCCTTTAGTATAGTTATCAGCCCTAAATCATGAGTACTCCATATAGTATTATTTTCTCAAAAACAAACAAACAAAAAGCAACAAAAAGCATAATGAGAATGCCACGGCAATGCTATGTGCCAGCCACTGCATCAGAATGCTTCCTCCGTTTTCCAGGCAACTCTTTTTATAATATGGAAGATAGGGCACAGAGTTTACTTGATGGTATAATACTCAGAAGGTGAAGGATATCAAAACCACTGTGCACCGATCCTCTGAGGCCAGACACCACAAATTGTAAGGAGCTCTTGTGGAATGGAGAGAACACAGGAACTAAAACAAAATGCTTGAGTCTCAATACAGGCTCTGTTAATTCCTTGGTTGCTTTATCTGTTAGTTGCTTAAATTGTTTGTACTCTAGTTTCATCATCCTGAAATTGGGAATGATAATATGAGAGCATAAGTTTCTTGGGAAGGTTATATGAGAAAAGGTGTTTGAAGCCATAAGTTTATAACAAAAAATATAAAGCAGTATAATTACTTAGTATATTCAATTTAATTTCTGTTTACTCATTTTTTTGGTCTTTGGATAAGGCAAAACATTTAGGTTAAGAAAGGGCATTTGTATATATATTATATTAATTAATTTATATATGTATGTCATATATAAATGCCTTTTATTAACCTAAAAATTATATATAATATGTAAATTTTACATATACATGGCATCAGTCTTTCCTTTTCCATCTCTATTTGTTCCTAGTTACATCCGGACTCCTTTCCTATAAAAAAGCAGGAAATGATCAGACATAATTTGCATTTTGATTGGGGTTGATTCACACTGATGTGTTACCTCTCAGGAGTTGGTGGTGTAACTCTAATGTGTTACCTCCCTTACTTATTTGGCATTTAATCTCCATTTGAAAGCGTCAGTTACTTTAAAGTTAAATTACAGATAGTTCTGCTTTAGCCTTTTGGATGGTGTGAAGGCTGCATTTAAAAGGGACTTCAGACATAGGTGAGAGGTGTTAATTCCTTCCTTCCTCTTCACATCTCTGTCCTTTAGTTTTGAAGTCTTTTAATCTTCTAGCCAAACACTTCCTCTCTGCACACAGTCAAATCCTTTCTCCTGATGCTCTATCCCCTCTCCTGAGCTCACTTTTCAGTTTCAGGTACTCCTCCCTATAGGGTGTTGACTTTCACTTCTCACCCCAAATTCCTGCTGCTAAAAATCTCTAGAACTTAAGGCACCAGCCTAAAATGAGGCTATAGATGTAGTAGCTCTCTTATATTGGAGGTTGAGAACCCAAAATGGGATTAGAAGACGCATAGGAGATGACAGAAGAGTTTATGGGGGTCTCAGGGTAGGAGCAGAGAGCAGGCAATGAATTCTGATGGCCTAAATTCATATTATATTGTAATAAGGAAAAGTACTTAACATCTTGATATTGCCCCAAAGACTACACCCCACAGTGGTGTGGAGGTATGAGAGCACGTGTTCTATACCTGGAAGTTTGTTCTCACCAAGTACATAACCTCAGGAGAAATGTCTACTTTGAATTACTTGTTTCTGAAAGTGAAACATCAAAATGTTGGGAATGCAGTGTTTAGGGGCTGATAAGGTGCTGGTGAGATAAGGGAAGTTAATTCATTATGACCTACTGTAACTGCCCAACAGGGTCTTTCTGCCCACTGAACAAAAAAAATCAGCTCGCAGAGACCATGGCTTTGCAGTAAAGAAAGAGTTTAATAGACACAAGGCTAGAGCCAAGATGGAGTCAGCCATGTCAGGTTTCTCTTACTGTCATATTTTTGCAAAGGCAGTTTCACTACAGTGAAAATAATTCCTTGTACGGCACAAAAGCTGATTGTCCAGCTCTACCTCTTACATAACAGACACATGAGAGCAGCATCTCTGAAGAAGAGTTATTTGGACCTTCCTGATAGCCTGCTCCTCATACAGGATGCAAAACCTGGCAGGCAGGAATTCTGTGTTGCTTGTTTGTTGTTGGGTAGTTGATTTTACCTCTTTATTTTTCTAAATTTTTCAAAACCCTTTGATATTTTGAAAGATTTTCCTAGTTGAGATTTCTGTGTTGTTGCTTTGTGGCTTGTTTTTTTTCCAGTTTTGTTGTTTATTTTGACTTTTCTACGTGTTTACTTTATTGGATTGCATCCCAACTTTCTCTTCCACCTTAAGACGGAAAGAGAAAGTAGTCAGGAGGAGACCACCCTTTCTCCAAGGGTCAGAGACAAGATACTTGTCTTTCCTCTTGTTTGATGGAAGCCCTTGCTAAGTCACCTTGCAGATCTCTAATGCTAGCCCTGAAACAAAAGCTTTTAATCTCTACATTAGTAGACAAGGAAAAAAAATGAACAGTGCTTGCTAAAGATCATTCATTGTATAGCTCAAAACAAACACAGGCCAAACTACCAATGGAGAAAAGCAGTAAATTATCCCCAAAAGTAAATTTAAGAGATTATCTTCCAAGGTATCTAAGGGCTCTGTAAGATAATCTAAGAATAAAATTACATGGCCACCAATAAATACAGCTTTCCTGATAATCTTTCTAAGAGCTCACAATTTAGGCAGTTTAACCAAGTGTAATTTAGTGTAATAAACATCTTCTTAAACATTTAATGTTCAAGAAAAAACAGATTAACTTGAAAAAGGAAAAATTGGTCAGAGAATATATACCAATCTCTTTTCTAGAAATACTTTTTCTATTGCACCACAATGCTGGGGATTTTATGAATGTCTTTAAATTTCTGCTTTAAGGAAAACAAGATACCATTAAGGTAGGTTGAAAATTATACATCTGAGGCTCTTGTGTTAATTCACTCACTTTCACTGAATAAACTTCCCACCCATGCCCCACCATGTGAGTTTATCCAACAAATAACTCTGTTCTACAGCTAATTCCTATCCAATGAAGCTTCCAAACATGAGGATTCTAGGTACCGTCTCAGTTCCTTTTGTGCCCATGTGATTACTTTAAAGACATCTGAGTGTCACCTCTTTTTCGAGCCACTCTAGTCACCAGTGTAACACAGGCTTTTTATCAGCTTCCCCTGGAGACTTGCATACAGTTGCCTCATACAGAGTCTCTGGCTTCTTGTTTCCTGCATTTAGCTATGTATTAAAGTAGTTATAGAGGCTCATATGCTCTTTTTTGGGGGGATGGACTATGTCACCTGATTCTATAATGCAATGAAATTTAGCAGTGTCGGCAGTGTCCAGGTTAGATTTACATCAGTGTATCATAGAAATCTACCATAAATTATAAGCAACACACACGCACACAAAACTAACCAGTAAGATTAAAAACTTAAAAATATTATACCAATTATAATCACTTATTTAAAGTCCCTTGTTCTTATGCCTACTTACTTAGCAATAACTATGCATATAATTAAATGTGTGTCAATTTAACTGTGATAACTTTTGTTGATGTCAATGATAGTTTTCATAATATTTATAACATTCATGATTCATAGCCTTTGCTGAGCCAGTACTATCCTAGCAGAATTATCTAAAGTTAAGGACTGAAATATAGTTGTTTAACTATATAATTTATTCTAATTTTCCAGTGCTCAGTTGCTATACAACTACCCCCAATGACACCAAAAACTTGGTGAAAACTACCCCCAAAACTTGATGAAAATTTATTATATTATGCTCATGAATCTTGTGGGTTAGGAATTCAGACTGGGAAAAGCAGGAATGGCTGTTCTTTGCTTCACAATTGTGAGGTCTCAGCTGGGAAGATTTTAAGGATGAGGATCATTCAATGGTTGGGGCTAAAATCACCCTGCGGCAGTTTCATTAACATGCCATCTTCACTCACATGTCTGGTGACTGTTGCTGGCTATTGGTTGGAACCTCAGCTTGGCTGTCAATCAGAACACTTCATGTAGCCTCCTCATATAGTCTTTCCTATGCGCTAGTGTGGGCTTCCTCACAACATGGTTCTGTGTTCCAAAAGCAAGTGTCCCAAGAGAGCAAGGGAAAGGTACATGGCATTTTTATGATTTAGTCTCAAAGTCAAGTAGTGTCACTTTTCTCATACTCTATTAATTGAGGCAGTCACTAAAGTCTACCCACTGCAGGGAGAGGGGACATGGACTTTACCACTCAGTGGGAGGAATATCAAGGTTTTGAGGGCAATTAAAAATGTGATCTGACTTTTATTTGACAGCAAAAGTATTGTAAAGAAAGAATGCAGGTCATCTTTGGAAATTACAATGTGTCACAGTTTACTCTCTGGCTACAAAACTTCACATCCTTTCTACCCTTCCACATGCAAGATGTACTCATTCTCTTCCCTAAGACTTTCAAGTTTTCTCACACTGTGGCATCTGCTCTAGGGTTTCCTCATCTAAATCAGTCAAGGTTCAGGTGAATCTCCTTGGGTGTAATTCCTCAAGTACAACTTCTTCAGAAACGTTCATTTTGATCTAAAGACATAATCTCTAAAGAGATGAGCTACTTGCTCCCCAAATATTCATATTCAATGACTAAACAAGAATAGGATAAGTTTTTTACACACTACCATCTAAAAAGGGGAAAGCCAGGAGGCACACAGCAGTCACAGGTCTAGAGAAATTGCATTTATTTAACCTCTTTCCAACAATTTCATCTGTATAAATGCTATATTACCAACTTTGATAGTAGACCAGCATTATATAAACATTTTAACTTAAAAGCTAGCATATTTATCACATAAACCAGAAATTAAATACAGTCAATGATTTGTATATTCTTTAATTATAACTTCGCATATTCACTGTTAGCCCAAAATGACTTATTGTGCTACCCCTAAAATGTCTTTCTCATGGATTCTATTAATTATATAATTATGTGCTTAACAATACACCGAAAAAGTGGAATATATCCCCTCTGGATAAATTATTTCCTATTCTAATGTCATTTAACATATTAAATATTTGAATAGTTATAGATGACATCTCACCATGGCAGGCTAAAGTCTGTGATGGCCTCCAAGATTTCTGCTCTAATTTCTGGGCTTGTCATTAAGTTATGCTACATGGTCCAGCTAAATGTAAGAAAGGGCGATTATCCAGGTAAGCCTTACTGGATCACGTGAGCCTTTAAAAACAGGATTTTCTCCATCTGGTGGAAGAAGAGGAAAGAGACAAGCTTTGGCTGGCCTGGAATAAAGCAAACATCCATGTGGTGAACTGTCTATGGAAGCCACATAGCAAGGATTGGAGAGGAAACTCTAGGACCCAGGAGCAGCCGACAGCCAGCAAGGAAATGGAGCCATCAGTCTCACCAGTGAAAGGAACTGAATTCTTCCAACAAGAAAAATAAATAGGGCCGGGCGCGGTGGCTCAAGCCTGTAATCCCAGCACTTTGGGAGGCCGAGACGGGCGGATCACGAGGTCAGGAGATCAAGACCATCCTGGCGAACACGGTGAAACCCCGTCTCTACTAAAAAATACAAAAAACTAGCCGGGCGAGGTGGCGGGTGCCTGTGGTCCCAGCTACTCGGGAGGCTGAGGCAGGAGAATGGCGTAAGCCCGGGAGGCGGAGCTTGCAGTGAGCCGAGATCGCGCCACTGCACTCCAGCCTGGGCGACAAAGCGAGACTCCGTCTCAAAAAAAAAAAAAAAAAAAAAAAAAAAAGAAAAATAAATATAGAAGAGGAACTTCCCCTACTACCTACCTCCAGGTGAAAACTCATCCCAGGAAACACCTTGATTTCTAACTTGTTATACTCTGAATAGAAGTAGAACCTACACAACTGAGAGCAAATAGATGATGCTGTTTTGAGTTAAGTTTGTGGTTATTTGTTATGAAGTAATAGAAGCTAATATACTCACTCAGGGAAGGAGAGTTTTAAGTGAGCAAGGAAATCAGGATTAGTCAAGGAGGTGACATGGGGCAAAGCAGAACTCACACTGAACTACTGACTCTCCTTCCCTGCCCCTTTCTTCTCCTTTATTCTGTGTACAGGTAAATTTCTTCAGGATGTGGTCTCGGTTGCTTCATTCAGGCCTGGAGTCAAACGATGGCTCTCCCATGAGACTGCATTCCAGTTACTTAATCTCTGAGCCCCAAGTGCAATGGAGAAAGCCTCTCTTTCACTGTGTGTCTGGAGAAAATGAATGAGGTAATGTATAATAAGCATTCAAATTAATCTACTGGAAAACATTCTATAGAAGTTTTAACTGTACATCATTTAACACAACAGAGACTCATGGGAAGACTAAGATTCTCAATCCACGCAGGAAGCATCATCATTGCCATGGCATCTTCCTCTACTTATATTCTCCAAGATTCTACTTGCTTAGAATATCTTGGAATGACAGGAAGGAAGTTTCCCAGCGGGTTCCTGGAAATACCTAGTGATAAGATTGAGTTCCTGGGGGGAGAGTCCCATGCTTGGTAGACAGTTAGAAATGTTATCTGATTTTGATTTGACCTGAAGGGAATGTCATGATAGTATTCACTAACTAGATGTGTCCATTAAAAAGTAAATAAAAGGGTTTTTTTTTGGAAAAAGAAATGCAATTGCAGACATTCTTTTTGTTTGTTTTGTTTTTTAGTTCACTTGTTTTTAACAAGGAATTTTTGGTGTTGATGCTGATGGTGGTAGTTATGCTCTTTGTATTTTAAATAAACACGAGATTTTGTAGTACAGCCCTTACCCACCCAACCATGTACTAACTGTTAAAGAAATGTTAACATGCTGTGATAATTCAAAGAAAAGACCATTGGCTCAAACGAAAGAAAAACTAGACTGTAACAGTATGGTTATTGCCTCTAGTTGAGATGATCCTATCTGTTAAAATAAAAAAATTGCACCCTTTGTCAAAAAAAAAAAATGGGTAAGCAAAACACGAAAAGTGTAAATTGAACTTTTGCTTCGTGCTACATCTCCGCTGTTTACCAAAATCAATTTGTTTCTGTTTGTTTTACTGTCTATCTGCTGAAACCATATCTGAATCCAGTGAAAATTTGAAACATGTGATTTAAAATACTTTGAGAAAGGAAAAAGGAAGCGTGCTGTTAAATGTTAAATGGGTTCTGTGGTAAATTGCATACATGCACCACATCAAAAGTAAATTGAAGTTAAAATAAATAATGTTACACTGAAAGTTGAAAGAATATAGCAAATCATAAAGATGGCTGTATACTAATTGAGAGTATTTTAATTGTTAAAAGATTTAGAGAAATAAACAGTGTAGATGGGAACGCAGTGCTGAAAGATCAGCACCGGTTCTGGTTTTCCTTTCTAGTGGCTTGGCACGGTGGCTGCGCTGAGCTCCTGCCCGGCTTTCAGAAAACAGAAGCAATGCTGTTCAAAGGATTAATCAGTGGCCCATACACAGGAGGCCTGGGGCCACTCATGTACAAAGCCCCAAAAGTTGGTACAGAAAACCTGTGTCTTCCATCCTTGCTGTCTTGCATTTCTGTGAAGGCAGCAGTTCCTGGCAGGCATACTCTGTAGGGTTAAGTTTGCTTTGTTTTTACCTCCCATATCTGCAGTGCTATTGACCTCACCAAACTCCTTCTCTGTTCCCTTCTTCACTCGGTTGCTAATCACCCTGTAATACAACATTAAAATGACCAGTACTTCCTTTTCCACCTGGTCTATTTTCTTACTCATGCTGATGTACATTATATAGCTAACAGGGCTCAAGACAAAAAGTTTGTCTTCATGAAAGGAAAAAAAAATGCCATTATTTATTCCTCTCTTCATTCCTGTTGAATTCAAATCAACAGAATTGAAATTTTTTTTTACAATATAATCTACACATATTTGAATTGTATATAAAAAAGCCTTCTAGGCATTTGATGGAGATGTATTAACATTGGTTAGGGTTTGGGTATTTTGCAAAACAAAAATGTTTTGGTTTGTGTGTGTCTTTCAAATGTATATGATATTATTTCTAAGTCCCCATTCTTTTTCTTCTTTCTTCAAAATGTACCTCATCTTCACCTTCAAGGGGCAAATTAATTGTTAAGTACAGTCAAGGAAGGCATCAGACAGAGAAAAAATTAAAGTACTTCATATACAGGTGTATAGCCTATCAAACAAATAATTACCATCATACCTTTTAAACATTTACCTGTGTTATGTAAAGAAATATTCTAGGTTTTATATATAAAATATCACATTTAATCCTTAAAATAACCCTGTAAGATAAGCATTAGTGGCCAGACATGGTGGCTCACTCTTATAATCCTGGCACTTTGGGAGGCCTAGGCAGGTGGCTCGCTTAAGCCCAGGAGTTTGAGACCAGCCTGGACAACAGGGTGGGACCCTGTCTTTAGAAAAATACAAAAATTAGCTGGGTGTGGTGGCATGCACCTATAGTCCAAGCTACTTGGGAGACTGAGGTGGGAGGATAGTCGGAGCCTGGGAGGTCAAGGCTGCAGACCCATGATTGTGCCGCTGCACTCTAGCCTGGGCAACACAGCAAAACCCTGTGTCAAAAAAACTGTTAGTATTTTATAAATTAGGAAAATAAGAAAGATTAAGCTTAGAGATATTTTCACCTTCACTTTTTTTTCCCTAATACTATATATTGAACATCTCTTCTATGCCTTACACAGGATGATCCTTTGGAGATAAAATGGTAAGCAAAAATATTCAAGATCTATTCTTTCATTGGATTTCCAAAGGGAGAGCATCAGTTTAAGAAACATCAGTTATTAGATGTTTATTAATAACTGATTAGATGGCAGGTCTAGTATTCAAATTCAGGACCTCCTGATGTCAAAGCCAGGACCTCACTAGCATTTCTTTGTCAGCCTTTCTCAGTAAAGAAGAAAAATAGTGTCAGAAACTGGTCAATCCCTTTTATATACGGTCTCCATTGTTCCAAGTATAATTAAACCCTAAGAAGTCAAATAAATTTTTCTCCCACTTAGCATCTACTCTTAGATTCTTAGGAATACTAGCCAAACCTCATCTTCTATGGTTGACCAATGTCCAGCAGAGAGGTCATTTCAGGTCCAATAATATCTTTGATCAGACATTTAGTTACCAAATAAACACGTCCAATAGTATAGATTCTGGATACATTTAGTAATTATGGATACTGTTAATGAAAACACCATATTAAGTTTTTAAAAACATTTACTTTAGTCATAAGTTTCAATTTTTGTCTGCTGATTCTATATTTTAAGTGAATTTACAAAATGTATAGATGTATAAGTAGGATTATAAATCCAGAGCTTATGTGTGACTTCAGTCCCCTCCTGCACTTACTTTTCTGCCAAGTAAATGTGTCATACATAAGTCTCATGCCTATTTAACAAAATATGTCAAAAACTTACATCATTTTTTCTGTATTCCCAAACAAGTTCAGGATAGGGAAATCATTCCATCCTAGTTGTGGCACACATGGGTCAAAAATCAGGAGATCCACACACATTTCTAGATGATGTGATCACTTAGTCATCTATTCACAAACAGATTAAGAAGAAGGAAAAAAAGCAGGACTTCAGAAACAAATCACTAACAAAGGTTAGAAAACCAGTTTCAGCAAAGTAAATCAACCTTCATTCTCAGGGCTAGCTACTTTCTTATTCTTAGTAAAGAACTAGTATTCTTCCATGCCACACTTCCCAGAGGCCCAAATGACCACTCCATGTTGTCCCAGACGTGATTCAATAGTGCAGTGTCCTGCTGAACAAACCTCTTACAAATGAACATCTACCTTCTATTGATAATAGCTACCCTTATATTTCCTTGAAGATAAACCTAAGACGGCACTAAAGGAATTCAGAAAATATTTATGCGTGTAGTCTTTTTTTTTTTTTTTAAACTTAAATAATTTTAATAATTTAAAAAATTTTAAACTTAAATAATTCACCATCAAATTATGCTTCTAATAACATCAAATACTAAGTAACACCCCGATCCAGTTGTCTCTAATTTTATTTTATTTTCTTTTTTTTTTTTTAAATTTATTTATTATTATTATACTTTAAGTTGTAGGGTACATGTGCATAATGTGCAGGTTTGTTACATATGTATACTTGTGGCATGTTGAATGATTTTGTCTGGTTATTGAAAAGACTAAACATTCTGGAATTTATTTTTGGTGGTTACGTGAATGTCAACTTACTTGCTGCAAATATGCCAAGTGTCTATTGCAAGGACTATACATATTGCTTACTGATTCAACGTGCATTTCTTCCCAGAATGCCAAGAAATGATGGTCTAGCTTCTGTTAGTGCTCTGCTAATGCAGATGCAAGGCTAAGAGAAGTCCTCTCCCTTCAAGTCACTTTGATTACATTAACTTGCATCAGTAGATATGGCACCTCATGAGTGGTACAAAATGCAGTAGTGTACTGGGAGTGCCTTTAGAGCCACATTTGAACACATTATGAAATATATGCCTCCCTTTCCTAATGAAAATGGAGCCATATTTTCCTGTTCTTTCAGCCAGATGGAATTATGATTGGTGTGTGCTTGCCTTTTACATTACTATTTGATTCCATAATAAGAACCACATGAGACAATTTTATTTTATTGGTTCTTCAGTTGCCAACATGGCTTTTGTACAACTAATAAAATAAATAAAAATATTTCCCTTGTGGTTTTTCATATAAAATACACTTGTTTATGAAGGATAAGCACATACCAATCAAAACCTGATCTGGCATGAGCAATATTGTCTTGCTTTTTCTTATTAAATAGGAAGCAAACAAGATGTATTTATTAGTTTCCTAATAGCATGGTTGGCTCAAACTGGCATATACCTATGTATTATACACTGAAGGCATTTGTTTAGGGAGCAATAGGTTAGGTTGGTAAATGTTTCAAAACCTAGTTACTAATGAAAATATATTTCCTGGGAGGGCACATAATGAAGGAAGTAAAAAGAATAAAAAACTGCATAGCATCTTTGTGTCCACAGTGACTGAGCCACGATCTTCTTCAGAGGGAGCTTCTGAAAAAGCACTGCTGGCATTGCACCTTCTGTACTGCAACCAAGAAAGCCTAAAATGAACCACAACAGCATGTCTAAAGTTAGTGGCCTGCCATTCATAGAGCACAGGCCAAGATTTTGAGAATGAACTGAAAGGTCACCTTTTAAGTATACTTGAATATAACTCATACTGCCCTAAAATCTGTGATTAGTCATCAGCTTACATAAGTTCTTATTATTTAGAATATTCAAAAACAATTCATCAATATCCCTTTCCATATACAAATGCTTAATAGAGCAATGCTTAACAGAGCAATGGCTTAGAATCTGCAGTAGAAATGGATTTTCTTCTTAGATATCTTTATGGCGGGGCAGAGGGGGGCACCCAAGATGGCCGAATAGGAACAGTTCCACCCTCCAGCTTGCAGTGTGAGTGACACAGAGGACGAGTGATTTCTGCATTCTCAACTGAGGTACCGGGTTCATCTCACTTGGGCGTGTCAAGTCAGACAGTTGGCGCTGGTCCACGAGTGCAGCCTGTCCAGTGAGAGCTGAAGCAAGGCAAAGCATCGCCTCACCTGGGAAGCACAAGGGGGAAGGGAATTCCTTTTCCTAGCTAAAGGAAATTGAGACACACAACACCTGGAAAATCCAGTAACTCCCACCCTAATACTGCGCTTTACCAAGGGTCTTAGCAAATGGCACACTAGGAGATTATATCCCACACCTGGCCCAGAGGGTCCTATGCCCATGAAGCCTCCCTCATTGCTAGCACAGCAGTCTGAGATTTAACTGCAAGGTGGCAGTGAAGCTGGGGGATGGGCGCCCACCATTGCTGAGGCTTAAGTAGGTAAACAAAGTCACCCAGAAGCTCGAATTGGGTGGAACCCACCCCAGCTCAAGGAGGCTGGCCTGCCTCTGTAGACTCCTCCTCTGGGGACAGGGCATAGCTAAACAATAAACAAAAAGCAGCAGAAATCTCAGTAGAGGTAAACGCCCCTGTCTGACAGTTTTGAAGAGAGCAATGGATCTCCCAGCACGGAGGTTGAGATCTGAGAATGGACAGACTGCCTGTTCAAGTGGGTCCCTGACCCTTGAGTAGCCTAACTGGGAGACATCTCCAACTAGGTGCAGACTGACACCTCACATCTCACACGGTGGGGTACACCCCTGAGATGAAGCTTCCAGAGCAAGAATCAGACAGCAACACTTACTGTTCAGCAATATTCTATCTTCTGCAGCCTCTGCTGCTGATACCCAGGCAAACAGGGTCTGGAGTGGACCTCAGGCAAACTCCAACAGACCTACAGTTGAGGGTCCTGACTGTTGGACGGAAAACTAACAAACAGAAAGGACACCCACACCAAAACCCCATCAGTACATCACCATCATCAAAGACCAAAGGCAGATAAAACCACAAAGATGGGGAAAAAGCAGTGCAGAAAAGCTGGAAATTCAAAAAATCAGAGTGCATCTCCCCCTCTAAAGGAACACAGCTCATCACCAGCAATGGAAAAAAGCTGGAGGGAGAATGACTTTGATGAGTTGAGAGAAGGCTTCAGTCAATCAAACTTCTCAGAGCTAAAGGAGGAACTATGCAACCAGCACAAAGAAACTAAAAACCTTGAAAAAAGATTTGACGAATGGCTAACTAGAATAACCAATGTAGAGAACTCCTTAAAAGAACTGATAGAGATGAAAACCATAACATGAGAACTACGTTGCAAATGCACAAGCTTCAGTAACTGACTCGATCAACTGGAAGAAAGAGTATCAGTGATTGAAGATCAATTGAATGAAATGAAGCAAGATGAGAAGTGTAGAGAAAAAAGAGTAAAAAGAAATGAACAAAGCCTCCAAGAAATATGGGATTATGTGAAAAGACCAAAGCTACGTCTGATTGGTGTGACTGAAAGTGATGGGGAAAATGGAACTAAGTTGGAAAACACTCTGCACAATACCATCCAGGAGAACTTCCCCAACCTAGTAAGGCAGGACAACATTCAAATTCAGGAAATGCAGAGAACGCCACAAAGATACTCCTCGAGAAGAGCAACTCCAAGACACATAATAGTCAGATTCACCAAAGTTGAAATGAAGGAAAAAATGTTAAGGGCAGCCAGAGAGAAAGGTCGGGTTACATAAAAAGGGAAGCCCATCAGACTAATAGCAGATCTCTCAGCAGAAACCCTCCAAGCCAGAAGAGAGTTGGGGCCAATATTCAACATTCTGAAAGAAAAGAATTTTAAACCCAGAATTTCATATCCAGCCAAACTAAATTTCATAAGTGAAGGAGAAATAAAATCCTTTACAGACAAGCAAATGCTTAGAGATTTTGTCACCACCAGGCCTGCCATACAAGAGATGCTGAAGGAAGCACTAAACATGGAAAGGAATAACAGGTGCCAGCCATTGCAAAAACATGTCAAAATATAAAGTCCATCGATGCTAGGAAGAAACTGCATCAACTAGTGAGCAAAATAACCAGCTAATATCATAATGACAGGATCAAGTTCACACACAATAATATTAACCTTAAATGTAAATGGACTAAATGCTCCAATTAAAAGACACAGACTGGCAAATTGGATAAAGAGTCAAGACCCATCAGTTTGCTGTATTCAGGAGACCCATCTCACATGCAGAGACATACAAAGGCTGAAAATAAAGGGATGGAAGAAGATCTACCAAGCAAATGGAAAACAAAAATAGCAAGGATTGCATTCCTAGTCTCTGATAAAACAGACTTTAAACCATCAAAGATCAAAAGAAACAAAGATGGCCATTACATAATGGTAAAGGGATCAATTCATCAGGAAGAGCTAACTATCCTAAATATATATGCAACCAATACAGGAGCACCCAGATTCATAAAGCAAGTCCTTGGAGACTTACAAAGAGACTTAGACTCCCATACAATAATAATGGGAGAATTTAACACCCCACTTTCAACATTAGACAGATCAACGAGACAGAAAGTTAGCAACCCATAATTGAACTCAACTCTGCACCAAGTGGACCTAATAGACATCTACAGAACTCTGCTCCCCAAATCAACAGAATATACATTCTTCTCAGCACCACATCACACTTATTCCAAAATTGACCATATAGTTGGAAGTAAAGCACTCCTCAGAAAATGTAAAAGAACAGAAATTATAACAAACTGTCTCTCAGACCACAGTGCAATCAAACTAGAACTCAGGACTAAGAAACTCAATAAAAAATGCTCAACTACTTGGAAACTGAACAACCTGCTCCTGAATGACTACTGGGTACATAACGAAATGAAGGCAGAAATAAAGATGCTCTTTGAAACCAATGAGAACAAAGATACAACATACCAGAATCTCTGGGACACATTTAAGGTAGTGTGTAGAGGGAAATTTATAGCACCAAATGCCCACAAGAGAAAGCTGGAAAGATCTAAAATTGACACTCTAACATCACAATTAAAAGAACTAACACATTCAAAAGCTAGCAGAAGGCAAGAAATAACTAAGATCAGAGTAGAACTGAGTGAGATAGAGACATAAAAAACCGTCCAAAAAATCAAGGAATCCAGGAGCTGGTTTTTTGAAAAGATCAACAAAATTGATAGACCACTAGAGAAGAAAAGAGAGAAGAATCAAATAGATGCAATAAAAAATTATAAAGGAGATATCACCACCGACCCCACAGAAATACAAACTACCATCAGAGAATACTATAAACACCTCTACGCAAATAAACTAGAAAACCTAGAAGAAATGGATAATTTCCTGGACACTTACACTCTCCAAAGACTAAACCAGGAAGAAGTTGAATCCCTGAATAGATCAACAGCAGGCTCTGAAATTGAGGCAATAATTAATAGCCTACCAATCAAAAAAAGTCCAGGACCAGACGGATTCACAGCCGAATTCTACCAGAGGTACAAGGTGGAGTTGGAACCATTCCTTCTGAAACTATTCCAATCAATAGAAAAAGAGGGAATCCTCCCTAACTCATTTTATGAGGCCAGTATCATCCTGATACCAAAGCCTGGAAGAGATACAACAAAAAGAGAGAATTTTAGACCAATATCCCTGACGAACATCGATGCAAAAATCCTCAATAAAATACTGACAGACTGAATCCAGCAGCACATCAAAAAGCTTATCCACCATGATCAAGTGGGCTTCATCCCTGGGATGCAAGGCTGGTTCGACATATGCAAATCAAAAAACATAATCCAGCATATAAACAGAACCAAAGACAAAAACCACATGATTGTCTCAATAGATGCAGAAAAGGCCTTTGATAAAAATCAGCAGCCCTTCATACTAAAAACTCTCAATAAATTCGGTATTGATGGAATGTATCTCAAAATAATAAGAGCTATTTATGACAAACCCACAGCCAATATCATACTGAATGGGCAAAAATTGGAAACATTCCCTTTGAAAACTGGCACAAGACAGGGATGCCCTCTCTCACCACTCCTATTCAACATAGTGTTGGAAGTTCTGGCTAGGGCAATCAGGCAAGAGAAAGAAATCAAGGGTATTCAGTTACGAAAAGAAGTAATCAAATTGTCCCTGTTTGCAGATGACATGATTGTATATTTAGAAAACCCCATTGTCTCAGCCCAAAATCTCCTTAAGCTGATAAGAAACTTCAGCAAAGTCTCAGGATACAAAATCCATATGCAAAAATCACAAGCATTGTTATACACCAGTAACAGACAAACAGAGAGCCAAATCATGAATGAACTTCCATTCACAATACCTTCAAAGAGAATAAAAGACCTAGGAATCCAACTTACAATGGATGTAAAGGACCTCTTCAAGGAGAACTACAAACCACTGCTCAGTGAAATAAAAGAGGACACAAACAAATGGAAGAACATACCATGCTCATGGATAGGAAGAATCAATATTGTGAAAATGGCCATACTGCCCAAGGTAATTTATAGATTCAATGCCATCCCCATCAAGCTACCAATGACTTTCTTCACAGAATTGGAAAAAACTGCTTTAAAGTTCATGTGGAACCAAAAAAGAGTCCGCATTGCCAAGACAATCCTAAGTCAAAAGGACAAAGCTGGAGGCATCACGCTACCTGACTTCAAACTATACTACAAGGCTACAGTAACCAAAACAACATGGTACTGGTACCAAAACAGATATATAGACCAATGGAACAGAACAGAGCCCTCAGAAATAACATCACACATCTACAGCCATCTGATCTTTGACAAACCTGAGAAAAACAAGAAATTGGGAAAGGATTCCCTATTTAATAAATGGTGCTGGGAAAATTGACTAGCCATAAGTAGAAAGCTGAAATTGGATCCTTTCCTTACTCCTCATATGAAAATTAACTCAGGATGGATTCGAGACTTAAGTGTTAGATCTAATACCATAAAAACCCTAGAAGAAAACCTAGATAATACCATTCAGAGCATAGGCATTGGCAAGGACTTCATGTTTAAAACACCAAAAGCAACGGCAACAAAAGCCAAAATTGACAAATGGGATCTAATTAAATTAAAGAGCTTCTGCACAGCAAAGGAAACTACCATCAGAGTGAACAGGCAACCTATAGAATGGGAGAAAATTTTTGCAATCTACTCATCTGACAAACGGCTAATATCCAGAACCTATAAATAACTCAAACAAATTTACAAGAGAAAAACAAACAACCCCATCAAAAAGTGGGCAAACGATATGAATAGACACTTCTCAAAAGAAGACATTCATACAGCCAATAGATACAAGAGAAAATGCTCATCATCACTCGTCATCAGAGAAATGCAAATCAAAACCACAATCAGATACCATCTCACACCAGTTAGAATGCCAACCATTAAAAAATCAGGAAACAACAGGTGCTAGAGAGGATGTGGAGAAATAGGAACACTTTTACACTGTTGGTGGGACTGTAAACTAGTTCAACCACTGTGGAAGACAGTGTGGCAATTCCTCAAGGCTCTAGAACTAGAAATATGATTTGACCCAGCCATCCCATTACTGGGGATATACCCAAAGGATTATAAGTCACGATGCCATAGAGACACATGCACACATATGTTTATTGCGGCACTGTTCACAATAGCAAAGACTTGGAATCAACCCAAATGTCCATTAGTGACAGACTGAATTAAGAAAATGTGGCACATATACACCATGGAATACTACGCAGCCAGAAAAAAGGATGAGTTCGTGTCCTTTGTAGGGACATGGATGCAGCTGGAAACCATCATTCTCAGCAAACTATCGCAAGAACAAAAAACCGGATACTGCATGTTCTCACTCATAGGTGGGAATTGAACAATGAGATCACTTGGACACAGGAAGGGGAACATCACATACTGGGTCCTATTGCGGGGAGGGGGAAGGGGTGAGGGATAGCTTTAGGAGATATTCCTAATGTAAATGACGAGTTAATGGGTGCAGCACACCATGTGCATGCAGCACACCAACATGGCACATGTCTACATATGTAACAAACCTGCATGTTTTGCATATGTACCCTAGAACTTAAAGTATAATAATAAAAATAAATAAATAAATAAATAAATAAATAAATAAATAAAATAAAATAAAGTGGAAAAAAAGAGATATCTTTCTGAGCAAGTACTTCAGAGTAAAGAACAATAGAGGACCACTTTACCTCTGATAAGTCATCATACTTCCTTTGACTGATATTGGTCTTCCAAGAAGCCGATGAAATCTATCAGAGGTCTTGTTCTTTCAGTTTTTTGTTTTCAGAATCCACAGGCCTTGAAAGATGAAGGGTTATAGGCAGTCACAATCATGTTGAAGCCTTACTACAGAAAGTAAGGTGAACATCTGAGAAATGGCTCTTACCCTAAAATGATGCTTTCTTGCAAAGAAGAGGCTACACTACATAAGAATTGAATTATACTACATAGACTTGAATTCAATTAAATGGTTCCAAAAATACTTTACAAAACTAACTTTGTCAGTCAATTTTTTAAAAAAAGAAAACCTGTCCATGTTGTTTTAATAAATTTTGGTAAAAAAAATTCCATTTGCTTAAACGCTTCCATTTCCTGGTTTGATCACTTTCCATTATTCTATCCTGAGAAATATAGAAAGAAAAAATGAAAGCATTCTCTTACCTGGACTTTATAAAATCTAGATATCATATAAACATAAACATCTGTTTTAAATGAAGAAGTAAAACAAGAATTTGAAATCTTTAAAGAAGCTAAAATAAATTTTTTATTATCATTTAGATTTACAATTGTTAAAGATGTGAAATATATAAAAATAAACAATTCAAAGGAAACACAGTTTGTTGAGGTGATTGTTGTTTTGGTTTGATTATTTTGTATATATGAACACGTATACATATGTACACATACATTTTTATTTATTTATTAGAATAAAGCAAATGGTAGAAAGGCAGAGGTTGTTTGGGCAAAATATCCTAAAAGAAAAAAATTGTTTCCAATATATTTTAAGATTGAAGAGAAAGTATTGATCTGAATCATTTCCCCACTGGTTCATGGAAAAAAACAACTCATAAAATGAGTTTGATGGACACAAAGAATTAACTTTGACCTTTCTTTGGCTTCAGAGGATCCAGGTCAACTTGGAGAGACTGGAAGTGTTATGACACAGGAGAGGCCAATGGGACAGGGCCCCACACTCAGAAAACTGCTCCCTCTCACACAGCCTGCCAACAACAGCCTTTCACAGTGATGTTGCTTCTCTTTCTATGTCAGGGTTAAGGTCATTTTTAGGGCACAGTGAGGAAATGTAGAGGCCCGGGCTGTCTGCACCACATCTGTGCTGTGAGAAACAGGGGGTTTCAATTTCCAGCCTCTGAATATCACACAACCTAACCTTTACCTGCCTGTCCTCACCCTGGTACACAACAAGCATAAAAATAAAATAAGACATTTCAGAGGAATGGACTAGCAAGGTCAAGGGTAGACATTCCTGAAACATATTAGGACCTTCAGAAAAAGGTAACCGATACAGGCGAGCCTTATTATTCAGCTATGGTCATGCAGTCTCCTGTTAAGTTATTTTGGGGGGGTAAGAAAGGGTTGGGAGGTGGTTGTGTAGAAACTGTATTTCAGTTATTGTTTTGGTACATATGGGGGCAGAAATCTCAAGTTATTTATAAATATGCAGGTTACTGAAGGCTGTATTTGCAAATATAACCAGTTTCTTATCATCTACAGCTTATTCTTTTTTTTTTTTTTTTTTGGTGAGACGGAGTCTCGCTCTGCCGCCCAGGCTGGAGTGCAGTGGCCGGATCTCAGCTCACTACAAGCTCCGCCTCCCGGGTTCACGCCATTCTCCTGCCTCAGCCTCCCGAGTAGTTGGGACTACAGGCGCCCGCCACCGCGCCCGGCTATTTTTTTGTATTTTTTAGTAGAGACGGGGTTTCACCGTGTTAGCCAGGATGGTCTCGATCTCCTGACCTCGTGATCCGCCCGTCTTGGCCTCCCAAAGTGCTGGGATTACAGGCTTGAGCCACCGCGCCCGGCCAGCTTATTCTTATATTTACCTGATTAATCACCAATCACACTCCTGAAATATAAAACAGAAGCAATGAAATTGACACTGGAAGGGACATAAACAGAGGAAGCATTTTACTGTGTGGTTCTGGAGCTAGTGAACCCTTAAATCTCAGGGAACAGGAACCCAATAATCTTAATCATAAGTATAAAAACATCATTAATAAAAGCTAGTATTGACTTAACACTCATCCTATGCTGTGAGCTGCCTTTTGAGCTTTCCATGTGGCAGTTTGTCAATCTCATAATGTATCTGTGAGCTATTGTTATTATTGACATTTCAATATGATTAGAAAATTTAGACAGTTTCTTCATATTTCATATAATTTTTCTATGCTGACCCACAAAGTAGTTGAACATTCCCAATGTGTTCACGGCATTTTAAAACAGTAAGTGCTATTCCCCATTTACAACGAAGGAAACATATCACTAGTGGTGCTTGTGATGCCCTTGGGTTTCTCTGAGATTGTGTAGATGTAAATTTTTGATTTACTAAGCCATGCTAACTCAGAAATCTTTTAACTGAAAATAACAACAAAGAGGGAAAAAATAACCTTTAGAAATACGACATAAATTGATGCAGAAATTGGTGCAGAACCAGGCTATGGGAAGGACAAGAAGACAATTATCAGTGAGGTACAGTTTAAGGGGCAATGGAATTTTGCTTACACCAGACATTTACCTCCAGTTCAGGCTTTGCAATCAGACAAAGCTAGAATCAAACACTAATTTTACTATAGCTATTTTGACTCTCTTTGAGCAGAAGTTTCTTAATTCGTCCAAAAGTTGCTGTGAGAATGAAGCTGGGCAATGAATGTCAATACTTTGAATGTGACAAGTCTTCCAATACATTTTGTTTCCTTTGTTCCCCTTTTCTAACTTGTCTTCCCTCCTGTGATTTAAAGTGAGGGTTTAAAAGGAGGAATTTTCACATGATGAGTGATAGAAACATATGAAAGTATTAGAACCTGCCCTTGGAAGACCCACTGTCTAATGTTATACTTTGTGACCTAGAAAAGGCTGTGAGCTCTTAAACATTTTCCAGTCATTTAGGTATTTATTCAGGCTAACAATAAAAATAACAAAATCAGGAATCTGTACAAATAATTAGTTTGTACAAAAATGGCATTACATTTTACATTGTATTAGGAAAGAGAAATTGCAATACCATAATATTGGTCAATGGTATTTATTATCTCTTTGTCTTTTCCTGTTTCTCACCAGATTCCTATAAAGTTCCTGATAGTTGAAGAAAGTCAGGAGATCTTAGAAACTGACTTTCATTTATAACCTGCTGATTCACCTAGATCAGGTTACTGGGAAGAAATCCAAGTCAGACCTCCTGACCTACTCGAAACAGCATGAAGTATGCCCTGCCACTAAATCCTGATTCCTGTGTACCTCACCCTGTCACTAAATATGATTTAGAGAAACCTTTAGAAAGTCAGGTAAAAGGATTTAGTGCTTTACATGTACATTACAGCTGCTGGACTAGCTTTTATAGTAACGTAAGTAAGTAATTTATTAAATGACTCAATCATTAGATATACCAGGACTTTAAAACATTCTTGTGAGGGAGGCTACTCTGGGGAGTGAGAAGATTAGCATTTCGCAGCAGCAAATACTTTTGACAAGATTAATGAGGCACAGGGCAGAGGGATCTGTTTCCCCCTTTGTGTCTGCTCTCCTGGTTTCCTTGCCCTTTATTTGGTTGTCTTTTCCTCTGTAGCACCTGCTGTCACTGACATGGATGAGATGCCAAAACAGCATTCCTTTACTTCAACACTCTTCACACCTTCTTCTTCCCCCTTCTTTCTCCCCAGGAGTTATTCCTTTCTCCTCTACTGGGAATGGCAAGGACATTATTTTAGCTTTCTATAAGAAATGCCTGATAGGCATTTTCACATTAGAAGAAATAACAAAATTAGGAACAAGATCAGAAATACTTCTCAGTGATTCCTTTTATATAAGGCAACCAGTTATATAGGAGATCATTTTAAAACTACGTATCTGTTCTAATACATCTTGTGTGTTCTTTCAGACCCATCACCATCTCTGTGGTACCAATTTTGTCTGTTAACAGGATATAATTTGCTTCATGTGCTGATCATTTGATAGAATGTGTATGTTCCCATTTTTTTTCTCATGTTCTCAGGAACAAAAGCAGGACAGACACTGTCCTGCTTTCGAAGCTTACTTTCCTTCAAAGAATTATATCTTGCAGACCAATAACAAGTGTACTTTCCTTTAACAAAGTCTCCAACTTCACTTCTGTTTGTTCCTCTTCCAGTTCAATTTCCCCTTGTTGTCTTCCAATAAGTTGCCATCCTTCTTATCCACAAAAGTCTCCCAAGTATGTCTTTTGGTTTGACAGAAAACATTTTTTTACGTCTTATACAAGCTAATATAACAGAATTTCCCATTTGTATTTTTAGCATCTGCCAACAAATTTTTACGATGATCCCAAGCCCGAGTTATTTTTAGGTCTAAAGTAATGGCAGAGGTATTTAAAAGCTTAAGAGATGGTAAGATCTGTGGCTGCCCAGTGGGCATCCCTGGGTTGGATGAGGGCTTGGGAGTCTGGAAAGTTGGGAGATCAGCAAAAGGTGCACAAAATACTGGATTTCAGGAGTTAATGAAGATGCTTCATGTTTATTCCTGTAATTTTCTAATTTTGTAATTTTAAGTTTAAATTCAATACTTTATCATTTTTGATTTGGCCATATGACTTAAAATAAGCAATTATGTATAAATAAGAACCATGAATTCCAAGAAATAAGTCATTTGAATTGCAGTCATCATCCAAAGGAGCCCCAGTTTAATTTCTTATTTATTGGGCTCAGCTACGAACCTCAGTAGAGCATCTGCACATGAGGTCACTCTGGGGGTGTTTGGCTAAAACGAAAATAGGATTTCAAAATGTTCAAAAAGAAGATTGCTCACATGGTTATATACTCTAGGATAGAAAAAAAAAAGCAGGAAATAAAAATGACATTTTCTCACTTTCAATTATGAATAAGGCCAAGATGTAAAAAATGGGAAGGATTTAAAAGTCACAGTTTTGTGAATAAAAGGTAGATTTTAAAAAGCCAGTACTAAAATGAAGTTTTGTAGTTAAATCGTGTATCTTCTCAGAACTTACTTCTTCATCTGTAAATTGTGAAAAATAGTAATAATCATTTTATAAGCCTATTGTGAAGATTGAATGAAATAATGTGTCTAAAGCTCTTGAAACAACTATTAATAAGTGTTAAATAATTAACTATTGTAATTCACTTAAAAAGCACTGATAACTCTCTCAAGGAATATTTTATATGAATAAAAATAAGAAATACAGTGAGGGTAAATGATCACTGACAAATGGAAGAGTAGGAGTGGAATCATGTTGGTAAGGATAAAGCCCATGATGAGCTAAGAATCTGAAGAATGAAAGTACTTTAAAGTTATTTGGGGTGCAAGAATCAAGAAAAGAAACTAATAGACCAGTTGATTGGGATAAGAGGGTCTGGTGTTCAAGAATATTGTGACATCACCCAATCCTCAATTTTTATGTCACTCTCTCTCCCCTGTGAAATAAGATTATTCTTAAACTAGAAAAGGAAAAATAAACATTTTTAAAAGGAGATGGAAATTCAAGACAGGTTAGAAGATTGGAAAAAAGCCCCCAGATGAATAAGTAAATAAAATGTCTGGGTCCACTGAAGCTTCATATTGAAAATTTTAAAGTACTGTATGTGTGCCACATTCTCCTAACACAATATTTTTCATGTGAGAAAATTCTATTGTTTAGACATGGATTTCCCAGCTTCCCTAGACAGATCTAGTCACTCCAGGCCACCTCCAGCCTATGCAAGTCTCTATTTCACATTTGTTAGAATGTATTGCAATGATAAGATTGTATGTCTCTCAGTCTCTCTGTCCCAGTTGTGATTTCTCAAGACTACAGACTGTAGATCATTTTTGTATTTTGAGATTCTACCACAGAGTATGGCCCATGGTTACATTCAATTAATGTTAATTTGACTGAATTTAATGTAAAGGAGAGAAATGGTTGCAGGTTAGAACTCTTGACAAGAAAATAATTTAGGGAATAAGTGAAATAACAACTACATTAAATAATTGACAGGTACTACACGAAAGAAAAAGTAACTTCAGAGGACAGAACTATGAACACTGGATCAAAGTTAAAAATGAAATAACTTTTGGCCCAGTGTGAGGCTAGACTTCCTTTCAGAGTTGTTCAAAATTGGAATGGACTGTCTTGTATGACAGTGACATTTCTGCTAGGTTGTATGATTAAGTAGAAACTGAGTAATCTATTGGAGACATGGTGCAGCTAGTTCTTGCAGAAGATTAAGATTCGATTGGAAAATTTGTAAGTTTCCTTAAAACTCTCAGATTCTATGATTATCAATTAATGTATTGGTTTAGAGATTCAGATATTGCAGTAAACTTATTAATTCACAGAATCCAAGTTTATCTCAGCTACCATCTCTCCCAGGTAACAATCTCTTCCACAAGTTTGAGAAACTTGTTTTTCACTGCAGGACCTGCTTTTATTAATATTTCCCTCCCAATAACATTTCCTACACTAATAGGTACATTCCATGGAGACTCAAAAACTTGGCAACTCTGAAACCTTATTGTGAAGTTTCTCCTGCTTTGCTTTGTAGTCCTAGCTTAGCTGAAAAAAAAAAAAAAAAAAAAAAAAAAAGCAATATGTTTAGAAGACTATTAGTATAAACCTGAATAATCAGAAAGCGGCTCAGCTCTGTAGAAAACAATAATAATAATTAAAGTTGGCTTCTTTAGTGTCTGGAATTCCAACTGGGACAAGCTCAAAGCTTTGGTTTATCATCACAAAAGAGCCACAGAGCCCTCAAGAGCCCTGTCTGAGTTTCCAAAGAAAATCTACCAAGGCAGAAACTCTTTCTTCAAAAATTTTTTTTTAAATTAAAAACAAATAAAGGCAAACAAAAACACATTCCAATACAGAAGCATATCTGAAGAGCCACAAATCCACAAGGTTTCAAGCCTCTGGCCAATCCAATCCACTAGTGTAAAATACTAGACATAATTTCAGCCAGCATGTGTCTGCTCCATGCAATAATCAAAGATAATAATACTACTGTAAAAAATGAGGCTCTCTTCTACATTATGACTTACCTTTATTTATGTCCTCAAAGTTTGTATTATATTTTTCTCTCTCTCTAAACTTTTACAGTTTATGTAGCTTCTTGTTTGATTTTTAAGTTCACATGCAAATCCTATCTTCAGCTCTAAACTAGTAGCACATATGTTTTGTTTATCTGTATGGTGGTAAGATAATTCCATGACCTGCCCACAGCTTACAAACTGATCAGTGGGGTCTGTTTCCATGGTTGCATGACTAATGAACATCTGGAATTGTCAGTTGTGCCTCTGTGAGGTTGAGCCGTGACTTGAACTAAAGATACAATGTGAGCAGTCATTTGAATTTCCCTGCCACTTGCTAGGTAAATAAGCAAGAAGGGTAAGGATAATCCATAGTATTAAGAAAATTTTCCATTCTATTATCTTATATATCCCATCGTCTGATGTAATGCTATTACCAATTTTATGCATCTAGTAATATAAGACATTATTATAGTTAATTGATATATATGTGCATATTATATTCCAATATCTCTTCTGTGAATATTTTAAAACCTTTCAGAATAAGGTTTAAAGTAAATGTAGTAATGCAACATCATTAATTAATTTTCTTTTCCAAGACATTATGTATGTCTTTAAAAGAATTACAAGAAGTGCTGTCAGAATGCACTAGCCCAAGTCAATTAAGAATATTCATATGCTTCCACCTTAGGAGGCAGTGTGACAGAGTTAATCATAATAGTAATATCTGACATATATGTAAAGATTTATTGTATATGCTCTATTATGTACCCTTATAAGATACTAACCTATTTACTTTACATGGGAGATAGGTACTATTTTTATCCCCATTTTATACATAAAGTCACTAAGGTCTCGACAAATTAAGTAATTTGCCTAAGGATAATTGACAAGAACCAGAGGCTAGATCTTTAGGTACTATTTCCATTTCCAAAACTTCATTCCTAAATGATGATAGCAATGATTCCGCTTGACTTCTACCAATGGCTGGGCTTCAGGTATATTTGTCAAGCTGATGATACAGGCCTGATGGAAATATATTTGTACCCTCTGGAAAAAAATTCATATTCCATCTATTGCTCTAGTTCAGACACACTGGCTGGTAGTACTGGTGAGTGGTTTTACCAAAGTCTTTAAACACGAGGTCCTGAATAAGTTCTCTGGAAAGAATTTCCCCTTGGGGAGAGCAGGCTAAGCCTGGTGAACTTGACACAGTTACTCATTTCAATCATAGTAGGAGAGTAAACATGTGAGTCTACCACAGAGGCTGTATTTGAACCCAAATGAAGGGCCCGAAGTAAGGCTGCTTTGGGCCATCTTGGAAAGAAACAAGAAGAGAGGGCAGTTTTCCCAACTTGACATCCACTGCCAGGTGGATGCCAATGAGGGGCCAGCAGGAAACTGCAGCATCTGGGAGAACAGACAGGAGCAGCACTCTCATGGTAGTGGGAGTGGAACTTGGACAATAATTCTCAGGGTTGGTGTGCCACACCAAAGATTCAATGGGGATGGCATCGTTAAATACATCCCAGGGCTTCCAAGAAATACTTGAGGGGTGGAGCTTTGATAGGATGTGAAGGTTCTGCTCAATTAGGTCAGAGGAAAGTTGGGAATCCTGTCTAAAAGGAGTTCAGGAAACACACTGGGTAGTAATTATCCAGGAATGACCATGGAAAACTTTGGAATTCAACTTTTAATAAATTAAAGCAAATTTAAAAAAATCTGGAACAAAAAATGGAGTATGCAAATGATCTCAAAATAAAGGATGTTCCTTTAAATTAGAAATTTGGCTTGTGAAAAACTCACTCCTTACATTTTCATTTTACTGGAGGCTGGAGAACATCTCATCACAGGCTGCATAGGTCTGCAGAGAGGTATTTGGAAACAACAATGTGATGGCAGCTCTGTTGGATCATCTGGTCCACCCCTTTCAAGGTTTAAACTCATGATTTCCAATGCCAAGGGATTAACAGACCTTGAGATAATGACCTATGTTAGCTTTAATACACATAAAACTGAGGCAGATATCAAAATGCCAACTTATTCTTTCAAAATAAGAAATACACAGAAGAATGGGAATATCCATGTTGGCAGGAATCTTATATTTTGTCCCTGTAGCTCAACTACTTGGAAGTGTATCAATCACATTGCTTTCTGCCATAAGATTTTTTCCCGAATATTTATGAAAAGCTTACAATTTATAAAAATTCTTGGTTCTTTACTTTGTATTAACACTTTTAGTTTATACGACAAATATAAGGAAAATGAAGCACAACAATATTAAATTCCCACATCCATACATTGAGGATTTGGCAAAGCCAGGATTCACAACAAGACAGTTCGTTCCTGAGCCCATGCTTTTAACTCAATACTATACTGCCTTAAACTGAGATGGTTCAAACCTAAGTCTTACATTCATGCTTTATGCTTTAACATAGAGGTGGAGCAAGTCCAGAGCTAATTAATTCAGGAGATGATAGTGGATGATAGTGTCGTCAAAGCCACAGGTTCTTTCTCTCTCTTCTCTCTTATCTCTCTCTCTCTTTCTGCCTCTCTCAGCTAGCTCCCATTGTGGGGTCATTGCAGAACTCTGAAATATCATGCAGAATACAAAACCTTTAAGAGGCAGAAGGCATGCTTTCACTTGCACCAAATGAAGGGATGAGGAATCTTTCCTGAGATCCACCAGCCGACTGCCTTTATATCTCACAGGTTAGAACTGTTTCTGGCCTAGACACGTTGCTGGCACAGAAAATGGAAATCAGTGATCAGTGTAGACAAATCAGGATTCACCCCTGCTTGGAGGCTGCATGCATCCAGCCTCTAAGCAGCCTATGACCACAAAAAAGAAAATAGATGCCTGAGTAAATTTGGGGTACTCTTAGGAATGTAATCAAACAAAAGTAACTAAACCAGGAAGCTAAATAGTAATCAGATATCGTTTTACTGAATTTCCAGAAGCAACTTTTGTTACAGGGATAAGAAAGGTTTCATGGCAGTATAACATCCTTGCACACCTTTATCAGGCACACTTGCTTGGGGAGTATGAATATGAGTAAGCAGAATTAGACAAATCTATCGTTTAATGGCTTCACAATATGGATGGTATTGGCAGTGTGATCTAAAACCCACTGATTACAACTGCGCATATTTATTTGCACTCTAGCAATGTATTTGTCATTAGAAATTGAAATATTCCAGGTTGGGGCCGGGCGCGGTGGCTCAAGCCTATAATCCCAGCACTTTGGGAAGCCGAGACGAGTGAATCACGAGGTCGAGAGATCGAGACCATCCTGGCTAACATGGTGAAACCCCGTCTCTACTAAAAAATACAAAAAACTAGCCGGGCAAGGTGGCGGGCGCCTGTAGTCCCAGCTACTCGGGAGGCTGAGGCAGGAGAATGGCGTGAACCTGGGAGGCGGAGCTTGCAGTGAGCTGAGATCTGGCCACTGCACTCCAGCCTGGGTGACAGAGCGAGGGTGACAGAGCGAGACTCCAGCTCAAAAAAAAAAAAAAAGAAAGAAAGAAAGAAATATTCCAGGTTGGATGGACAATTTCCCTTTCCTTGGATTATCTTTGGATAGACGTTGCCAACATATACATTTGACACTCACCTCTTCTCTGTGTGTCTAGGAGTGAGAAATTCCTCTTTCTGAGAGGCTCATGACAAGATACATGAGCATTTTCAAATGGGTTACCAGGAACTCATTTCAGCTGACACACCTTATCTATATTTGCCTGATTTTATAGTTTAACTCAGACACATTTCTAAAAATGTAATTCCAAACTCTTTGAGATCTTTTAATTAACTCCCAAAGTTTTATAGTAGTAGACAGTAAGGAACTATTGTAGGCACTACAGGAAGTATTATAGTTATGATTATGGCAGACACAACTCGATAAGATGAGTGAGAAAAGAAACAGAAAAGTCAGGTAGAAGTCTCTTACAATTCAGGGTATATACAGATGAGAGCTGTGATGGTTAATATTGAGCATCAATTTGATTGGATTGAAGGATGCCAACTATTGTTCCTGGGTGTGTCTGTGAGGGTGTTACCAAAGGAGATTAACACTTGAGTCAGTGGACTGGGGAAGGTAGACCCACCCTCAATCAGGATGAGCACCATCTAATCCACTGCCAGCATGGCTAGAATAAAAGTTGCCAGAATAACATGGAAAGACTAGACTTGTTTAGTCTTCTGGCCTACATCTTTGTTCTGTGCTGGGTGCTTCCTGCCCTCAAACATTGAATTCCAAGTTCTTTAGCTTTGGGACTCGGACTGGCTTCCTTGCTCCTCAGCTTGCAGATGGCCTATTTTGGGACTGCACCTTGTGGTCATGTGAATCAATGCTCCTTAATAAACTCCCTCTTATATATGTATATATCTATCCTGTTAGTTCTGTCCCTCTAGAGAACCCTGACTAATGTAAGAGTCTTGAACAAGGAGGCAGTAGTAGTAATAAAGAGAAAAAGCAAACACAAGGAAACATGGAAACTATAAAGGCAGAAGACGTGTAAAAGATAAATTTACAGTAAAGATAAGTAGTCACTGGTGCCCTTTTGTTAGGACCCGAGATACCAGAAAGGAAAATAGGCAAGCAAATATGTACCTTTCAAGTACCCAAGTTAGTATAAAACTGACTAATAATCTATATGGATATAGTGACTTCCTGGAAGCTCTGTAATATCAGGCATCCTCTAAGCCTTTCGGAGTATTACTAAAGGCTTCTTGAATGAATATATGTATTTCAGGACAATCAGGAATATCCAGGTCTAAGTGAGGCCTGCAGAGAACAGAAAACATTTCTTTGCTAAACCAAACTATAGATTCCAGAATATTGCTTCTCATTTAATGGTTATAAAGTTCAAAAGTTAAACTGCAAAAATGAAAATTCACTACTTATTTCAGAGTTATCATAACAGCTGGATGTTACAACAGAACCAAAGAACAATGTTGAATGCTTGCATAACCCAAACACTGGCAAGGAATCACTCTAAATATGATCTCTTAGTTTCTATTTCTTTTATGATGAAGCTTAATTTGCTTTCTAATTTGTCACAGTTTTGTTAAGATCCTTCAGTAGGGAGGAGAGGTTCTACTCTGATGTCCTTTGTATCAAATGCCTAGTGATCTGGCCCACTGCATGAAAATTAAAGAAATGCTGACAGTCATGGGGAAATTTTATTTCTTTTAAAATATTTTTTTCTCTCACATAAAAGTTCTGAAGCTCTAAGATAAAAAAACCAAAAAGCATTAACTAGCGTTTATTGACCACCTACGTTATACCAGATTATATTAAATCTCAAACTCTCACAACTGTAACATTATGAGGGAGAATTAACATCACCTTACAGTATGCCAGGTACAGTTCTTGCCCCAGTTCACTCAGCTATTCAAGGACAGAGTCAGATCCGTCTAATTCCAAAGCCCATGTCCTTTCTACTCTACCATGTTAAACTAAAATGCTACCTTTTAAAAAATATAAAGTGACACAACAGACTGAGTAGACTAGCAAAAGACATACTACTTAAAAAGATGATATTCTCACAAAATCAAATGCAAACAATGCCTTATATCTCACACATTTATTTTACTCTTCTGCTAGCCAACACTACAATCCTTCGGATCAGAAAATTTGGCTGCACTACAGAGTACACACTGGGAGTCAAGCAACACCAAGGCACCATTAAGGTCATTATTCTTGTGGATTTCTTTTCCTCCCACAGGGACAGGCATATCAATTTTTCTATATGTTTTGAAGAGCTTAGCCACATGATTTTAATTATTTCTCCCAGGTGGCTCTTAGAACTTGCATGGTGGCCCTATATGTTATCCAACCAAGGACAGGTCCCAGTGCGGCCTGATGAATGAGTGGGAGACCAAATCAGAGCTTTGACATTCTATTCCCTGAGGAGCAATAGTTTTACCTAATATTGCTTGGGGATCACAGGGAATCCGAATATTGGAAAACAATGTAACTTAAGGTTTTGAGCTAGACCACAATTTGAGATCATCTAGTATTTTTAGCTATTTTTACAAATGTTCTGGTTTGGGTAAAACCTAAATTATGTTTTTCTAAGTATCTTTCCCTTCAATTTTTAAATATTTATATATTTTAATGGAAATTTAATCCTCTTGATATTAATTTATTTACAGTTAACTCATCAAAGTGTATTCAAAAATATATTTCCCAATTGGCTTTACAATAATTTTTACCAACTGTAGAATGAGTACAAATACACACATACACACACACACACACATACACACACACACACACGTTCTCTTGCCAGGAAACAAAACAAAAGGAAAATACAACACACCAAAAAGTTCAGGTTAGGTTCAAATCTCAAAAGCCACAGGTTCCAGTGAATTCTAAACTTGGGTGATGGTTTCTTTCATCCAGGAATCTGTCCCACATGTCACTGAGTGGTGCAACCACATAGACCACAAGTTTAACCTAGTTCTCTTGTACTTTTTAATTGACTTCATCCCCGAAATTTTCAAAATGCAGACTGAATTGAACTTTTCTAAAATATTGCAATTAAAAGGCATTTTTTATCTGACTATTGGTATGGAAGACAATGTCAATCATCTTTCCTTGGTTAAAGAAATCGCTCTCTCTTCCTTTTCGCTTCCAGGTGATAGACTATGCAGCGAGTGATGCCATGGAATGACATTCTCTTATTTTTTCTAATATATCTTTCTATCAGTATACATCAAGAATATTTAATCATTATATATAACTCATCAAATATCTATATAGACCTTTCTATTAGTGAAGAGCTTATTTTCACAAATATATAACATATATATATTCAACTATGCCCTAGTCTTCTGTTAGGCAAGTTAATTCACTGAATAGTGTAAAAGTGATAATATCAAATAAAATGTAATAAGAAAGAGTTGAAGATTTATGTTATTCATAATGCTCTATCCCTATCCATAACCACGACAGACATTCTTAATCAATCTGATACACATCCTGTGGATCTCATGCGTGACCATTGAATTTTTTTTCAACTGAGTGTTCCAGAAAGTTTCCATCAAACTACTAGAGATTGTACTGTATATATAATCTATATTATAGCTTTGTACCATATGAAATTATTCTACCAGCATGATATTCAACTCTTGTGTGTATTGTTGGAGTGCAGTGGTAAGATGCATATGAGATTATTTGTACTCCCTGGACTTCACCACCTCATGCCTCTGCAATCTTTCTTAGTGCATGTTTCCTTAATGTCGTTGTAAATGCCTACCTGTGTTTTCTTTGGCTGTTTCTATTTCTCTTTCTTAAACTAGGAGAAGAAGCAACAAAATAATAACCTACCCAATAAAGTGAAAGTTTAAGTCTGTCATATTTCCTGAAATAATGAAAATCATAGGGGAATATCATGTATTGAAAAGACTAAGGCATGAGGAGGCAGGAGACAAAGATCACTTACCCCTAATTCTTCACCTGATACCAGCTGCTTGACCTTGGTTTAACTACTCATTCATTTATACATCTATTCTGAAGCAATTACTATGTCCCAGGCACTCTTCAAAGGTTATGGTTGCCTCATCTGAAAAATGAGGAGAATACACTTCTTTTCAACTTAAGATGTAGACAGGACTAGGACCATTATGGTAGTTTTGATTGTTGGTCTTTTGGGTTTGGTGAGGAATGAATGTTTTGCACTGGTACAGAACCAGTATATCAACTAGGTAATTAGTGTCCATTTTACTCCTAGGCATATTTTTTAGAAATTACCCAAGAAAGCATTTTGACCACTATAACATCTAGTTCCTACTTTTTCTTCTTTCTTGTTTCAACTTCCTCTTCTCCCATTTGGACTCATTTCTCTTCTCTTGCCATAATTTTGACCAAATTTTGGAAATATTACATCTTCTCCATTTTTTTCTCATTTTTCCTCACCTCTAATTTCTAAATTATTTGTCATCTTTATTCTTTGAGTTATCAAATTCTATCAGCTAGTTAGGTTTGTATTGGATTACATTACACCTTTCAGTCTGCCAATTATTTGGAGAAAGCAAACAAAGAAATTATATATAGCTCACAAGGCAAATGTCAATAAATTAATAGCTACAAAAATAAAAATACCCTATAACCTCTTGTCAAACACAATATTAAATATTAGTTACAGAAATTCTATGGTAAATGAAATATTACATTTTAGAACATATGAGATATAACAGAAAGAGTGGTTAAGTGCTTTCTTAAATAAGAAAAAAATTAAAATAAAAAAATTAGTGAAATAAAATAGAAAAGTAACAGAAACTGTAGACTTAAAAAAATTGAAGGAGAAAAATAGGGCAAATTGAAAAACAGTAACTAGTGAATTAGACTAAAAAATAGGTCATCTCCTCAGTCTTCTTCATTTCTGCTCATTATACTTTTTCGTGGTGCAAAAATCTCAAAGGGCCGTAACTTGCTATATACAGTTTTCAAGATGGGAAACAATAAACATACAGAAGGAAAAAAACTTTGACATATACATAATTAGTTTTTACTCTCTTAATTTAAAATTATTTATTTATTTATTTATTTATTTATCTTTTTTTTGAGACGGAGTCTCGCTCTGTCGCCCAGGTTGGAGTGCAGTGGCACAATCTCGGCTCACTGCAAGCTCCGCCTCCCAGGTTCACACCATTCTCCTGCCTCAACCTCCCATGTAGCTGGGACTACAGGCGCCTGCCACCACACCGGGCTAATTTTTTGTACTTTTAGTAGAGATGGGGTTTTACCGTGTTAGCCAGGATTGTCTCGATCTCCTGACCTTGTGATCCCACCCGTCTCGGCCTCCTAAAGTGCTGGGGATTACAGGAGTGAGCCACCGCGCCCAGCTTAATTTTATAATTTAACTTATCTCTGCTCATCTCTGTTGTCTATTAAATGTTTTCGGTGACAAACAAATACTCATTTTCTCCAATAGGTACTGCTTAGTTCTTATCTTTATTTACCACATATGCCAAAGAAATAAAGACCATACAAAACGACACCACTCTCTTCCCATTGTCTTTTTTACTGGGTCTGTTCTCATGAGCTCTTAATCTCTTCTAGCAGCCATGTTCTGTCTTTAATGGTCAGGTTACAATTCAGAAACAGGTCAGAATTCAGGATTCCGGGCAACAGCTGGAAATATACACTCCCCCAACTCCAGCAGGTTCAGTTAGAAGAGCTCACAACCTATTGTCTGGTCAATTCTACAGTTGCCCTCTACAGGAAAGGGAGTGCCTAGGTCAGAAAAAAAGAGTGTTAAAAAAGCTGCATTTTGCCAGATGCGGTGGCTCACACCTGTAATCGCAGCACTTTGGGAGGCCGAGGCGGTCAGATCACCTGAGGTCAGGAGTTCAAGACCAGCCTGGTCAATGTGGTAAAACCCCGTCTCTACTAAAAATTTAAAAAAAAAAAAATTAGTCAGGAGAGGTGGCAGGCGCCAGGAGAATCGCTTGAACCTGGGAGGTGGAGGTTGCAATGAGTTGAGATTGTGCCATTGCACTACAGCCTGGGTGACAAGAGCAAAATCCATTTGAAAAACAAACAAACAAACTGCATTTTGTACTTTGAATTAAAGCAAAATATAAATCACCAGAAAGAGGATAGATAATAGAAACAGATTTTCTTAATTTAGTTATATGAGCCTACCTTTTATTTATTTCTCTTTTCTATCTACATTAGTTAGAATAATTCCAGTTGATGTTTATAATTGTAAATAATTTGTACTGCAAATTGCAAAACTAAGAAAGTGTAAAAGTAATCACATAGATTCCAAATTTCTAATCCTTTCTGCATATTTATCATTTCCTATCTTGAGAACTGTAAGATATGCCCCTTTGTATTCTCAGTACCAAAATAGAAATAAAAACAGCAGAAATGAAGCCAACTGAGAGCACTGGCACCATAACTGCATGGCACATGGGTTAATACTGGAGTCCCAGAAAGGCCAAAATACAATACTCATCAATAACCAAGGCCAAAATACTATACTCATCAATAACTTCAGACCCTAAGTAGCCATGGAGAAAGAGGTGGGAGCATCTACTTCCCCGTTGAAATCTTTAAAGTAGCATTTTTATCTTTTTTTAAAAAAATTGACACAATGGTTGTTAGGATAAGGATCAAAAGACATTGAAAGAAGCAGTAAGGAAAGCAGGATCAACATGTTCAACAATTGATGGAAATGTCAGTGGTCAAACAAGGAACACATAGCTGGTAGACAAAGACAAGTGGTTGTTTTGTTGCTTGCTTCCCAACCAAAACATTTTGGAATAACCTGAGGTTTTATCCTAACTTTGTTAGAGCCAAGCAATTTCTGACACTAAATCTAGGTAAAGCCCAGCCTAGGAGTCAGAGCTTAGCTGGATATTAGAGATTAGAACTAACGGGGGAAAAAAAATAGAGAAGCTAATGGAAAAAATATGTAGGAGTTATGAAAGTATTTACAAATACAAAATCAACTATGTCAGGATATTTATTAAAGACCTATGGCCCAATACATTCTGCTTAGTAGGCTTGAATCATCATCTGGCACTACAATATCCAAAAAAATACAATGTCAATTAACAAACCGTATTGTTGATCGACATTATTATTCAAAAATAGGAAATGGTCAGTCATGGTGACTCAAGCCAGTAATCTCAGCACTTTGGAAGGCAGAGGCAGGCAGATCACTTGAGGCCAGGAGTTCGAGACTAGCCTGGCCAACATAGTAAAACCCCATCTATACTATAAATACAAAAAATTAGCCCAGTGTGGTGGCACATGCCTGTAATCTCAGCTACTCGGGAGGCTGAGGCACTAGAATGGCTTGAACCCAGGAGGAGGAGGCTACAGTTAGCCATGATGGTGCCACTGCACTCCAGCCTGGGCAATAGAGTGAATCTCTCTATCTCAAAAAAGGAAATTATTTTTCCTTAATTTTTATTATGTACAATTAGATACAAAAGAATGTAGGCAACATAAGAGTTATAAAGTATATTATAAAACAATCACTTGTGAACATGCTTCACATAAGACATAGAAAATTCCAATACCAGTAAGCATACAAATATGTGCCTTCACTGTTAAATCTCCTGACTTTCCCCAAACTAGCATAACTAGCCAAGATTCTGAATATATTTCTCTATTTTTGTATTTTATTGTTTGGTCACATGTATAGATTAATGAAGCCCTTGTTTTGAACTTCATAAAAATTATACATTATATGTAGTCTTCTAGAAGTTGATTTTCATTCACATTATATTTTAAAGCTTATCCATATTATTGCAAGTAGCTATAGTCTACTTTTACTATTGTGTAATATACTACGTGTGAATAGTTCACAATTTATTTCTCTATTTTTTTGTGATGAACATTGGGTTAATTTCATTTTTTTTTCATATAAACAAAAGAACTGTGGAGATGAATGGAACTTTCTAAGAAAATCCAGAAGTCCTCCAGTTTGACCTCCCAATTGATACAAAAATTCCTTTGACAGCTTGCTACAGATGGCTTTCCAACATCTTCAAAAACACTCTATAATGACATTCAATTTGAACCCTAGAACCGTATTTGAAGGATACTTTTAGAAAATATTTAAGTCATGTTATTTTTCCTGGTAAATTTATTGATGTAATCTAATTTTCCAAAATAAGTGAAAACATAACTGAACATTTGTCTGAACCTTCAATATTACAATAATGATGACACCATATAGATATTGTGCCAACACAGTATATCATTTAAGAAACAGAGCACAACTGAATCTCATTTAAAAATTGGAAGATGCTTCACAATTCTTAAAGTTGTGTTCCAAATCAGTCAGCATATGAACAGTACACGTGGGACCAAAAAAAGCTTTAAGCTTAACCCTTCTTAGAGAACATTACAATAAGACTATGAGAAATATCAGTTTTAATAATCCTTAATTTGGAAATGACTTGATACATTTTATATTAGTCAAGAAGGCATATAAATTCCTAATGAGGAATGGCATCTGTTTATATAATATTCTGCATGAACAGGAACTTTGGAAATACATCTGGTGTTTCCAGTGACTGTATAATAATCAATGTATCCTGACTCTAAAGAAAAGCAGAAGTGAAATTGAAAGTACAGACTACAAAGTGTAATATGATCTCTCTACTATCAACTAAAAGTCTTTGACTTGCTACCCTTCTGAAAATGGTATGTTTGGAGAGCACTGTAGAATATGTGTGATGCTCAACTGAATTCCATCTGCTTGCCCATATTTGTTAGCCTCCTTGCAGTTCAGCACTAGCATGTTACTAGTTTTGGCTGGTAAAATAAGATCATTTCCAGATTGAGGAGGTAGAAATGACACCCACGATTCTCCTACATCTCTTTCCCAACTATCAAAGAGGCTGCATGTTTCAGAGGGTGGCGCTATAAAATGGTGGGGATGCTATCATCCAGGAATACTGACTGAAACTATGCAGACCAGAGTTCAGTCTGTGTGAGCATATGATTAGGAAATGAAGTTTAAGATTAATTTGTTATAATAGCAAAATCTAGCATTCTGATTAACACTGAACAACTGCTAGATGCAATATTTTTACATTTTATAAATTAAATATTTTTTTTCAAAATTTGTGATGTAGCCTATAATGAGAAAAATACTTGAATTTTTGCCTTTAAGTCTTTTTTTTCAAGGCGAATGTAATTCTACAATAAATAAAGGGACCGAATTCTAATTTATGAGCTTTACTTCAACCAGCACTTACTCAGTTTGTTATATTCAGCAAAATAGATACAATAATTATTATTTAAGTATTATTAACTCAGTGGGGCACAAAAGACTCAGCTACATAGCCTGATGATCAAGTCAAGACAGAATAGGGGTCCTTGGGTGGAATGCACCCTTGCAGTGCTCAGAGAAATTGAGAGACATTATTTTTCTTTGCTAGCTACCCTGGATTCTGCCCTGATGGTTCTTATCCTTTTAACTTCTGTGGCCTCCAAGCTGACACCTCTAGCTGCAGCCTTCATCTCCACTTCCTCCCCAGGTCTGAATATTTGTGTCCCCCCAAAAATTCATTTGTTAAAACCTAACCACCAATGTGATAGTATCAGGAGGTGGAGTATTTGGGAGGTGATTATCATGACTCTGCCCTCATGAATGGAATTACTGCCCTTATAATGGAGTCTCTAGAGAGCTGCCTTACCCTCCCTTGATGTAAGGATGCAGTTCAAAGGCACCATCTATGAACAAGGAAACCAGCCCTCACCAGACACCAAATCTGCCAGCACATTGATCTTGGAATTTTCCAGCCTCTATACTCTGAGAAATATATTTCTGTTGTTTATAAGTCACCAGTCTATGGCATTTTGTTATAGCAGCCCAAACAGACTAAGATACCTGGCTACTATGGATTTTGCCACAATCATTGTAATAAAGCCAAAAAAGAACAATGCACACCTGTTACTGTATATAATTTCCCTCCTATAAAAATTTCAGGAATGATAAAAGGAATCTGGAATAGAGTTATGGTACTCAAACAATAAGAACCAATGTCATGTTTAAGGTTAGTAACTCAAATCAGAATAAAAGTAAGTGGAAATTAGCAAGTATCAAGTACAGCCATTCAATATGTATTAATTGAGCAGCCACAATATGTTAAACACTGTGCTAAGCACTGGATGTAGTGATAGGCTCTGCTCTCCCAAATGGGTTCATAACCTAGTGGGCACAAAACAAACCAGATACAAATAGAAGAGTAAGAAATTAAGCAACAGAACGTTCATCTGTCATTCAGAGTACATTTTTATATTAATAGAAACAAATCTTATCACTCTGCTGTCTAAAATCTTTTGACGGCTTCTTATTATACTCAAAGAAAAGTTGAATTACCTTACCACATGGTATAAGTCACTTTGTGATTGGGATACTACCTATTTAACCTCTAATCATCAGTTTCTTTGTCTGCAAAGTGTTTATAATAACATTTACTTCATAGAATTGTGGGAATTAAGTGAGACAGTTTGCAAAGCACTTAATTAGCACTGTATCTGGCAATAGAAAACCCACACTAAACATTAGTCAATAATATTGCTGTTGTTATCTCTTCTACATTATCTCATGCCTTTTTCATTTTCCCTCATTTTGCTTCACCCACATTGGCCCCTGAAAATTGTTAGAATACATCAAGTTCTTGTCTACCTATGGATTTTGAACCTTCTTTCTAATTCTCCTTTGGCGTGACAGGCTTCTTATCTGTCACATCTCAGCTTAAATGGTCACTTTCAGACTTGTCTTAAAGGTCCCTCTTACAGCTGCTTGTCTCTCCCATATTACCCTGTTTGTTTCTTTCATTGAATGTTTAACTATCTGAAATTATTTTGTTAATATGTGGGTTTCCTTAACTTATTGCATGGCTGGCCCAGTAGAATTAGACTCCAAGGGGCACAGAGTATCCGCCCTGTTTGTCCATTGCCGTATCTAATATCCAGTCTTAATAGAGCAATGCCTTGAAGGTAGAAGTGCTTTAAAAAATATTTACCAAATGAACCAAAAATGCACAAATAAATCAGACATTCTAATTAGAATAAAGGTTAGGAAAATATTTTTAAAAGAATAGAATTCAAAAAAACAGTACACAAACAGGTAGGGCAACCTCAAAGTACTGACTTTCTTGCTAAAGAATTGGTCAAGAAGTAATCGAGTGGATTAAACAAGGGTACTGGTACTTCTGCTCTCACTTGTACAAAACTCACCCACAACCTGAAGGTTCTGATTTTAGAGGTCAAATCATTAATATAATCAAACACTTAGATAATTATCTATTACAGAGCAGTATAGTAATTGCTGAGACTATGAAGATGAGTGAGAAACCATGGGGACTCTGATATAACTGAAAAGAAAATCATTTATTTAAAAAATCATTAAAAGGTGTTAAAATATAATCTTCTCATAGGCAGTAAAGTACCTAAGGAGCATTAAGGAGATTACAAAGTAAAGGATTTGACTTTTGCACCAACACTGAGTTGATGACAGACTTGAGCAGGACTTCATACAAGGACATAGAAAAGATAAGATATAAGACATAGGATATAAGGCTTCATACAAGAACATAGAAAAAAGGTTGGGAGAAGAATGTAAGCACACTGGAGCACCTGTGTGCTAGTAGAGACATTAACCACCAATCTGTCTAGCATTTAAGCTACACTGATAAAGCACTTCCTATTAGAGAGGAAGCATCAAAAACCAATAGGACACATTAGCTAGGATCATCTGGTAGAGTTGGCAGTGCCCCACATCAGGTATTTTACTGAATATATGCCATGTGCAATATTCTATGATTAAACGTTATTTTCATTTGTATAATGTGCCATAATTTATGAAGAGTTTTCGTATAAGTTATCTTAACTAACTCTCATAATAAATCATTTAAGAAGGTCATCTTTCTGTAGATAAAAACTTGTCATTTTTCAAGGTCAACAGTTAGTAAATTATAGAACTATGAGAATGATATTGAATAATAGATTCTAGTACAGCGCTTTTTTACTGTCCCATCTCTGCCTCCCAGTAGCCACAAATATTTATGCCACTTCGAATACAAGTACCACTGTTTAGAATGAATCTATTAGTCACAGTATCACATGATTTAAGTATTTGTTTTCAAACCAGTTAAAACTGCCATTGTAGCACAAATGTTGCCTTAAAATTATACCAATCATTTTAATTTAGAAGAAAAATTTAAAAAAACGTATTTAACCTCTGTATAAATGTTTGTATCAGAGGTTGAAATGGTAGAAATAAGAACTTTCAGTTTTCACTAATTAAAAAAAGCGTGAAGGTATGAATGTTAAGTAAAAACTATAAATTTAATGAGGACAAATAATTGAGAACATTCATGTTATAAGAGTCCCAGCTTACAAGAAAATAATTTTATGTCAAAAATATAGTGATATAATAGAAAGATATTATGTTAATTGGGTACTTTTGTTTGAACAGCTTAAGAGCTTAAAACTTCGCTATTTAGTTTTTATTATCTAGGATATTTACATATTGAATTTTACCAAACTTTTCACTTGTACTAATCTTAAGGGACATATTTAATCAATATGCTATTACTTGATATTTGTATAACTACTATAAATAAGATATTATTTTATATAAAAACCTATCAATCAAATCATTTGTAACATTTAAAACATATCAAATAGCAAATTCTGTCAGTCATTATATGAAAATACATAATAATATACAAATAGATACTGGTTTAACTGAAAGGGAGCTAACACTAATATTTATGTTGCTGGTGACATTTATTCTCTAAAAGTTATTATAATATATTTTCCCCAAAATTGAAAAAAAAATGGAACAATTGACACATGCAACTTCTTTACTGAATATTATTTTAATACTAATGTGAAAATTTTCTTTGTGCACAAACACTTTTCTTTAGGGTACATTTAAAAAAATCAACCTGAAGAATTCTGTATCTGTTTCACTGGCGATGACAGGTATGTTAATTGCTTGCAGATAACATCTGTTCTAGTGAAATCAAGATGCAGAGTCTGGGTTGGATCTGTGGTGCTAGCAGCTTTCTAAAGCTTTGTCTGGGAGACCCACTGCATGCATTTCACAGACACTCCAGGCAGCTGGAGGGCTTTTTAGTTTTTTTGAGAACCATCCAGCAACTGAAATAAAATCTGCCAGGAATCCTGGGTCATCGAAATGTCTCCCTTTGAGCAGTGGACTCACCTTTGAAGCTTCAAGATATCCACTGACCATGACGCCTGAGCGTGCTCTGGCTAAAGCAAGTTCAGGGTGAGCTGCCAACTGCCTGCATGCAAGAGCAAGTCCCTGACTTCCTTCTCTGTTTACAGAGGAGGGTGAAGGGCCTCTCTAGAAGGGTTAGCAATAGCCTGGTCAATATAATGTCAGATATAAAGAGCCCTTATGCTCAACAGGCCACATTTACAATTTTACAGGGTTCATGGACTGCAATTGCTTGCCAGATGTGCCTGTGGAGTCGCATAACCATGTCATCATGATTGCTCTGGTCTCAATTCTTTGGAGGCTCTGTATATTTGCATCTCCTTTAAGCTATGATTCATATAGATTCTGATGTACTGTTCCTAGAAGAGCCAACCCCACTCTTCTGTGGAACACATAGCTGTGTTGCCTTTTGTTCTGCTGTAGACACATGGATCAAGGCCTGGAGTGGTCTTTTTTAGTATTTGTAGACCCAGCTGACTATGTCAACCAAAGTTGCGAGCATAGGAATCTCACTAGCTCTGCAGGTAGGCTTAACGTGATGTAGTTCAAAAAATTGAAAAATATATCTGTATTTGTCACAGGTTATATACTTGAGAAAAAAGAGACTAGCGATGGATGAAAACTGAAAAAGGAAACCACATGAGACACATGAGGGAGAGGTGAGAGTAAGAAATGAAATCTCAAGAATAAAGAAAGTGAATATAGTGAGAATAGAACTATTAAATAATATAACACATTTGTATTGTAGTATATAAATTGATTTAAACCATTTAACTCGAAAATCTAGATCCTTATTGCCAATATGAGTGTTTCATATATTTCTGTCATTTTTAACACATCTCACTTGTTTGTATAAGAGCTAATGATATAATGTCTTAAAATAAATAAACTCTGATCTTATAATACAGAAGAAATAAGCTCTTTTTGGTATGTCATTTGAGGACTCTTCCTGTGTAATAAGCAATATTACAATAGATATAGATAATATTCTTCTCTTCCTATCAATCACTGTCTCAGTCAACTCAGGGTACTATAACAAAATGTGGACTAGGTGACTTAAATGACAAAATTTTATTTTTCATAGTTCTAGAGGCTGGGAATTCCAAAATCAAGGTGCTGGCCACTTTAGTTCCTGGTGAGATCTCTCTTCGTGGCTTGCAGAAACCTGTCTTCTTGCTGTGTCCACACATTGTGGAGAGAGGAAGTTCTGGTGGGTTTCTTCCTCTTCCTATAAAGGCACTAATCTCATCATGGGGACTTTACCCTCACAACATCATCTAAGCCTGAATACTTTCCCAAGGCTGTACCTCCTAACACTACCACACTTGGGGTTAGGGCTTCAACATATTAATTTGTGGGAAACAAACATTTAGTCTATAATAATAACCTTTTTTGACATTTTACTACTTATTCAGAAAGAAAGCACAGGAATAATTTTATAGAAACCGAAAATGGGCTACATTTATGAAATAGTTCATGTAAGAATAATTAGCTAATACAGGTTACTTTCTTTATATACGGATACAGTCACCCTTGTTTTTCCTATCATCATCTACGAGTAAAAGTTTAGAGCTTATATATTTGTCAATTAGAGAATGATTTTAAAGAAAGAACTGCCAAAAATTTCAGACTAGAAAGCTAAATTGATGAATGAAGCCAAAAAGTAGTAAATGTTGACAGTATAATCATTGAAATGATCAAGAAGGGTAGAGATACTTTTAATTTAAATCCAGTCTATAATCTGGTTTTTAAAATCATTTGGGCCAAGAGATCTTTTTTGATAATTAGATTATTATTTTCAGCTCCTTAAATTCAACCAAATGAAATTACTTTTAACAAATCATTTATTTCAGACTTTTAAAATTAACAATAATTTTGAAAAGATACAGTTTCATTTTAAAGATAGTACATATCAAATATAATTTGTTTCTTTAAAAAGTGCTGTAACCTTTTGTCTTCTAGAATTAGGTAGGTTAGCAAGTCTCACCACGCATGTTAACCCTGTCAAAGTAGCCACTATTTCTCCTTTGTAAAATTTACCCCTCTTCTTGGTAATTATGTGTTCAATGAGTACTTTCCTGCTAGATATTGAGTCCTATAAAGACAGTGGCTTTACTTGTCAGAGGATCCCTACATCCTGGCATAAAGTAGACAGCTACAATTTGATGAGGAAGAGAAAGGGAGGGAGAAAGGAAAGGATGGAGGAATGATGAAGAAGAGAGGGACGAATAGAGTGACCATGATATCACCTGTGAATATTAAATCAGTCTGATCTCAGGGATGCTCAATCATCTATCAAGAGAAGGAAAGGAAAGAAATGTCATTTTCTCATAAAATCTGATGTGGAAAGCTATGTATTAAGACAAAAGAGGAAAAAAGATTCAGAGCACAACATAAAACCGAAAAAAGAAACCCATGCTGAAATGTTTTAAAGGAAAACACATGAAGGTCAAAGCAGGTTAAATGCAAGGGTAGGCATGATACGTTAATAGTTTGGATGTATGTCCCCACCAAATCTCATGTTGAATTGTAATCCCCGGTGTTGGAGGTGGAGCCTGGTTGGAGGTGCTTAGGTCATGGGGACAGGTTTCTTTTGACTTGGTGCTATTCTGTTGGATAGTGAGAGAGCATGAGAGTGAGTTCTCGTGAAATGTGGTTGTTAAAAAATCCATGGCCCCTCTCCCCTCCACTCTCTCTTGCTCCTGTTCCCACCATGTGAGATGCCTGCTCCCCCTTCATCTTTAGCCATGATTATAAGCTCCTTGAGGTCCTCACTGGAAGCAAATGCTGGCATCACACTTCTTGTACTGTCTGCAGAACTGTGAGCCAATTAAACCTCTCTTCTCTATAAATTACCCAGTCTCAGGCATTTTGTTATAGCAATGCAACAACAAAATTACATTGATAATACAAGGCATATTTGTGGATTACAATAAAGATAGAGCTGAATGTAGAAAAAGAGTAAATTAAAGAATTCCTTAGATCAATCCAATCATTCTTTAGGTGTGGTCAGTAGACCAGTGCTGGCCCACAAACAGTTTTTACCTGTTCATAATAAGATAAGCACAGAACTTGAAAGTAAGCAGTGAGAAATGTTTATAAAATTTGATAAAATAATTTTGTGTCCATTGAAAATAATGAAGATAGATTTGGGCTTGTGCCTCTACAGTTTAATTTGATTATTTGGTAACTAAGTTATATTTTTATAAAGTAAAATTATTAATTAAAAAGATAAAAAATAAAATGAAATAGGAAAAAAGTTTAAAGGTTTAATAAGTGCCTTCAACAAAGGCAGTCTGAGAAGTACTGCCTTAGACAATGTGTTGGCAGCAGTGCATGGTTTCACGGCTTCTCCTCATCTCTTGTGGATGTATAATTCTACTTGTTTTAAAGCAAATATACACAAATACCCTCTGCAAGTTTTTGCACAATGAAAAAATAATCTTAAACATAACAACTGGGAATTATTTTATAGAGTTTTCTAATTGGTGATGTGTGACAATATATGAAACTTTAAGTAGAATAAATACAGAGGTTTTTGGTTTGGTTTCAATGCATACAGCTAGAGCACTGTCACCATGTGGGTTCAAAGCTCTTTTCTGCTGGATTTTTTTCTGTAAATGTTTACATAGAAGTAGACCACTTTTCAAACATTTGCAAATGGTGGTTTGCTATAATATAGATTCAGAAATCTTCCTTTCAGAAAAACTTGGGAGCAGAAATGTTGAGCTTTAAAAAACTGAAAGTCCTTCTCCAATTTTCCCCTTCTGTAACAGCATTCCATATTAAAAGTTCAGTTACACCTCATCTTTTTAAAAAACCTGTTAAACTATATGTCAGACAAGTGAAAATATATTAGGAATAACATAATCAACATTGACTTATGCAACATTGAGCTTAATCAAGTAAACATTACAAGCAGCATTGAAAAATTTTCCCTGATCATGTTATCTCTTATTTCCTTTGCGTATAGGTAAATGCTGGTTTTGTCCATTTCTTTGTTAGTTTTAATAAAGAGGGTGAATCTCATGTCTTTCTGGTGTTAATGTGATGGAATGTGGAGAAAATTCTAACCTTCTGAAGATACTAAACTATCAGGCTCATGATGCTGAATAGCAGGTAACTTTTTTTTTTTTTTTTAACTACCACGTTCTGAAGGGGCCCAGGGAGCAACTTCCTCTTCCTCAGCTGAGTTGAGAATCAAGTGGAAGACAAACACAGAAGTTAGACAGGAGATGAAAAAGTGACCTGCCTTGCACCTTGCCAGTTAGCTTGCTAGCACTCCCCGGATTTGAACTTCTGACAACAGAACCTGCTCCACCAAACTTACCATGTGAAGGACAGCACATGGGCATTCTTTCTGAGACCTGCAGAGAAAGGAAAGGGAGAGGCTAAGCAGACAAAGGAAAACTCTTTCTTCTCAAATCAATCAGATAATGAACTCCTGTTACCTTTAAGAGAAATGAGTGGGTGGGGAGAGAAAAGCAAGCAGTTGACCTCTGGAGGTCCCTAGACTTAAAAACATAAAGCCCGAGGAAGAAAATTCCTCCCCAGCATTAACTATGGACCAGTAATGTTTTTCTATTTATATTCCATATGTAAATATGTCTATGAGGTATTATGTATTGTCTTTGTGCTTTTAAGTGTATTTCTTTAAAAAAATCTGTAACTTTAACCTTAAATAGAAAGGTACACAATGAATTGCTATTTTATACAATGGAGTTCTGATATTAATTCTTGTTCCTTCTCACAAAATAAGTATTAAAGAGTTCTTAGTTTTGGCTAAAATAGTATTGTTAATTGTAGTTGAGTGGTGTGCTTTTTTTGAATTTCCCAATTTTAGCTCATTCACTTCTCTATATGGCCCTCTATTCCTTTAAAAATATTTTAAACAGCTTAATTAAGATACGATTTATATACAATTCACTAATTTAAAGTGTACAATTCAATATTTTCAATGTTTCATTTTTTTTTACTATATTCACAGATATGCACAACCATCACCATAGTCAAATTTAGAATATGTCCATCACATCCTAAAGAAACTCTGCTCTCTACATTACCTTCCCTTTATCTCTCCATCCAACCCTCTTTCCTAAGCAACCATCAATCTACTTTCCATTTTTATAGATTTTGTTATTCTGGATATTTCATGTAAATGAACATAGAGTATGTAGTGTTTTGTGACTGGCTTCTTTCACTTAGCATAATGTCTTTAAGTCTTATGCATGTTGCAGCACAGATCAGTACTTTATTCTATCTTATGCTGAACATTATAGCTACATAGCACATTTTGCCTACCCATTTAGTCAGTCAATGAGTGTTTGGGTTGTTTCTACAACTTGGCTGTTGTGAATAATTCTTCTATAAACATTCATGTCTAAGGTGTGTGTCCTATAGATGGTGTATAGTTGGATCTTGATGTTTTGTTTTAAGCCATCTCATGATTTCTGCATTTTGATCGGATTTCTTAATCCATTCACATTTAATGTTTTGTTTGATATAGTTGGATTTATATCTGTCATTTTTACTTTTGGTTTACTGTGTCTCATGTATTTTTCTGTTCTTTTATTTCTCCCTTACTGCTTTCTTCTGCATTAAGTAAATATTTCCTAATGAAGAATTTAAATTATTTATCTCATTATGTTTTTTGAGGTGTGTTGTTGTCATTGCTGTTGTTGTTGTTATTGTTGTTGTTTTTAGGGATTACTCTAGGGCTTACCATGTATATCTTAATTTACAGAATCAGCTTTCAATATGTACTTGATTCCAGTACATACTGATCTCAGCTTGATCCCAGAGAGACACAGAAATATATTACTCCCATACAACACTATTTTCTCCCCTTCTTTTGTGATATTATTATTATGTCTATTAATATTGTATATTGATTCATGTTACAAATTCAGTAATACATTATTAATTCTAATGCAGATTTAATCCTACCCACCTCCTTTGTTCAGAAACATATTGCATTTCTATATTCCTTAGGCCCAGCAATACATTATATACATATTATTTTACACAATGGCTTTTAAATCACTTAAGATATTGTACATTTGCCTTTATCCTGTCTTATATAATTACGTAATTACCTTTACTGTGTTCTTTCTTTTGGTGTGGATTGCAATTATCCTGTAGGGTCACTTACTTTCAGCCTGAAGAACTTTCTTTAATATGTCTTATAAGACAAGTTGGCTAGGAACAAATTATCTCAGTTTTTCTATCTCTGGAAATGTCTTGATTTAATTTAATTTTTGAAAGATAGTTTTGCTGAGTATAGAATTCTTGATTGATAGTTTCTTCTTTGTACATTTTCAATATATTATCCCATTGTCTTCTATCCTCCATTTTTTTTTGTGATGAAAACTCCAATTGTTGATCTTATTAGAATTTGCTTTTATTAATAAGTAGTGAGCCATTTTTGCTTGCTGCTTTCAAGGTTTTCTCTTTGCCTTTGATGTATGTCAAGTAGAAAGTGGACACACTAAGATAATGATAAAAAGTATGTTATAGGAAATATATAAACCAGTGACATAGTCATTTATAATCATTATCAAGTATTATGTACTATACGGCACTATACTGCACATCTTGGCTTCACTGACCTGAAATTTAGCCTCGATAGCAGATAGTTGTGGGCAAGATGAAATATACTGATGTCTTTCCCTCCAAGAAAGAAAGTCCTCTAATTGGGAACTGGAAGCAGAGAGACCTGTATTCTTGTCTCCACCAGTCTAGAGTGCAGTTTCTATTTCTCTGAGCTGGGGTAGGGAAAGGAAGGAATAATCTTTAAATATAACAGACTTCTACTTTTCTTACATCATTTTTGAGATTTCTTGCATAGATATTTCTTCATTCATAGGACCATTTTAAGAAGTTATAAAGTGTTGATTTTACTGTTTCATAATTTTCACCAGATTCTCTGAGGAAAGCACTGCTGAGCTCCTCAGGCTATCAGGCATGCCACTTCTTCTATTCATAACCTTTATTATAAATGGTATTACACCATCTGAATTCTTCAATAGCTAGGTTTTTATCTTAATATTTTGATGATAAATTCGGTCATATTATTTTAATTCATTTTTGTTATTATAAAATTCTGTTTAATGATTGCAACATAATTGATTTATTTTCTTTTTGATAGTTTTAGGTTATTTTCATTTTCTTTATTACAAACTATGCTGCAATTAACATTCTTGAACATATCTCTTTGTAATCTATGTTAAAGTCTCTTAAGGTATATATCTAAGATTAGAATGTCTGAGTTTTAGAGAATACATATGCAAATATCACCAAATTGCTTTTCAAAGATCTTACATCACTTTGACCTTCCACTAGTAAGAATACGAGTTCTTATTTTCCCCACATTTTCACCATCACTTGGCATTTTCAGAACTGCAGTCTCATGTAAGTAAACTAATAATTCATTATGGTTTTAATATTCATTTGCTTGATTTCTAGTAAGGTTGATTTTTTTAGTGTTTATTGGCCATTTAGATTTTCTTTTTGTGCACCACATTTTTTTGGTTACTTAGCATATCATCCATAATTTCTTTCAGCAGTATTTTGTAGTTTTCCTTATCCAGCTCTTTCAACTTCTTGTTTAGGTATGTTCCTAAATATTTTATTTTTTTGTACTGTTGTAAAAGAGATTGAGTTCTTGATTTGGTTCTCAGCTTTGTCATTGTTGGTGTATAACAGTGCTACTAATTTGTGTACATTGATTTTGTATCCTGAAACTTTACTGAACTCATTCATCAGATCTAGGAGCTTTTTCAATGACTCTTTAGGGTTTTCTAGACATACAATCACACAATCAATAAATAGCAACAGTTTGACTTCCTCTTTAACAATTTGGATGCCCTTTATTGTTTTCCTTTGTCTGATTGCTCTGGCTAGGACTTCCAGTAGTATGTTGAATAGTAATGGTGAGAGTGGACATCCTTGTCTTTTTCCAGTTCTAAGGGGGAATGTTTTCAACTTTTCCCTGTTCGGTATAACGTTGGCTGTGGGTTTGTCATAGATGGCTCTTATTACTTTGAGATATGTCCCTTCTATGTCAACTTTGCTGGGGGTTTTAATCATAATGGGATGCTGGATTTTGTCAAATGCTTTTTTGTGTGTCTATTGAGATGATTGCATGATTTCTGTTTTTAATTCTAGTATGTGATATATCACATTTATTGACTTGTATATGTTAAACAATCCCTGTATCTCTAGTACGAAACCCACTTAATCATGGTGCATAGTTTTTTCAATATGCTGTTGGATTTGGCTAGCTAGTATTTTTGAGGATTTGTACATCCATGTTCATCAGGGATATTGAATTGCAGTTTTTTTATTTTGTTATGTCCTTTCCTGGGTTTGGTATTGCAGTGATATTAGCTTTATAAAATGATTTAGGGAGGATTTCCTTTTTCTCTATCTTTTGGCATAGTTTCAGTAAGATTGGTGTCAATTCTTCTTTGAATGTCTAATAGAAATCAGCTGTGAATCCATTGGGTCCTGGACTTTTTTGTTGTTGGCATTTTTTTTTTCTTTTTTCTTTTTTTTTTTTTTGAGACAGAGTTTTGCTCTTGTCACCCAGGCTGGAGTACAATGGTGCAATCTCGGTTCACTGCAACCTCCACCTCCTGTGTTCAACCTCTGCCTCTCTTGCTTCAGCCTCCCTAGTAGCTGGGATTACAGGTGCCCACCACCACACCCAGCTAATTTTTGTATTTTTAGTAGAGACATATTATACCATGTCGACCAGGCTGGTCTCAAACTCCTGACCTCATGATCCACCCGCCTTGGCCTCCCAAAGTGCTAGAATTAGAGGCATGAGCCACCACGCTCAGCCAGCAATTTTTTAATTACTGTTTTAACTTGGCTATTTGTAATTGGTCTGCTCACAGTTTCTATTTCTTCTTAATTTAATCTATCATGGTTGTATATTTCTAGGAATTTATCTATCTCCTCCAGATTTTCTATTTTGTGCACATAAAGATGTCTATAGTAGCCTTGAATTATCTTTTGTATTTATGTGGTATTGGTTGCAATATCTCCCATTTTATTTCTAATTGAGCTTATTTGGATCGTTCCTCTTCTTTTTTAAATTAGTTTTATTAATGGTCTATCAATTTTGTTTATATTTTCAAAGACCCAGTTTTTGTTTCATTTATGCTTTGTATTTTTTTGTTTGGTTTACTTTCATTTAGTTCTGTTCTGATCTTTGTAATTTATTTTCTTCTGCTGGGTTTGGGTTTGTTCTTGTTTCTCTAGTTCCTTGAGGGGTAAACAGATTTTCTATGTGTTCTCTTTTATATTTTTTTGATGTAGGCATTTAATACTATGAACTTTCCTCTTAGCACTGCTTTTGCTGTATCCCAGAGGTTTTGATAGATTGTGCCACTATTATCATTCAGTTCAAATGATTTTTAAATTTCAATCTGGATTTCTTCATTGACTCAAAGATCATTCATGAGAAGATTATTTAATTTCATGTATTTGTATAGTTTTGAGGGTTCCTTTTGGAGTTACTTTTCAGTTTTATTCCACTGTGGTCTGAGAGGATACATGATACAATTTCAATTTTTTTTTGAAATTTATCGAGACTTGTTTTGTGGTCTATTATATGGTCTATCTTGGAGAATGTTCCATATGCTGATGAGAAAAATGTATATTCTGCACTTGTTGGGTAGAATGTTCTATAAATATCTGTTAAGTCCATCTGTTCTAGGGTATATTGAAGTCCCCCACTATTATTTTATTGCTATCTCATCAGCACATAGTAATAGTTGTTTTATAAATTTGGGAGCTCCAGTGTCAAGTACATATATATATTTAGGATTGTGATATTTTCCTGTTGGACCAATCCTTTTATCATTATATAATGTCCTTCTTTGTCTTTTTTTTTCTGTTGTTACTTTAAAGTCTGTTTTGTCTAATATAAGAATAGCTACTCCTGCTCACTTTTGGTTTCCATTTGCATGGAATATCTTTTCCCAACCCTTTACCTTAAGTTGATGTGAGTCCCTATGTATTAGGTGAGTCTCTTGAATATAGTAGATACTTGGTTGGTGAATTTTTATCCATTCTGCCATTCTGTATCTTTTAAGTGGAACATTTAGGCCATTTATGTTCATTAGTATTAAGATGTGAAGCATTGTTCTATGAGTCATACTAGTTGTTGCTTGGACACCTTGTTTTCTTTTTTTTTTTTTTTCCCCATTGTCAGTTATTGTTTTATAGGCCCTGTGAGATTTGTGCTTTAAGAAGGTTTTATTTTGGTGTACTTTGAGGTTTTGTTTCAAGATTTAGAACTCCTATAGCATTTCTTGTAGTGCTGGCTTGGTAGTGGTAAATTCTGTCAGCATTTGTCTGAAAAAGAATTTATTTCTCCTTCATTTATGAAGCTTAGGATTGCTGGATTCACATTTCTTGCCTGACAATTATTTTGTTTAAGGTGGCTAAAGATAGGACCCTAAACCCTTCTGGTCTGTAAGATTTCTACTGAAAAATCTCCTGTCAATCTAATAGGTTAGATTAACGTATAGGTTACCTGACACTTTTGTCTCATAGTTCTTAAGATCCTTTCATTGGTCTTGAGTTTAGGTAGCTATGTAGGTTACCTGATGCTTTTGTCTCATAGCTCTTAAGATTCTTTCATTGGTCTTGACTTTAGATAACTATATAGGTGACCTGATGCTTTTGTCTCATAGCTTTTAAGATTCTTTCATTGGTCTTGACTTTGGATAACCGAATGACTATGTGCCTAGGTGATGATGTTTTGGTGATGAATTTCCCAGATGTTCTAAAAGCTTCTTAAATTTGGATGTCTAGATCTCTGGCAAGGTCAGGTAAGTTTTCTTCAATTATTTCCTCAAATAAGTTTTCAAAACTTTTAAATTTCTCTTCTTCCTCAGAAACACCAATCATTCTTATGTTTGACCATTTAACATTATCCCAAATTTCTTAGAGGTTTTGTTCATTTTTTAAAAAATTCTTTTTTTCATTGTCTTTGTCTGACTCGATTAATTCCAAAGCCATGTCTTCGAGCTCTGAAGTTCTTTCTTCTACTTGTTCTAGTCTATTGTTGAAACTTTCCGCTGCATTTTGTATTTCTCTAAGTGTGTCTTTCATTTCCAGAAGTTGTGATTGTTTTTTCTTTATGGTATCTATTTTTCTGCAGAATTTTTCATCCATATACTGTATTGTTTTAATTTCTTTAAGTTGTTTTTCACCTTTCTCTGGTATCTCCTTGAGTAGCTTAATAATCAATTTTCTAAATTCTTCATCTGGCAATTCAGGGATTTCTTCTTGATTTGGATCCATTGCTGGAAAGCTACTGTGACCTTTTTTTTTTTTTTTTTTTTTTTTTTTTTTTTTTTGGTGTGTTATAGAACCCCGTGTTGTCATATTATAGATTTACTTTTAGAGTTTCTTCTCATTTGGGTAGACTATTTCATTGGAAAGATCTGGAACTCAAGGCCTGCTGTCCAGATTCTTTTGTCCCATGGGTTGATCCCTTGATGTGGTGCTCTTCTCCTTCCCCTAGGGGTGGGGCTGAGAGCCAGACTGCAGTGATTGCAATTGCTCTTCTGGGCCTAGCCACCTAGTGGGGCTACCAGGCTCTGGTGCTGAGGAGTATCTGCAAAGAGTCCTGTGATGTGATTCATCTTCAGGTCTTCCGGCCATGGATACCAGCACCTGCTATGGTGGAGGTGGCAGGGGAGTGAAGTAGACTCTTTGAGAGTCCTTGGTTGTAGATATGTTTAGTGTGCTGACTTTCTTGAATGCTGGTTATGCTAGCAGTGAAGTTATCACATGGATAGACTCATGTGTTCGGTTAGCCAGGATGTTGCAGGTAGTGGAATTAGCTGTTGTTTTCTCCTTCCTGGGAGCAGTGTTATTCTGTCGCGAGTTGCTCTAATGGCCTGAGTTGGTTGGCCTCTAGCCAGAATGTGGCACTTTCAAGAAAGCACCAGCTGCAGTAGTAGAAGAGGGATAAAAGCTTGCCCCTTGTTGGCCAGCCCCTGGTTTCTCAGCTGATAGGGTGGACCATAAAACTCCCAAGAGTTTCTGTCTATTGTGTTTGGCTAGCAGAGTGAGTAGAGAAATGCCATCAGGTCATGGCAGGATTAGGTGGGTCTGAGGTCAGACTTTCTTTGGGTGGGGCTTGCCACAGCCACTGTTGGGGTTAGGGAGATGGTTCTCAGGCCAATGAGGTTATGTTCCAGGGGGATTATGGCTGCCTTTCCTGTGTCATATAGTTCACCAGGCAAGTGGAGGATAGCTGGCAGCAAAAGGCCTCACCCATTTGCCATGCAGTTGGTGAGATAGTCTTGCTCCCACAGTGTTCTGCTAACGGTGCCAAGTTTATATCAAGGCAGCATGCATACAGGACTCAGAGCTTGCCCCAGACCATAATCTTCCCTGCTGAGAAAGCAAGCATGGCTTTCAGACTTCATCTCTGCCTGTCTACTTACAATGTTAGTGGCTGCTCCTGCACTCGAATCTGCAGCAGTTCTCATTCTCCCCTCCAGATTCTGCTCAAGAAAATTCATGCCCAGTGGAAATTATTATAAAAACACAGTTGGAAGCTTCTTTCACCCTGTGGCACCTCCCTAATTCTGCTGGCTGCCTTACCTGAGGCCCCCTGTGAGATATAGTCAGGGATGGCCTCCCTGGACTCGAGCTGGAGACTGGAAGTACTTACAAGGCTCTTCTTACTGCTTCTAATTTTTATATTTTGTGTGACCCCCTAAATTAATTTCAGCTCTCGGTAACGTTAAATCCTTTTCCCATGATCTGGATTTTCAGATTCACCAGTGGAGATGTGTGTTCTGAGGCTGGTTTTCCCCTTGCATTTTGGGAACTCATAGTTTTTCACCTGTCTCATGAAGTTTGCAGCAGTGTGCTGGTTTTTTGAAAGAATCTGTGAATTCTTTTGGTTTTCCTGGTACATAGTTGTGGTGGTTCTTGGAGTAAAAATTCATGATGTGCGTCTCCACACACTATTCTGTCCATTCAAGTGGGAGCTGCATGTTAGTCCTGTCTCTTACCTGCCATCTTCCTCCCCCACTTAGCACATGATCTATACTAAATATGTTTATGTGCCCTTGAAAAGAATGCATACAGTTGGCCCTCTTCCATATTTGTGGGTTCTGCATCCACATATTTAATTAACTGCCAATCAAAAATATTTGGGAAAAAATACAATAAAAATAACAATGCAATGACAACAAATAATAGAAAATTTTTTAAAATAACAATATAACAACTACTTACATACTATTTTGATTGTATTAGGTATTTAGGTATTACAAGTAATTTAGAGATAATTTAAATATATAGAAGTGTGTGTAGGTTATATGAAGATACTAAAATATTTTATATAAAGGGCTTGAGCATCTGCAGATTTTGGTATCTGTAGGGCATCATGAAACCCTCAAATTCCAAGGAATCACTGTATTTTGCCCTCGTTGGGGACATAATCTAAACACATCAGTTAGGTCGAGTTGGTTTATAGTGTTTTTTAAACTTCTATATCCTTCCTGAATTTCTATCTTATTATTCTATCAAGAAAAGAACCTTGAAATATTATCCAACTTTACACTTTTCACAATGTTTTATTATGTTTTATCTAGAATGCAGTTAAGTTATTTGGAATACAATTGCTTTTTTGAGACTTGCTTTCAAGCTTTCTTAGGTCAAATGTAGGAGAGTTTTTATAGCTAATTTAGCCCCACCTCTAAGATAAAACTTTTTTCTAATGGGTGGGAACACAAACTATTTCTGACTCTATGTATGGTTGAGGATTGTTATACTTCTTTCTGACCATTCTTTCCATGAGCTGGATAATTTCCTCACTATAGCCAAACATATTCAGCCAATGACTCAAGAAGACCTTCTGTCATTCCCTGGAATTCTCTCTGTCTATATATTTGTATATTATTTGTATATATTTGTATATGTTATTTCTTTAGTATTTGTGGATATTTAGTCCCACAATTGCTAGCCACCTTGTCCTGCCCATACTCCAGACTCTGTCTCCTCAATTCGTTGAGATCACTGGGGTCTCTTTGGGTTTCCACTTTCTGTACAACAGCCTGGAAACGCTCTAGACAGTGAGTTGAGGCACTTATAGACTAAATTTCATTTGTTTGCAGGTTGTCTAATATCTAAAAAGCATTGTGTCTTATCTTTTCTATTTGTCTTACTTGTTAAGGTGGGACAGTAAATATGGTCCCTTTTCTTATATTATGGCCAAAAGTATAAGTCTCTTAAGTACCTACTTCTTAAATATATATAGAAAAGTAAGGATAATCAGATATCTTATCCTTAAGAAAATCTATAATGTGGAAGGAAGGAAGGAAGGAAGGAAGAAAGGAAAGAGAAGGGAAGGGAAGGGAAGGGAAGGGAATGGAAGGGAAGGAAAGGGGGGAAGGGGAGGGGAGGGGAAGGGAAGGGAGGGGAAGGGAAGGGAAAGAAGAAAGAAAGAAAAGAAAGAAAGAAAGATCTATTACGTGAAAGAGAGAGACAAACTGAAAATTAAAACCTAGTAGAACCAGAACTAATGCAGAAAAAAGAACTTCAACAAATAAAAAAGTATAAATCAGCCTTAGGGAGTAACAAGGTGATATAATACATCTATAAACATCTAAGAAAGAGGAAAATGATGAAATTGCAAATATGATAGACAATTATAATTTGAAATTTTAGCAGAAATGTTAAAAAATAAAACCAAGTTAATATTTCAGGAAACAAAACAAAGTAATTGGAATAGAATATAAGTGATAAAATATTCAGAAAAATCAATCCAGATGTCAACCATCAGATTATTAGGTATTCCAGAAAGAAAAAAGATAAAACATAAGGAAAAAAATCATTAAATGCATAGGGTGAAGATCTCATATGTGAAGAGAGTGATAATTTAATTTCAAATGCCTAATTTTTAGTTTCATTTTCAATATTTTATTTTAAATTTCAACTTTTATTTTAGATACAGGGCGCATATATGCAGGTTTGTTACATGGGGATATTGCACAATGCTGAGGTTTGGGGTAAAGATCCCATCAGCCGGGTAGTAAGCAGAGTACGCAATAGGTAGTTTTTCAACCCACACCCTCCTCCCTCACTCCCCCTCCTAGTAGTCCACAATGTCTATTGAGCCCATATTTATGTCAATGTGTGCTTAATGTTTAGCTCCTAAATGTAAGTGAAAACGTGATATTTCTGTTCCTGCATTAATTCACTTAGGATTATGTCTTGCAACTGTATCTATGTTGCTGCAAAGGACATGGCTTTATTCTTTTAATGGTTGTGTAGTATTCTATGGTGTATACATACCACATTTTTTTTTAACTAATCTACCATTGATGGGCACCTGGGTTGATTTCATGTCTTTGCTATTGTGAATAGTGTGGCAATGAACATACAAATGCATGTGTCTTTTTGGCAGAATGATTTATTTTCCCTTGGATATACACCCAGTAATGGGATTTCTGGGTAGTTCTGTGTTAAGGTCTTAGAGAAATCTCCAGACTGCTTTCCATGGTGGCTGGACCAATTCACATTCCCACCAATAGTGTATAAGCATCTCTTTCCTCCACAGCTCACCAGCATCTGTTGTTTTTTGACTTTTTAGTAATAGCCATTCTGACTGATGTGAGATGATATCTCATTGTAGTTTTGATATTCATTTCTTTAATGATTAGTGGTGATGAGCATTTTTTCATATTTTTTGGCTGCTTATATGTCTTCTTTTGAGAATATCTGTTTGTTCCCTTCTCCTATTTTTAAATGGGGTTATTTTACAACCATCTGATCTTCAACAAGGCTGACAAAAACAAGGGGAAAGTATGCCCTATTCAATAAATAGTGCTAGGGTAACGGGGTAGTCATATGCTGAAGACTGAAGCTGGGCCCCTAGTTTTCACTGTACACAAGTTTTTTTTTTTTAGTCATGCTGAATTATTTTAAATTATGTACAAAGATGTAACAAGTCACCCAGAGACCATTTAACACACTGTTCTGTTCGTCCACCAGTCTCTTGTCTCTGTCTTTAGCAAAAGTGAGGTGGACACCCTTTCCTCGGGGAAGAGAAGCCCATAGTTTGTTGCCCTTGACAATAACAAAAAATGTTGGAAAGCCAGGTGGCAAAGCTGCTGCCATTGGCGTCTTTCACGTGAACCATGGCAAAATATCCAGGGTGCCTCTCTCTGTTGGTGATCACACCAATTCTTCCCAAGTTAGCACCTCCAGTTACCATACACTGGTTACCAGCATCAAGCTTGATGAAATCAGTATCTTGCCAGTCTCCAAATCAATCTGAATGGTTTCATTAACCTTGATGAGGGGATCAGGGTAGCAGATGGTATGAGTATCATGAGTCAACAGATGAGGGATTCCTTTTGTGCCCACTAAGATTTTTCTCACTTTGCATAACTTGTACTTAACCTCCTCAGGTGTAATATGATGTACACCAGAGCAACCCTTGGTGTCATAGAGCAGACAGAAATTGTCTCCCTTGTCAATGCTGATGACATCCATAAATCTAGCATGGTGGGTTATATCAGTTTGGATCTTGCCATCTATCTTAATGAATCGCTGCAAGCAAATCTTCTTCATTTCTTCTCAGGGCATACTTAAGTCTGTTCCTTAGGAAAATGATGAGGGAGAGACACTCTCTCAGTTTATGAGGACTGGTGGATTGACAAGGAGCAAATACACTGGTCAATGTATCCAGCATCCAGTACTTTGGAGCTACCACCCACTTCAGATACTTTGTGGGACCAGGAGCCATGGCTGCATTAGGCATGGAAACAGCCAAAAAATAACTCAAAATGGATGAAAGATTTAAATGTAACACCTCAAACTGTAAAATTCTAGAAGACAAATTAGGAAATACCCTTCTTGATATTGGCTTTGACAAAGAATTTTTGGCTAAGTCCCCAAAAGCAGTTGTAACAAAAACACAAATAGACATGTGGGGCCTAACAAAACTAAGAAGCTTCCGCACATAAAAAAAGAGACTATCAACAGAGTAAACAGACAACCTGCAGAACAAGAGAAGACATTCGCAAACTATGCATCAAACAAAGGCTTAATAACCAGAATCTATAGGGAACTTAAACAAATCAGCAAATAATTTCTAGTCTCTAGTGGCACAGGAAATACAATAAGGTACCACACCAATGCACATTATTATGCAATATCATAATACCAGTGATGGAGGGAGGATTCGCTAACTTCTAGAGAGAAAAACACTTCCCAGGAAGGAGCAATCAGAATAACATCATGTTTTTCCACAGCAACACTTGGTACTGCAAGACAATGAAAGATCTGATAGAATATTTGTTAACATTTGTAAATAGAAGAAATTATATAATGAAAAAACTGAGACAATAATTAACTCTAGAGAAAATAATGAGGTTTCAAAAGACAGGAAATGTAACATATTAGACTGCTTTCTTATTTAGTAAACAATATTTATATATTCACAATAATGAAACTACATCATCAACTAATAATTAGGATGTACTATATTGATAATGTACATACAATATAATATATAACATATATTTGAAGATGAGAGTTGGCATGAATCAGTTTACCTTCTTTTTCAAAATAATAAATTTATTATACGTTTATAATTAATAAATCAAGGGAAAGAAATACAGTCATGTTACTTAGGTTTTGAAAAATGAAGAAATTATGGCTAATGCCAGAAGATATAACTAAAAGTATTAATACTCCTTCTAAGCAATTTAGAGAAGAGCAATGCAGAGGACACTGATTTCAAAAGAATCCTCTGATACTATTAATAATTATGTGCATGAATTATTTGATTAAAAATTAAGACATTATATAATTTTAATATAATATTTAAAATATGTTGATTCAGTGTCCTGTGTCCTAGGGGAAGACTTAAATCCTCTTTGGAGAAAGAAACGATCAGACGGCTGCCTCCTTTAATTTTACCCAAACCAACTTATTTAAGTTTCCCTATCTGCCATCTTTTGATCCAGGAATTTATTTTTATTTCAAAGCAGAGCAACTAAAAGATGAGGCAACATGTACCCCCATATTCATCTTATTTATGCAAATCCTAAATATACCAATGAAAGGAAAAACAGGCACATGCACACCCAAGATATTCCCAAGCATGAATTTGGTTGTTCATTTTTATTCACCACCCACCTGCCATCTCGTCTATTCAATATCCCTTCTAAATTTTAATCTAGTTTTTTTTCTTGAGGTGATATTAGCCAAACCACATGCTGTTCCACTGCTAATTGCTTTCCCTCTCTATGTGAACAGAGTCCTGTGTCCAGCACGGTCAGGGATTATAGCTCAACTGCTAATTTTGCTTCCGGTCTACTTGATCCCCTTACAGCTGTGTTCGTAGCTTACTTCACTTTGGTGTTCAAAAACTTACAGGTATCATAATATTTATTCTCCCTTATCTTACCTGCATATTCATATATATTACTGACCAAGGCATGTTCTTCTGATTTAGTACATTTTACTGCTATTAAAATTCAAATCCAAATATTCCCAATCACATTATTATAACTTTTCCTTTACATAATATTTAGCCAAGAACCAAGCATATTTTATGTTGACCAATATTGTGCATCAGAAAGTAGTATGACAGAGGAATAATCATTATCATCACAATATTATTAGATATCATTTACATGTTTTGAATGTTTTCTGTGGGTCAAGTCCTGTGTTAAGTAATTCAGATGCGTTATCACAATGCAGGTGCTATTACTATCTTATAGGTGAGAAAACTGAAACTTAGGGATATTAAATAACTTCCAAAGTTCACAAATCAAATCAGAGATAAAATCAGCAGGCAAAAGTTCCTATTGGATCATAAAAACGAGATTCCATTTTGCCTGTGAGAAATAAAAGGTTTGGGAAAGAGTCTTGAAAGAGATAATTCCTGAATTAGGTCTTGAAAAAAATACAGGAGCAAACACATGAAGAAGTAAGAATATGTCATCTTAGTGAAACCAAAAAGAGATCAGTATGATGAAATTACACGCCATGATGATCTTTATTAAAACATACCCACACTCATTTGTTATGTATTATCTATGACTGCTTTAGCACTACAATGCTGAAATTTAGTAATTGCAGCAAAGTCCATTTGACTTACAAAACAAAGTATTTGCTATCTGATCCTTTATGGAAAGGCTTGCTAACCTCTATTTTAGAGAGTCAATTAAGTCTTAGAGCAATTAAAAATAAGAAAGATAACCTAAAATGTTTTATTTTTACTTTCATTTATTTAATTTCCAGTACTCCTTATTTCTTTGTGTAGTTCTAAGTTTTTGTCGAGTACCATATTTCTACTGCCTGAATATCTTTTAAGATGTCTTATATAAAAGCAGGTCTTAGGCCAGGTGTGGTGGCTCATGCCTGTAATCCTAACACTTTGGGAGGATGAGGCAGGTAGATTACTTGAGTTAAGGAGTTCAAGGCCAGCCAGGCCAGTATGGTGAAACCCCATCTCTACTAAAAATACAAAAATTAGCCACGCATGGTGGTGGGTACCTATAATCCCAGCTACTAGGGAGGCTGAGACAGGAGAAACGCCTGAACCCAGGAAGTGGAGCTTGCAGTGAGCCGAGATTGTGCCACTGTACTCCAGCCTGGGCAACAGAGTGAGACTCTATCTCAAAAAAAAAAAAAAAAAAAAGCAAGCAGGAGAAATCACTATTCTCCTGTCAGTAATGACCTTGGTTAGCAAAATAAGTACAATCTCACTTAAATGGCAAAACTCAAAGTGCCTCGTTTGCTTCTGGTCGTGTAACATGGCTCTCCAATATTTTCTCATACTTTTTTTTAACTTTTATTGAAAAATATTTAAACTGGCAGGAAAATTTGGCAATGATATAATAAACTCCCATGTATACACACCTGAAGTGCCCACACTTTCTCTTCTACACACATATACAAAAAACCACACGTACATTTCATATCAACTAAAGCATTTGAGAGTCTTTGACATCATGACCTTTCACCCTCAAATACTTCAGTGTATATTTTCTAAGAAAAAGGATATCTTATTACATAAAGCATGGCACAACTATTAATTTCAAAAAAATTAAACATTAACACAAGATTCTATTGTTTTAATGTTGTCCTTTACAACGTATTTTTTTCTGATTGATGATTTTCTGGTTTTTCTGATGACACAGAATCATGCATGTATTTACTTGTCATATGTCTTTAGTCTCTTCTAAGCTGTAAGTTTCTTAGTCTTTCTTGGTCTTTCATGAAATGACTTTTTTTAAAAGGGTACGTGCCAAATGTGTTTTGTAGAGAGTCCCTCAATTTGGATTGTCTGCTAATTTCTTCATGATAAGATTTAGTTTATGACTATTCTTGCAAGAACACTATTATTTCTCTCCCCATATATAAAAATATATCGATACATTATATATTATACAATATATGTGCTGTGTCCTTCTTAACATATTATTTCAAAAGGTACACAATATTTATTTGCTCTGCTGATAATGATAATTTTAATCATTTTGTTAAGATGGAGTCTGTCAGATATTTTCATTGTACAATATTTTTCCCCTTGTAACTACTAAACAATATGTGGGGAGATACTTTGAAAATGTATAAATACCCTACTGCTCAAATGTATCCAATGATTTTACCCCACAAGTGTTGGTCTGGCTCTGGTTTCTCAACTTTTGCCTACAATCAGAGTTGGTTAGTGAAAAGAGGCTACAGTTCCTCCGTGCCAATATACCATACTCTCTAGGCTTTTGTTTCTTGTATTTTCTGTTTTCAGGTCTTTGTTTCCTAATTACTATGAGACTTTACTAGGTTTCAGTTTCAGTTTCAAAAGCTTTTAGTTTAGATTTCAGCTTCTTACACAGTCATAGAATATAGCAAACGTCTTTGGGGAAAATGGCTGTGTATCTATGGCCCTCAAGCTCTCAATATATCTTTCTATTCCCAAGTGACTGCTAAAGTCTACATTGGTTTCTACATCTTTCAGCTGCTTCTCCCTATCTGGACCAAGCCACAAACTTCAGCTCACATCAATAATTGGCAAATTCCTCTATGTAAAAAGAAAAAAATGCTATTTATCTACTCACCACTGAATGTTTCTCCTCTCTGTAATTTAGGCCCATTCACTCCTCATGGCTTCTAAACCTATATGATGCCTTTTCAAAAGTATTTTTGTAATTTTTTTTTCTTAGCTACAAACTTTGTATGTGTAGGTTTTATGTAATCTTTTAAACTCTAATCAGAAGTCCAAGGAAAATAAATTCTTATTTGCATCTGATAGCTCCAATATTATTGGTGTCTCCTGTGATTCTGTTTCTATTAGGTAATTTTCTCCTTCGCTTTTTTGTCACGTAGTCTGTCTCCATATATACCTGGTGATGTTTGACTAAATCATAGACTTTTAAAATAAAAAATTGTGAAGGTAATTTGAAGTTCTCAAGACGTTATTTTCTTGAAGAGAGGATTTATTTTGTTTTAGGCAGATAAGCTAAAGGAACATCACCTTAATCCAACTTGGAACTGAATCGTCTCTAACTAGGTTTCTTTCTTTTTTTTTGAAACTGAGTCTCACTCTGCTGCCTAGACTGGAGTGCAGTGGCACAATCTTGGCTCACTGTAACCCCCGCTTCCCAGGTTCAAGTGATTCTTATGCCTCGGCCTCCTGAGTAGCAGGGATTACAGGTGTGTGCCACCACACCGAGCTAATTTTTGTATTTTTAGTAGAGAGAAAGTTTTGTCTTGTTGCCCAGGTTGTTCTAGAACTCCTGGCCTTAAGTGATCCACCTGGCTCGGCCTCCCAGCATGCTGGGATTACAGGTGTGAGACACCACACCCGGCTGATTTCATTCTTTATGATGACTGATCTATTTATGGTTCTCCCTTACCCCTAGAGTGCAGCCCATTAAAAATCTCATCTGAAAGTCTGAGTTGTATGTCAGACCTTTCTCTTTGGAGGGCCCTAAAGTCCAATTTTGGTTTCCATATTCTGAAATGACCGCTGGAAACTTTGCTCAGTTTCTCAGCCTTTAGCTGATGCTTCTAAACTGACCAAAGTCAAGTAGAAAAGTGGTGCAGAATACTGGCTTTTCTCTCTTGGTCACCCTTCTCTCTAGTATCTTCAGTGCTTTCTGAGGTCTCTATGCTTAGCTCTCCAGTGTCTTAAAACAGACCAGACAGATTACGTGTGTGTGTTTCCTACTTTTGCAGTTGTCCTCAAATCAAGGGTTGTTCTGCAACAAGTTGTGTTTCCTTTTCAGATACCATAAAATACTTGCTTTTGTTTTGTTTTTCATTTGCATGATACATGTTATATATACATATATATACATTCTATATACTTCTTTTAGGTATTAGTTATGTCTTATGTACACAGAACAGAGTTAGGTTTTGATTTGCAACCCAATATGAAAATATTTTTCTTTTAATAAATCTTTTTTCTTTTAAGTCATTTTTATTTATTAATATGGCATATGTATGTATATCCAGTCTTAGTTCTGACTGTATTTTATGTTTTGTTGTGTTTTCTGTTTTTAAGCTTTTAAGTCTTTTGGTATTTAGTCTTTTTCATTTGTTTGCTATTTATATATGTAATCATTAAGATAATTTTTTGGCCAGGCATTGTGGCTCACACCTCTCAGTTTGGGAGACCAAGGTGGGCAGATCACCTGAGGTCAGGAGTTCTAGACCAGCCTGGCCAACATGGTGAAACCCTGTCTCTACTAAAAATGCAAAAATTAGCTAAGCGTGGTGGCACACGCCTGTAATCCCAGATACGCAGGAGGCTGAGTCAGGAGAATCACTTGAACCCAGGAGGTGGACGTTGCAGTGAGCTGGAATCATGCCATTGCACTCTAGCCTGGGCAACAAGAGTGAAACTCTGTCTCAAAACAGAAAAAAAAATTTTTTTAACATTTTTATTCTAATGATTATTTTTAATATTGCATATCTTATTTCCAGCCCTGTATTTTAAACACTTTATCCATAATTCTTTATCATAATCCCTTTAACATTACCATATTTCCTGGATTTTTTTGGTCACTCAAATTTAGTTGATATATTTTCTTTCTTATTATTTACTTTTCTATGGTTACATGAACTTATCCTTTTATTCCTCAATTTATTTTAGTTTGAAATGAAATAATTTGGTTCCTTGTGTTTACATGAAGTAAACAGAAAATTTTTCTAAACTCTACTTTTAAGTTGTGAGGCTAATATATAAACTATGAAGGTGTGCTTCATTTACATTCTCATCTGTAACCCTAGTCTCTACAGTTAATATATGTCAAGAATTTAGAACAGGGCCTAGTACAAAATAAATAGTATTTAATAAATTTTTTGCTATGTATCTTAGATTTAGTTAAACATTTAAATGTATACAGTACTCAGTCGTTTTTTGTGGTTCTTTCTTTCATCTCTTTGTGAGCTAAACTTCACACTGGTAGTTTTCTCAAAAATTCTCACGGGAATTTTTGCATGTAAAAATTGTTTAGTTTTTTTACAACTTGAAGGATAGCTTGGCTGGATATAAAATTCTTGAGTGACATCTTCCAATATTGAATTTCTTAAGTGTTATTCAATTGGATAGCAGCCAATATTGCTGTGGGGGAAATCAAGGCCAGCCTGACACATGACCTATTATAGGTTATTAGTTATTTTACTGCTTCATGAAGCATTCTTTCTTTACCCTTCAAGTCCAATGATGTCTTAATGTTGACCATTCTGGATTATTTTTTCACATTCATTGTGCATTTGTTATATTTAGCTCAAGTATTTAGTTCTAAAAATATAGATCTTTAATTATAATTACGAGTTCTCTTTCTAAATTTTAGGATTTTAGAGTTTTTTAAATTGGGGATTCCAATTATGAATGGCCTGAATCCCTTTATCTGCCTTCTATGTTTATCATATTTTCCCTAATACTTTTTCTCTTTATTTTTCTTTCATTCATGTAGCTCTACCTCACTGTTTATTTGTAAAGAATATTAAAATCTCCATTAAGATAGCAAATATTGTATAATCTCAAAAAAATATAATAAACTTTGGAATCATATTTGTAGCCAAAGTTCTATATTTGCAAACTGATATTTACAATGTCTTCCACTCAAGTCCTGATGGAATAAACCTGTAGAACCTCAGGAATACTACGTGAACACTACATTTAATAAGTCAAAAAGGTGACATTTAATCTCACCTAAATTATGTGAATGCAGGAAGTAAAATCTAAAGAAGCCTATAAATTTATCATTTCCAACTCCTGCAGTAATTTTGAGTCTATTTATGGAGCTCTAGATATGTGACACTAAAGGAACTACCTACTGCAATTTATTTCATAGGAAAAAAATTCTGATATTCAAAAAGATTAGGTAGCCTTTTCAAGATTCTACCAAAATCTGATGTTTTTTCAGCATCTCTACTGTGATCTTTATTTTTCCTCTGGTCTTTAAGTTCGCTAAAACAGATTGTGAAGAAAAAAAGATGAATTCTACAAAACATATTTCATTGCCTTGGGACTTTAAAAGCCCATGCTGGGTACCCATTTTCAAATTCAACTTTAATTGCATTATGATCCAAATAAAAGTGAGATCCTGACAAGTTTGATCACTAACATAGGCAGTAAATTCACTTAGAAAAGATACTCTGTGCCCGCTTGTTTAGGTGCCAACAAAAATATTGAAGAGAAACTCTTCAGTACAGGGTTTGAAACTTATTGCCACCTAATGTGTAAAAATAAAAATAACAATCCTTCGGATTATTGATACCATATGCAAAGTAACTTGTTCAAGATAATCATGTGCCATACAAAGTAACTTGTATGGCACATGATTGATCTATAATACATAATAATTATTGTAAGTTTACAGATTCATATACTAAATCTCAGAGATAATATGCAAATTTTTAAAGGTCACTGTTTTAGTCCATTCTCACACTGCTGTAAAGAACTGTCCAACACTGTGTAATTTATAAAGGAAAGAGGTTTAATTAATTCACAGTTCCATATGGCTGGGGAGGCCTCAGGAAACTTACAATCATAGTGTAATGCACATCTTCACAAGGCAGCAGGAGAGAAAATGAGTGCCAACAGAGGAAATGCCAGATACTTATAAAACTATCAGATCTTGTGAGAACTCACTTACCATCACGAGAACAGCATGGAAGAAACCACCTCCATGATTCAATTACCTCCACCTGGTCCTGCCCTTAACATATGGAGATTATTACAATTCAAGGTGAGATTTCGTGAGGACACAGAGCCAAACCATATCAGTCACCTAGTGGGAGGTAGAACTAAGATTAGAAGCCTTCTCTCTCCACTCTACCTCTGAGTTAAACATTCTCTTTCTGGGAGTTTATCTTTTCAAATAATGTGTTGCAGGTTTTAGAATCCACTCATCAATCTGATTATTCTTTCTGAACATGTTCACAGTTGTCCATGCCCCCTTCTAAAACGTAACACCTAGAAATTATCAAAACACTGCAGTTGAATTGTCAGTGCCAAGTACAAAGTAGATCATTTCGAGGTCTAACTATTAACTGGGAATAATGAGAAATTGCTGTATCTTGGCTGAACTCAAGTACCAGGAAGAGAGAGAGACAAAAAAAAAAAAAAAACTTAAAAAAACTTAGAAAAAATATCTCCTTTCAGTTGGGTCACAATATTCTACTTCTGACAGAAGGTAGTCCAAAATAACCACCACTTTTACTGAGTTCTGAAGACATAAATATGTTAAATATGTTGGTTATTCTACAAGAAGGCACTAATGCTGAACCTAGGAAGTTCATAGGGCAGGTCACCATGGACAGTTGTTTTCCATAAATTTATACACAAATTTGTTACTTCTATTAGGGACAGTGGGATATTTGCTGCCTCCTACTTGTATTTTTTTTTTTTTTTTTTTTTTTTTAAAGAGACGGGGTTTCACTGTGTTAGCCAGGATGGTCTCGATCTCCTGACCTCGTGATCCACCCGTCTCGGCCTCCCAAAGTGCTGGGATTACAGGCTTGAGCCACTGTGCCCGGCCAACTGCCTCCTACTTGTTAAGCACAATTGTACTATTGCATCCTAACTGCAGTCCTTAGAGTTACAGGTTATTGGGCCCATTCTATATATGTGAACTGAAGGACAGTAGGGTGTACTAACATTCATTTATTTACCTTTACAACAGATAATGGAGACATGCCCACGTTCAGATAGGTAGAAAGTTTCAGGGCTCGGGTCCCAACTTAAGTATGAAGGACCAGTAAAGAGTCCATGTGTATTTATCCATGTCACATTGCCTTACAAGGTATGGTAGGCAGTCTCTCAGGTGGCCCTCAAAGATTCTTTATCTACTGAGATTTGTCCCTTTGGGCCCTTGTGTAATCCTTTCTTGTGTGTTGGTTTAATGCCCTTCAAATGAATGGAAAATGGTAAAAGGATGTAATGTCACTTCCAAAAGAAGGGAACAAAGAGAAGGTGTCTCCCATGTGTGTTACTCCTTCTCTTTCCCTTTTACCTACTCACTCTGAGAAAAGCCATTTGCCATATTGGGAGCTGTGCTATGCAAAGGCCCACACGCTTAGGAGCTGATATCTCAGTCAAGAGTCAGAAGGACTGGAGGCCGGTCAGCAGCCATATAAGTGAGTCTGAAAGTAGATTGTCTCTCAGAGGAGCCTCAAAATGACTATAGTCCCAGCCAACACTTTAATTGCTGCTGTGAGAGAGCCTGAGCCAGAGATACCCAGTTTAGATATATCCTGATTCTTGAATCACTGGAATTGTGAGATAATAGATGTTTATTTTTTCAATCTACTAAGTTTTGGGGTGATTTGTTTCACACCAATATGTAAGTAATACATTACACTAAAGCAAAGTGAGTCTGTGGGAAATAATTACATGAAATTAACCAGATCAGTACCTGTCTCCTACCAGGTACCAGGTGTGCTCTGAACATAGTTCCTATTTTGTGCTCATTCTACAGTCAGTCACATTCCTAATGAAGTTGATGCCCACTCTATATATGCATTATGTTGTACTGGATCCAAAACTTCTTTTTTCTGATATATTGTAAAAGGGTACACTTCTCTTACCTTTCCTTGTTGGTGTTGTCCACAACCATGGCTATTAAAATGTAAATATGTAGTCAGAATAACTATGGATTTTTTGATGCCTATTTTATAGAAAAAAACTGAAGCTAGCTTACAAGATTTTTGGAGGCTGGAGTCATAACTTTTATTCACCAATATATTTCTGATACAGCTCTTATGGTATACATAAATGAGTATTTATATCAAACACCTTATTTACAACTTAATTATGTTTAAGGTTAAAATTAATGAATATAAGCCACAGTCCAATTTTAGTTTCTTTGCCTCCAGGAAGCAACATTTTAAGAAATTATCACATCCAGTTTGGCCAAAAGAGTCTTTTCGTAAGTGTTCATGTGTTTTTGCCTCCACCAAAGTTGGAGTCCCCTCTAAATGTTCACGCACTAATACACAATCCTCACATAGTGTGTATAACTTTTATTTTACAAACAATAAGCAAAATAACAATAGACTAAGTTTAGAGTCCAGTTGAAACAATAAAATATCATTAGCTACAAAGGCAAACATTTTGAGCAGGCAAATGAGTTTGCTAGTTAAAATTTTATTACATAGAGAACTATTCATTGTAATGTCTGAGATAAGATGTTAATACATTATGCAGGATTGTTAAAAATGCATAAAAATTCAGGAAATTTTAACTGAGAATACCTTTCTCCTAGGGAATAAAAGGTTGACATAATTAGGTTGACATAATTTCAATATGCCAGCAACATTTGGAAAAGTTTATTTTTCAAGAATAATAATAAGCATTATACATAAGCATGCTCTCCATTAAATTGTAGTTAGTTCTAGCCTTTTCTCATTGTGGCACATACTGTTGTTTGTATCCCAATGCAACAGCCATCTTGGCTTTATAGCCTGTATTTTCTTTTCTTTTCTTTTTTCTTTTTTTTTTTTTTACTACCTTTAGTTCGCTGCAGTCCCCAGATTAAAGAAAGGACTGTGAACATATTGTACACATCTAACCATTTCTGGGAACTCATGAGTAGAGACAAGGTTATGAATTTTTAAAATTAAATCATGATACAAATCTATGGAAGGAAGACAAGAAAGTGCACTCTTAATGCTTAGTAAATCAAAATGCGAGACTTCCTAAGACGTTTTGGACTTAATCCCTTACCACAAGTTAGGAACTGTATGAAAAATACTTTACATATTTTCTATAGCAAAGATGAAGCTCTAGTGGCAATGTTAATGTGTCATGGATTTGGTGGGCTTCTATGGCTCAACTTTAACAGGTCTTTGCCTAACAGAAAAGCTGGAAGTCTCATCTCATTGATCCAATAAGTTCCAGGCATCCAATACTGTCAGCAATTTCTTGCTTGTTAGCACTGGAAATAACTTTTTACTGGGCTCATGGTTACTGGACCTTTCTTATAAGTAGGTGTGATGAGTTGCCTCTATTCAGACCAAAAGTTTGCATGGAAAAAATCTGAACAACTAGTAGTGAATGTCCTTAGTTTAATCCCCCAAATGTAAATAACATACCCTACTCTATTAATACTGCCAAAAAATTCAACACTACTCTTTTCCAGTGAGCCTCAAAGGCAAACTATTCCAATATGAGTGCTGTCTCTGATTTCTTACTTTTATCTGTCACAACACACTTTATAATTGCCTTTTTAGAGGCCTAAATGATGGTGAGTCACCAAAACTACACACTTACTGGGTGGATCTGAATTAATATTTACTTCAATTATCTGGGAGCATGGCTTCCATATTACAATCAAAGACTTGAACATAATAGCCTGGGAAAATTCTTCAACTTGTGAAAAGAAAAATAGAAACTTAAAAAAATATAATTTAAGGCTTCTTTGGGGAATAAAATTTGAACTAAGGTCTAGTCAGACTCCATAGCACCAAGTGAAAGCTTTCTTATTTTACTGGTATTCTACTTGGGAAAATGAACATGATTTTCCAGGGGCTTTTTGAGATATTTAAACAGTAATAGTTTATGACATAGTATAAATACAGAGATAACTAAATAATAGTTGCAGTCTAATTTTGCTGGCAGTTTCTTCTGAAATTTCAAAGTGTTCTTAGAGAAACCTACATTATGTTTTCCTTTTACAATATCTAAATATTAAATATATACTGATGGTTCTGTTTATTAAGACTTTAAATTGTTGTCTTTAACATAATTTCTATAAATATCTGGCTTTATACTTCTATTTGCATAAAATTGGACCTGGTTTTATTCTGATTTGTCTCTTATTTTTTCATGTATCTGGAAATTATGCAACAGCCTTGTCCCAGGCAGCAAATCCATTTGTCCTCTGGTAAAGACTGTGGCACTGCATATGGGACTACTGAGCTAGCCTCTGTGTCTCCTGATATTATTCGTCATAGAGTTTTGTGCCAGTTTTAGTCTCCTAGATCTTTTCAGTTTACATTCCTTATTCAAAGAGATGCCAAGAAACCAGCAAGAAAGCATTTATTAAATTGGACAGGGAGACATTACAGAAATGAAGGCGCTGGATAGATGAGTATTTATCTTCACTAGGCCCCAGCAGCAAGGCTTGTTCAGATGGCCAGTTATTGCTTGGTTTGATGTTCACACTACTTTCTTCTGCCTTTAGTTCATTGCAGTCCCCAGATTAAAGAAAGGACTGTGAACATATTGTACACATCTAACCATTTCTGGGAACACATGAGTAGAGACAAAGCTATGAATTTTTAAAATAGAATCATGATACAAATCTATGGAAGGAATACAAGAAAGTGCATTCTTAATGTTCAGCAAATCAAAATGCAACACTTCCTAAGATATTTTGTGCTTAATTCCTTACCACAAGTTAGGAACTGTATGAAAACTACTTTACATGTTTTCTATAGCAGGGATGAAGTTGTAGTGGCAATGTTAATGTGTCATGGATTTGGTGGGCTTCCATGGCTCAACTTTAACAGATCTTTGCCTAACAGAAAAGCCAGAAGTCCCATCTCATTGATCCATTAAGTTCCAGGCATCTGATACTGTCAGTAATTTCTTGCTTGTTAGCACTGGAAACAAAGTCGTACTTTGTAAATTTAGAAATTACAAATCTGCATATCTTCAGCATCACTTTTAGCCACAGATATACTAAGACTCCTCTATTTGGAAAGCAAATACTTCCTGGCCTTTGGGAAGAGCTTTGACATAATTTCTTCCTTTTCAGTCCAAGCACATTTGCTGTCAGGAAAGCTAAGGTTAAGCAGTTCTGACAAGTAAATATATGGAGTCAGGTAAAGAATGCTGCTTTCTATCCTTTGACTTCTGATATATCTCCTCGGGCCACTAGGGAGAGGTGTTTGATTTTTAAAAATGCTTCGGTTGGTAATTTTGAGATTTCTTTGCAATGTTTACTCTCAATCTCATTTCTGTAGTCAAGTAATTTGGAAACCTTGTATACTTTGGCTTCAGGAAACTTGAGGGAAAATATCTTTAATTGGTACTGGCAGAAATTTCTAGCATAAGATTTCTCTAGTGTCAAAATTAAGTATTTTCCAGGAACTCACAACTAGATTGAAAGCTCATGGAAGACAAGGACTGAATCTAATATAATCTTGTGTTGTCCAAAATGCTTATTATGTGCCTAGGTTCATTAGATATGCATGAAATATGAGTCATATAAGAGAAAATTTATTGTTATCAGATTATAACCAGAGCTTTTTTTGCAAAAATAAAAGGCATCTTACGTTGTTTATTACTTGAACATTCCAACTCAGAATTAGTTCAATTAATTTTCCATTCATTCAATAAAAATGCATGGACTTCCTTTGATGTAAAAACAAAACTAAACAAGCAAAACCAAATTTAAAGTGTATTAATTTAGGGAAGGGCAGTTTAAAGAAGTATAAGATACAGGCTCACTCCACAGACTTTTAAATTCTGATAAAAGATGATTATTTGGGAATAATAGAAATCAGACAAATACTTAAAGAAGTGCCTGCTGTTCTATAAAACAATATACTGGAAAAGCTAAATGACAGAATACACACAAATGTCCTATACCTAAGTGATATAAGAATCTATCAATGGTAGAATATAAAATATTGGATTTAGAACCAAATTTCCAATTGGAGTTTAGTTCTGTTTTGGCCTGATTTAGATGAGATCATTTCATGTGTAGAAGTAGGGGTCAATTTTGACTTACCCACAGATGTACAGTAGTTAAAACCTAAGGAAAGAAAGACTAGATGTACATAACTAGGAAAATGGCTCCTCATGGAAGACAGAGATGCTGTGGCTAAGTTTTTAGTAGGTAAGCACCTTTGTTTGTCTGAGACTGGTGAGCTCCACTGCCTCTATCCCACACATTGCTCCTGAAGATGACACATGTTCATGCACATCCTCAGAATACTGGAGATTGGAAGCAAGGAAAACTAGCTCTTTTTTAAAGGCTGTTGAACCCTGAGTTTAAGAATTTTTGGATCAAGTAGCTAATTAATATCATCAGACCTAATTGTGAGGAAAAATATATTGATTATAAAACAATAGTAATTGGCTCTTTTCCCCTTCTTTCTTTTAGTGAGTTTTATCTTCATTCATAGTCCAATTCTTGCAGGCAGATAGGAAAACCAGCCCCTTGTGAATGGGAAGATAAAATATGATACAATATTGATGCATATAGGTTCAGATGAAGTAAAAGGTGGACAGAGAGAAGCATGCAAGTAGAGAAACTTCTGTGTCTCCCAGTGCACAGATCACTAATTCACTGCAACAACATGACCAGCAATAGTGAGGATTCCCAGAAGAAATCACTGTCATTCCCACTATTCTTAATCCTTTTTTACCCCTCTATGAAAATACCCCAATCTACATTCCAAGATGCAAAATATTAGTATATTCATCAAAAATCCCCTCTTGCTTCATGCCATCACTCTGAGGATGGGAAAGTGAGCTCAGGGAAATGCTTATGAAATTCTTTGGAATGCAGCTAAATATAGGAAAACATGAGTTACACTGCCCCATGTAAGTAGTAACTCACTGGGGAAGTCTGAAACCACAGAGTATTTGATGATTCTTACATTTAGCAGTGAAATCATGAGATCCCAGGCCCTGACTTTTTGTAGGATCCCTATTATGAACATGAGGGTTAAAAATCTTTAATTTCCTCAAGTTGCCAGGCAAGATTTTCCCTAAACTTGATGTAGTTTAATTAAATACTCATTTTCAGAACCTTAAGTTAATGTGAGACACATACAGCAAGATAATATATAACACCACCAGAACTGGTGAAAAGAAAGAAACTTCTTGAAAAATATGTACTCTGCCAGGTATAAGACTTTTCATCTCCTTCCTCTTTCCTTTCTATAATCTATTATCATATAAAGTACCATAATGTGTGTGTGTGTGTGTATGTGTATGTGTGTGTAACAAGGAAAACAAAAAAGTTCTCCTTATATTTTCACATTTAGATAAAAGTCTGCCTTCATGATGGATGTTTTCTCTATTTCATATATATAAAAAACCTGCATATTTCATTTCCTCCAAGAATTAAAACATTCATAAGAGTAGGTGCTGTCAGTTCTACTCACTCTTCTGCACCCCGCATTGCACATATATTGTAGCCATATGGTAACTAATTATGTAGTATATATGAGATCTAGAAGAGAAGGAGCCCATTTCAAAGCAGGTGGTGAGACATAGAGGCACCCTATCAATGCTATAGAAGATGCTATAGAAGAAAGGAGAGCAGGCAGATCAGCCTGCAGAGGTGATAGTTCAACCACAATAAAAGAGGACATAGAAAACAGCATCAGAAAATAAGGTAAAAAACAAAAAGGAGCAGGGAATTTTATTTATAATAAAGGGAAAGGTTGTCATGGAGAATTTAGGTTTGGATTTATATGAAAGAGGGCTGGGGCTTCTGACTCCAGAGTGGATTAAATAAAGGTCTGGAGGTGGAAGTAGATTGATGACTGAAAAAACAGGCTTTGTGTTGGACAGCAGTGAAAAGAAGGTTGGTTAAGTAAGGAGACACCAGATAATGGATCATCATGAATGCTAGGCTAAGCAGATTTAAATTGATATTACAAAAAAATAGGAAAGAATTGACACAGCATATAGAAAGTGTGTTTTTTTTTTTTAAAGCATGTACTTTATAGATATACAGACTGATCAGCAACCAGTTCTGATATTTCTGGCTATCTTACCTGATTTTGGACAATTTCTTGAATTCCTCTGATGTTCAAGTTTTTCTTCTGTAAATAATATAATATCTACACTGTAGTGTAAGTATTAAGTATGCTGACTTATGCAAATCATCTGGTTTATTTTAACAATGCACAATGACTGTTAGTTCATTCTTTCTTCCATTTGCATGTTTTGGAAAGTGGAACATTACAACAATTGACTAAATAGTCAATGAGGAATGTTAGAGATTAAGTTGAGTAACAAATTTAAAATAAATTTAGAAATATTCAGTAAATAAAAATGTAGCGAATGTAATTATTTTAATATGCTTATTGGTTGATGGGCATTATTAATAATTTACCACTGTCTCCAAGACAGAACTTGATTGTAAATAACACAAGATAGCTCCTGTTCATTTCAACCTTAACAGTTCATTTATATGAATACTGTTAACTGATCAGTATCCTTGCTTGTTTAGAAAAAAATGACAATATTTGGATTCACAAATACTTTGAGTGCTATAAATTTTCCTTTTCAATGACCATTTTTGTACTTTTTTGATCCCTAACAAATTTAGTCAAGAGAACTATTCCTACTTTTAGCACAAATATTTCACCATTAAGAAGGTGACCTGCTTTTAGTAAATTTCAAAGTTATTGTTGGCTCTAAATTCTCTCTCTGAAACTGAATATTTGTCTTCATGCAAGTTCTGAAACCTAATATAAAGTGGTCCAAATCTTTTAGCAACTCCTTTTGTACATACAAATGGTGTCAAGAGTATTCAAAATATATTTCTAAACTTTTACGCTATCTTTGTCATAGCATAACCTTCTATTGTTACAATTTCATTTAGCTAGGAATGGAAAGGATAGCAGAATTTAATTAATAGGAAATTGGATGGGCCATCTCTATTATATGTAATAACACTATTATCAACAACTCCCATATTTTAGAAACCTCAGAGCTCTGTGGAAAAGAAAACAAACAGGCAGGTTAATTCCACTAAATTAGAATCTTTTCTGGCATCTACTGAAATGAATTGACAACAAATATCTTTGTAAGAAAGTCTTGATTTTCAATTTATCTTTCAGTGGTGAATTAGACTGTATTGTCTCTTGATTTAAGAGTTGTTTGCATGTTGGAAGATAAATATTTAAATCTGGCACTGATGCCCTTTACACATCCTTTGTTGGAGAATCTGATATAAACTTTCACTAAATGGATATTGAAATACCTCTGGTCATATCAATGCCCAATTATCTGAATTAATCTGTGGGGCGTACATGACATAAGCTGACATAACCATATTCTTTCCACTACTTTATGGAAGTAGTACACAGACATTATATTAAGTTACTAGTGGGTGCCAGGCATAGAAGGTTATGGACCCATAAAAATCAAGACTCACGTGACCTCAGAAGAGTGATCAAGATATGAGCGTCCTCAGTTCTTGAACAACATAACAATCCCTTGTTATAGAAACTGTATAGGCCTAGCCCCATTTTCTTCCATTTGAATTGCATGATGTTTCCTGTTTTTTTTTACAATAAATCCCATTTGTTAAATGTAGTTTGAGAGGTCCTTTTTTCAGTCATATAATACCTGAGTTACATAAAGGTATTGAATGTCATACAGATCTTCCATTTTTAATATCCTATAGTATGTTGCAGAATAAGTAAGGAGAATAGCAGGATCAAAATTTTATATAAAGTTACATGCATTGCTCTTAATCAGTTCTGCCTATCTCTCTTATCTTCTTACCACCTGCCTTCTTCCTATACATAGACACACATACATGTAGACACACACTGTGATTCTAGGAAATTCCCAGGGATATAAATTTGAAACAAGGTAATCTTGTTGTGAGGGTCTTCAAAAAGTCAATATATAGTAGGTCATTGTCATTCTCAAAAAGATAAACACTGGAATCTTGAGAGAAATCATAGGGATCATCAATCAATTTATTCCATTCTAAATAATACATGAAAGTCCAATGTGCATTAAAATTTAGGGAGAACCTAGAAGTCTTATGACTAGGTGAGTTCTAATCCCCAGAATGTCTCTAACCCATGCTACAGTCTAGAAAATTAAGTGTATTGTGTGAGAGAAACAAAGTAAGTAAAAGCTGTAAGTCTCATGAGATTGGAAAAATGTCTACTTTAATTAACGGTTGTATACCCTGCACTGTGCACAGAACCTGTGACATGATTAGTTCTTCTTAAGTGTTTGTTGAGAAGCTAACTGAATGAGTGAATGGATGATTGGAAAACTTAGAAGTCAATTTTTTAAATCTAAAATCAGTAAATTAAAGAAAAATTTATTGGAGATATTCCATAAAATAATAAGCAAGGCATATAAACTCCAGCCTCACATATTGCATATTATGAAGCATTCACAGACTAACATATTCTATATCATTAATTATGGCTACTCTAAAATCTTCTAGAGCTCTGGAGTTCCTAGTCTTCATCTTTTATCTCCAAACATGACTTAAACTATTAGAAGAATGTGTATCTTTCACCCATTTGGGAAGGAGAGCTTTGTTACTATATTAAAACCATAATCACAAGAAGTCTAGTGGTTACTGAAAACTATTGTGATTGCCTTCTAATAGGAACATTTCCAAACTTCTCCCTTAATGTGGTTGCAATTTTGAATATTTGATGTGAGAAAGTCGATGTGGTAAAAGATACAAAATACTTAAATTTCTCTACTACAATGAAGACCTGGAGGAAAACTCTTGAGTTGTACAAACAATTCGTCTTAGTTATTATCACCACTTAAAAACATTTACACAAATGTAAAAATGCCAAGAAGAGATCATTTTCCTCTGTCTTTTGAATGTAAAATATCAGAAGGAAATTTTGTTTGGCTGTCTCTTCAAAGAACAAATCACTTGTGTGTAAACAACACCAGTCCAACAGAGGGAGCTAAGTGCACACAGGGATTGAGGGAGAGGGTAAAGATTATTATAGTCACACATATGTTTTATTGCCTAAATTCCACCCTAGTCCTCCCTTAGAAGGACCCATTGACCACAGTGGGGATAGAGAGTTGATTTCGAAGCCCACTGCCATGCCTTATCTCATTATTAAATCTCTTTTCCACTCCTCCTTTTACTCTTACTTTTCCTTTAGCTTCTCCTGCTTTCTTCATGCAATTTCTTTCTTTTATTTTCCTTTCCTCCATGTCCTACATGCTAGGTCTGACAAGGAATTCCATGGCTATTCCACACAATGCAAATGGCATATAAAAACTTATAAAATCCTAACTAAATAATAGACAAATAAAAGATGTCTGGGGGATTCAAGGAGCTGAAAATAAATGGTATTCTAATTTGATTAAGGGAAAATAAATATACACTAGGATTTTAAAAAATATACTAAAATCACTATTCTACTTAAGCAAACCTAAAATGATTGATAATCAGAGGGATCCTACTTAGTAATATGCTACAGATCAATAAAATATTCTAAAATAAACAAACATGAAAACCATGTTTGTTTGAAAACCATGCTTTTGAGAAGAATGCTATATTTCAAATTTCTTATATTTTTATCATCATTTCACTGTTAATAACATTGAAACTTGAGCTACACCCATCAAAGTAGAGATGGCACCTATTCCATTTCTTGTACAATCCATATAAGAACAAGCATGTCTTTTCAAGACCAATTTTAGTAGAAGCTTACATATAAAATATAGGTACGTGCACAAAAGTATAATCTTGGCATCAAGTCAAGTCCTGAATAATTATAAAGAAGACAAAGCTATTAATGTTTATGTGTTAACTAGTATTTTTATCATCATACTACCTTAATTGATTCTTCTTCATCTTTTTGGTTAGCTTTTTCCTATGTGATACACAGATTCTGAATGATTTTCTTCCTTATTTGGAATGCCTTCTCTATCTTTTGTACTCAAATATATCCATTTTTTTAAAGTTCAAATTAAGTTTCATCTCTCATAGTTTCTGGAGTTGATTGAGAATTTGGCCATGTAGATACACAACTGGTAATCTAGAACTGCTAGAAATCATAAGGATATACTTATGTCCTTCCATGGAAAACATTTTTTAACTGTTTGAAAGAAAGAGTGACTTCTATTTTTTTCATTGTCACTTGGTATGTAATCTTTAATTTTTTTACCAGTACGAATTTATGGGATACACATGAAATTTTGTTATATGTATATAATCTATAGTGATCTAGACAGTGTATTTTGGGTGTTCACTGGAGTACAATACATATTTGTTTAAATACAGTCACTTTATCAAACATTGAAATTTTTACTTTTATTTATCTGTACATTTTTACTCTTTAGTTAACTTCTCTTTGTCCGTTCTCTCCCCTGATTCACCCTTCCCAGTCTCTGTTCTCTATCTTTCCACTCTCTACTTTCATGTGATCAGAATTTTTAGCTCCCACATATAAGTGAGAGCATGTGATATTTGTCTTTTGTGCCTGGCTTATTTCACTTAAGAGAATGATCTCCAGTTTTATACATGTTGATGCAAAAAAACATTATTTTATTCCTTTTTATGGCCTAATAGAATTCCATTATATATATAAGGACCATAAAAAGGAATGCATGCACACACACACACGCACACACACCACATTTTCTTTATCCATTCATCCATTGGTGGACACTTAGGATGATGAATTATTGGGAAATCATTTTTCTCTAAGACACTGAAGCAGGAAAACAACAGAAAAAAATAGGGGACATATGGTAGATTAGACTGCAGTAGTCATATAATGTTTAACAATAAACCTGAAGTTTCAGAGAAACTTTGAGGTTGTTTGCTCTGTTTTGTTCTGCCATTTGCAAAGGTTCAATAAACACTTGTTGAATGCAAGTCTTCTTTCACTTTTCTGTTGTTGTCTGTGGAATAGCACTTTAGAGCCCCAGTGTATTAGTCTGTTTTCATGCTGCTGATAAAGACATACCTAAGACTGGGTGACTTATAAAGAAAAAGAGGTTTAACGGACTCCTAGTTCCACAGGACTGGGGAGGTCTTAAATGGAGTACAGGTATTGGATAAATACACCCATTCCAAATGGGAGAAATGGGTCAAAACAACAGGACTACAGGCCCCATGCAAGTCTGAAATCCAGTGGGGCAGTCAAATCTTGAAGCTCCAAAATAATCTCCTTTGACTGACTCCATGTCTCCCATCCAGGTCATGCTCATGCAAGAGGTGGGTTCACATGGTTTTGGGCAGCTCCACTCCTGTGGCTTTTCAGGATACAGCCTCTCTCCCAGCTGCTTTCATAGGGTGGCATTAGGTGTCAGCGGCTTTTCCAGGCACATGATGCAAGCTATCGGTGGATCTACCATTCTGGGGACTGGAGGATGGTGGTCCTCTTCATCACAGCTCCATTAGGCAGCATCTCAGTGGGGTCTTTGTGTGGGGGCTTTAATTCTACATTTCCCTTCTGCACTGCCCTAGCAGAGCTTCTCCATGAGGGCTCCACCTCTGTAGAAAACTTCTGTCTGGACATCCAGGCATTTCCATACATTCTCTGAAATCTAGGTGGAGGTTCCCCTACCTCAATTCTTGACTTCTGTGCATCTGCAGGCTCAACACCATCTGAAAGCTGCCAAGGCTTGGGGCTTGCACCCTCTGAAGCAATGGCCCAAACTGTTCCTTAGCTGTTTTTAGCCATGGCTGGAGTGGCTGGGACACAGGGTACCAAGTCCCTAGGCAGCACAGAGCAGAGGGGCCCTTGGGCCTGGCCTATGAAACCATTTTGTCCTCCTAGGCCTCTGGGACTGTGATGGAATAGGCTGATGCAAAGGTCTGTGACATGCCCTGGAGACATTTTCTTTATTGTCGTGGTGATTAAAATTTGGCTCCTTGTTACCTATGCAAATTTCTGCAACTATCTTGAATTTCTCCTCAGAAAATGGGTTTTTCTTTTTTATTGTATCATCAGCCTGCAAATTTTCTGAACTTTCATACTCTGTTTTCCTTTTAAAACTGAATGCTTTCAATAGCACCTAAGCCACCTCTTGAATGCTTTGCTGCTTAGAAATTCCTTCTGCCATATACCCTAAATCATCTCCCTCAAGTTCACAGTTCCACAAATCTCTAGGGCAGGGTCAAAATGCCACCAGTCTCTTTGCTAAAACAGTAAGAGTCTTACGCCAGTTCCCAAGAAGTTCCTCATCTCTATCTGAGACCACCTCAGCCTGGATTTCATTGTCAATATCATTATAAGCGTTTTTGTCAAAGGCATTCAACAAGTCTCTAAGGAGTTCTCAACTTTCCCACAATTTCTTGTCTTCCTCCGAGCCTTCCACACAGTTCCAACTTTTGCCTGTTACCCAGTTCCAAAGTCATATCCATGTTTGTGGGTATCTTTTCAGCAGCACCCTACCCTACTGGTATCAATTTACTGTATTAGCCTGTTTTTACACTGCTGATAAAGACATACCCAAGACTGGGTGATTTATAAAGAAGACAAAGTTTAATGGACTCATACTTCAATGTGGCTACGGAGACCTCACAATCATGGTGGAAGATGAAAGGCATTTTTGACATGGCAGCAGGTGAGACAGAATGAGAACCAAGTGAAAGAGGTTTTCCCTTATAAAACCATCAGATCTCATGAGACTTATTCACTACCAAAAGAACAGTATGGGAGAAACTGCCCCCATGATTCAATTATCTCCCACTAGCTCCCTCCCACAGCATGGAGGAATTAAGGGAGATACAACTCAAGATGAGATTTGGGTGGGGACACAGCCAAATCGTATCACCCAAAATCTCTACAGAATTGTAGAATGCTACCACAAGAGGGTAAAAACTTATTGTATACTGCATTATATGAGAAAAGGTTAGGAATTGCCTTATGTAAAACCCTCATCGAAAGTTAGACCTTGAGTTAGGGGTTTTATATTATATGGAAGTACATGAAAATGTCATATTTGAAGGTCAAAACTAGTAAATTAGCAGCAATTTTATGTAGGTCAACTGAATAGTTTTCTCTCACTTTTCATAATATCTAAAGTCTTACACAAATTTTAATATAGGAAAATCAGTTTTGTCATCTTTCTGAATCTCTCTCACACACACTCTCACTTTCTCTCACTGTTTCTTTTTTGTCTCCCTCTCCCCTACTCTTATTTTACTTCAGTATTTTGAATGCTTCAGTTTCATCAATCAACCATCAGGCAAGCATTAATCGTGGGGTTTCATTTTCCACTCTAATATAGTAATGTGCTGTCTATGATGGTGGAGCCCGAATCTCTGACATCTGCTGGCTCAACACTTTGGCTCACCCTTAGCTTAGTTTCAATGGCACCACAGTTGTTTTCTAACTAAATCAAATTTGGATATCCAGTCCTCTAGGATAACATCATAAATATTACCATTTTTATACAATTAATACTAAACCATTGTTCATTAATATGATTCACATACTGAGGCAAGTTAAGGAATCATTGTATGACCCACAAGAAATCTCTTCACCATAAGTTATTTGATTGTTTATCTACACATTTAATGTTAAAACAGAAGATACCCTCTCAGTTCATTTCTCCATCCATAAAAAAATTCATTTGCTGACAAGCATTTTTGTAAGACATTTAATACTTTTAAATCCAAGAGAAATATTTTTCTATAGTTTTTTTTGCATTTACAGTACATTTAAAGAAGTCTTTCTTAGATAAGGTCTGCATTTCTTTTCTATGCAACTCACACAGAGTTTTCAATTAAATAACATCATAAAATGCCAAATCATTATGATGCTACTATTATTTTCAGATTTTTATCAAAGTAATTACAGATTTATTAAAACTCTCAAAGATTAAATATCCCTTGTGTACTAGGGTTTTAATTCATAAGCTTAAAAACAGCCTCACCAGAGGTTGCAGTGAGCCGAGATCGTGCTACTGCACTCCAGGCTGGGCGACAGAGCCAGACTCCATCTCAAAAATATAAACAAAACAAAACAAAACAAAACAAAAACAGCCTTACATAATCATAAGCTTAAAAACAGCCTTACATAAATTAGGGAGTGAATTTAGGATGTTTGAGTTTGAGTCATAGTTCTAGAAAATTTCCCAAATTCTGTTATATACTTATTCTATATTATACTAATACATTTAGACAAGAAAAAATATAAAATAATTTTGTACATATATGTAAATATAAACTGTGTATATACATGTAAATATAAATCACTATATATTGTAAATAATTTATATATAAGAATACAACGGATTAATTCATATAATTATTATTTAATAGAGCAGCATACAGACAAATTTTGTGTGTCAAATTTGCCCAGAAAATTTTCTAAAAAATTATTTCGGCACTCCCAGAATAATTAATATGTTTTGAACATCTACCAAATGAAAATCATTGCTGAATTTTAGAAACTGGGTGCATTTTACACATTGGAAACATAACTATTGTGTGTGTGTAACTAACTCCAACTACTGGTCTTTTTAAGAATTGCCCACCTCTAAAACAAATTGCTTGTTTCACCTTAAAAACATGAAGGCTGATCATAACTGACGATTTACCAGTAATAAACTGTATTCTGATGTACTTTCCAAAATCTGCCCTGATTTTTCAATGGTCTTAAGTGATCAATAGAGCTAGAAAAATTCGGTTTGTGAAAAAATAAGTCAGTTTTGACATAATGGGAAAACTGTTGCCTTGGAAGTATTGAAAGTGGAAAGGAGATTAATATTAATTTTTAACCAACCTCAAATCTGGGAGAATGTGGTTGGGGATGAAGATTGAGAATACCCAGCATGTAATGTGGAAAGAAGTGTCTTATTTTTTAAAGTAGCTTCTTTAAATAGTTAAGTTAGCTATTAAAACCAGCATAAAATGAATGCTACTTTAATTTAATAATGATTAATCTCAGAGTATTAAAGATAGTTGCATTTTTGTATTTATTTTAGAACACTTTGTAGCATGAATAATAGAATCATCACAACACATTTAAAATCTCTATTAGAACTGAAATGAGCTTTCTAGAGTGGTAGATTGTCCATATATAAAGAGAATACAAATAAAGACAATAAATATCATCCAAGCTTTTAATAGGTATCACACAATGAAATCTAGGTCTGGATCAGAACACATACACATTCATTATTAAGGAGATTGTCAGAACTGATGTTACAAAATTTACTGTAACTTGCAAATACGTATCAAGTTTCTTATGCACATCTCATTTAAAGTAGAATAAATAATCATCTACAAAGAGATTAAATTTAAATAAAGAGGAGAGAGAGGGAAAAAATCCAGTGTTGGAAGAGGAACTTGAAATACAGCATTTTTCTTTTCCTTTTTTCCTTTTGTATAAGATCTATTGGTTAATTTAACAACTAGATTTTTGTCTTATTTTTACTCAATCTTTTCCTTTAAATGTCTTTATTCATTAACTGTGTTTCTTAGTACAAATCTTTGCTGAATAATAATTATCAAGTTTGCTACAAACACTGCTTTAATTTCCTAGTAATCTGAGAAGACAACCACAGCTGCAATTTTGAGACAGCCAGTGATTCCTGATACTGGCAGTTTTCCTGAAAAGAAAAAGGAAATAGAACTACTCCCACAAGTTTACCACAATCATTATCTCTAACAATAGCTGCCATAAACTACAAAAAATAAGAAAATTCAACTAAGTCCAGCTGTATAACATTTTGTAAATATTTTAATAAGAAGCTTTTAATGAAAATCAACATTTAAAACAGTTGTTTCTTGAACTGGAGGGTATAGATTCTTCAGGAAAATGCAAATATATTCTCAGGATCCATGAGTTTTCAAATTTGAGAACAACTAATTTAAATCAGCTAATGAAAACTTCTCATATTCAAAAGATTGCTCAAAATTACATTAATTTGGAGACAATTTATATTTAATTTTCTACAATAACACCAACACCACATTTAACCAGTATTTAAATGGAAACAATCAAAATGATAAAACTGCACGTTTCACATTTGGGGAGAGATGAAACTGCTTAACATTGTGCTTTTAGTTCGTGTGTGATTTGTACAAAAGTAAAGCAACTAAGTAGACCTATGTGCAAGAGCCAATCTTTGTCTTGAAAAAATATTGATCTCAAGCAAAAATTGTCTGAATAAAGACTGCATTTACTAAGAAATAAAATATTTCACCAAGAAGAATGTTAGAGGAGGTGATAGCAACATGGCGTAATAGAAAGTCCCAGGCTTTGTTTCCTGAGAGAAACACTGATTTAACAACAATGTATGGACCAGAAAATATTTATGAGAGGTTGAGAATCCAACTCAGATGAAGCAGTACCCCCAGATCATCACAAACTGAGAAAGCTGCATTTAACCAGGTAAAAAGAACAATTTCACTTTACCCACATTACCTCCTCCCCCATGCCAGCCCATCTCAAGACCAAGAAAGATTGCTTCCAGCTTCAATTTCTTCCTCAGAGAAAATAGTGGAGTATGTATCCAATGTCTTAGGCCTTTCAGTGCACTGCCATAGGGACTGGTTTTTGTCTTACCTCACACAAAATACTAACAGAACCAACATAGTTTCGTTATTGGGGCTTCCATTCCAGAAGACTGGAGTCATTTAAGAACAAAGAAAAGGAGAAGAAATCTTCCTGCAGCCAGACAGCTTTGCAAGAGTGGGAAAAGCTGTGCAATGCTCAGACTTTTGCCCCGGGAGGAAGGGAAGGAGTGAAGCACGCATCTAACATCGCAGACTTTTGAGGCATTGCCCTAGGGAGAAGGTGTGGCCATCTAACTGCAGCAAACTCAGCCCTATGAGAATGAGAGAAGGTGTACATACCCATTCTTCCCCAGGAGAAAGGTTAAAGAAATAGAAAAGAAAAAAGAAAAAAAGAAATAGAGTGCACAGAGGTTGTATTTTTTCCAGGTCCTCATAAAATAAATGAAAATTAAGAAAAGGAAGAATTATTAAATTTCATCAGCCTATAATTCTATTTGTATTAAACAGGTAAGCCTTAGGATGCTTATCAATAGTAAATTTACAGATTAAAATTTGACTTTCAAACATGTTTTAAAATATATTTTATGAGTAAAATTATATATAATAACCTTTTCCCAGTATTAACACGGTAGCTACAGATCTTTAAAGGAATAAAAACATAAATATAGCACCATGAATATTTTTATGTCTCTCTAACTTTGCCTTAAATATTTAAAATATATTTGCATGAGTTGAAAACTTCTAGAAATTTCACATTTTGATTTAATACCCATTATCATGTCTTGAACACTCTAGCACTCAATTCACAAGTTTTCTCTCTACTATGATTTCTCCTACTATTCTTGGTAAATTCAGCATTCCCATAGAAGGCTCATTTAACCAAATAATCTCTTGCTCATTTGAATTCCAGTATTGTTTTTCTTCACCTGTCATAGTCACCTATGAACACATGCCCACCCACTCTCACCCTGTTTTACTTACTTTAAGGAACTTACTTTCTCATTTTTTTAACTTGAACTCAAAATATATCTCCATATTTATTCTTTCAATTCTTGGGACTGAAAATCTCCTCCATTTCTCCAAGAAGAAACCAAACCTTGACTTACTTAGAAGCACGTAACTTAAACTTAGAGATCACTGTTACTCATGTAGTTGGAACGAAAAGTTTTCAGTTTCTGGAGTTAATATTTATTACTTTGAGCAAGTCACTTTAATCTGGTCTCTCCCAGTCCTCTACACAGATACCTACACACTGATCTTGCTGCTTCTGCACATGCCTCTGCATCTTTCCACATCTTTCTTCCTACTGAAATGATAACCCACCTTTTATCCTTTATAATCTTGTACTTCTCTTCCAATGTTCCTCATCTTTCATCAAAAATTTCTCACCATTTTAGCCCTTAAGATTTCTCCTCATTCTGAACTACTCATCCATATACTACTTATTGACTGTTAACTCACATTTAGCAATCATATATTGTCTTATCATTTTAGGACATGTCTAGATTCATGAGCTTTTAGAAGGAATGCATAATGTCATTTAGCTCTTACACAAGGCCTAAACCAGGACCCTACATATTGTGAGTAAAGTAAAATTTACAGAAAACTTAGAAACAATGGCCTTCCAAATTGTGATTAACTTTATGCAATAAAATAACTGATAATAAATTTAATTTTAACTTTACTTCTTTGGGTATAAGCACAATATGGTGTTTTGCAATATTGTCTTTTCGTTTTGTTTGTTCATCTTTTTACATTCCAGTCCTGAAATATAAGAAAGAAATATTTCATCATCATTGAGCACTTCCATCATTCTTTCCTACTGTTATTTCTTTCACTTCTTGCAATATTGCCAGCATTTTTGTCAATATGTTTTATTGTCTCTTGCTTTTCTTTACTGTTTGGTGACCCACCCTATTTATCATTCTTTTTGGTGCTTCTACGACATTACAAAACTCTAGAGATATTCATAAATGTTATGGTAAGTACATTATAATTATTATTTTTAGTAACAAGTTATAAGTAACATTTTAAATGAGTATACACAGTATTTTTCTCTTTTAAAGAAAGCAGATACTGGGCGGAGCAAGATGGCCGAATAGGAACAGCTCCAGTCTCCAACTCCCAGCGCCAGCGACAGAGAAGACCGGTGATTTCTGCATTTTCAACTGAGGTACTGGGTTCATCTCACTGGGGAGTGCCGGACGATCGGTGCTGGTCAGCTGCTGCAGCCCGACCAGCGAGAGCTGAAGCAGGGCGAGGCATCGCCTCACCTGGGAAGCGCAAGGGGGAAGGGAATCCCTTTTCCTAGCCAGGGGAACTGAGACACACAACACCTGGAAAATCGGGTAACTCCCACCCCAATATTGCGCTTTAAGCAAACAGGCACACCAGGAGATCATATCCCACACCTGGCCGGGAGGGTCCCACGCCCACGGAGCCTCCCTCATTGCTAGCACAGCAGTCTGTGATCTACCAGCAAGGCAGCAGCGAGGCTGGGGGAGGGGCGCCTGCCATTGCTGAGGCTTAAGTAGGTAAACAAAGCTGCTGGGAAGCTCCAACTGGGTGGAGCTCACAGCAGCTCAAGGAAACCTGCCTGTCTCTGTAGACTCCACCTCTGGGGACAGGGCACAGCTACACAACAACAACAACAACAACAACAAAGCAGCAGAAAACTCTGCAGACGCAAGCAACTCTGTCTGACAGCTTTGAAGAGAGCAGTGGATCTCCCAACACGGAGGCTGAGATCTGAGAATGGACAGACTGCCTGCTCAAGTGGGTCCCTGACCCCTGAGTAGCCTAACTGGGAGACATCCCCCACTAGGGGCAGTCTGACACACCACACCTCACAGGGTGGAGTATACCCCTGAGAGGAAGCTTCCAAAGCAAGAATCAGACAGGTACACTCGCTGTTCAGAAATATTCTATCTTCTGCAGCCTCTGCTGCTGATACCCAGGCAAACAGGGTCTGGAGTGGACCTCAAGCAATCTCCAACAGACCTACAGCTGAGGGTCCTGACTGTTAGAAGGAAAACTATCAAACAGGAAGGACACCTACACCAAAACCCCATCAGTACATCACCATCATCAAAGACCAGAGGCAGATAAAACCACAAAGATGGGGAAAAAGCAGGGCAGAAAAGCTGGAAATTCAAAAAATAAGAGCACATCTCCCCCGGCAAAGGAGCGCAGCTCATCGCCAGCAACGGATCAAAGCTGGACGGAAAATGACTTTGACGAGATGAGAGAAGAAGGCTTCAGTCCATCAAATTTCTTAGAGCTAAAGGAGGAATTACGTACCCAGCGCAAAGAAACTAAAAATCTTGAAAAAAAAGTGGAAGAATTGACGGCTAGACTAATTAATGCAGAGAAGGTCATAAACGAAATGAAAGAGATGAAAACCATGACACGAGAAATACGTGACAAATGCCCAAGCTTCAGTAACCGCCTCGATCAACTGGAAGAAAGAGTATCAGCGATTGAGGATCAAATGAATGAAATGAAGCGAGAAGAGAAACCAAAAGAAAAAAGAAGAAAAAGAAATGAACAAAGCCTGCAAGAAGTATGGGATTATGTAAAAAGACCAAATCTCCGTCTGATTGGGGTGCCTGAAAGTGAGGGGGAAAATGGAACCAAGTTGGAAAACACTCTTCAGGATATCATCCAGGAGAACTTCCCCAACCTAGTAGGGCAGGCCAACATTCAAATCCAGGAAATACAGAGAACGCCACAAAGATACTCCTCGAGAAGAGCAACTCCAAGACACATAATTGCCAGATTCACCAAAGTTGAAATGAAGGAAAAAATCTTAAGGGCAGCCAGAGAGAAAGGTCGGGTTACCCACAAAGGGAAGCCCATCAGACTCACAGCAGATCTCTCGGCAGAAACTCTCCAAGCCAGAAGAGAGTGGGGGCCAATATTCAACATTCTTAAAGAAAAGAATTTTAAACCCAGAATTTCATATCCAGCCAAACTAAGTTTCATAAGTGAAGGAGAAATAAAATCCTTTACAGATAAGCAAATGCTTAGAGATTTTGTCACCACTAGGCCTGCCTTACAAGAGACCCTGAAGGAAGCACTCAACATGGAAAGGAACAACCGGTACCAGCCATTGCAAAAACATGCCAAAATGTAAAGACCATCGAGGCTAGGAAGAAACTGCATCAACTAACGAGCAAAATAACCAGTTAATATCATAATGGCAGGATCAAGTTCACACATAACAATCTTAACCTTAAATGTAAATGGACTAAATGCTCCAATTAAGAGACACAGACTGGCAAACTGGATAAAGAGTCAAGACCCATCAGTCTGCTGTATTCAGGAGACCCATCTCACACGCAGAGACATACATAGGCTCAAAATAAAGGGATGGAGGAAGATTTACCAAGCAAATGGAGAACAAAAAAAAGCAGGGGTTGCAATCCTAGTCTCTGATAAAACAGACTTTAAACCATCAAAGATCAAAAGAGACAAAGAAGGCCATTACATAATGGTAAAGGGATCAATTCAACAGGAAGAGCTAACTATCCTAAATATATATGCACCCAATACAGGAGCACCCAGATTCATAAAGCAAGTCCTTAGAGACTTACAAAGAGACTTAGACTCCCATACAATAATAATGGGAGACTTCAACACTCCACTGTCAACATTAGACAGATCAACGAGACAGAAAGTTAACAAGGATGTCCAGGAATTGAACTCATCTCTGCAGCAAGCAGACCTAATAGACATCTATAGAACTCTCCACCCCAAATCAACAGAATATACATTCTTCTCAGCACCACATCGTACTTACTCCAAAATTGACCATATAATTGGAAGTAAAGCACTCCTCAGCAAATGTACAAGAACAGAAATTATAACAAACTGTCTCTCAGACCACAGTGCAATCAAACTAGAACTCAGGACTAAAACTCAATCAAAACCGCTCAACTACATGGAAACTGAACAACCTGCTCCTGAATGACTACTGGGTACATAACAAAATGAAGGCAGAAATAAAGATGTTCTTTGAAACCAATGAGAACAAAGATACAACATACCAGAATCTCTGGGACACATTTAAAGCAGTGTGCAGAGGGAAATTTATAGCACTAAATGCCCACAAGAGAAAGCAGGAAAGATCAAAAATTGACACTCTAACATCGCAATTAAAAGAACTAGAGAAGCAAGAGCAAACACATTCCAAAGCTAGCAGAAGGCAAGAAATAACGAAGATCAGAGCAGAACTGAAGGAGATAGAGACACAAAAAACCCTCCAAAAAATCAATGAATCCAGGAGTTGGTTTTTTGAAAAGATCAACAAAATTGACAGACCACTAGCAAGACTAATAAAGAAGAAAAGAGAGAAGAATCAAATCGACGCAATTAAAAATGATAAAGGGGATATCACCACCGACCCCACAGAAATACAAACTACCATCAGAGAATACTATAAACACCTCTACGCAAATAAACTGGAAAACCTAGAAGAAATGGATAATTTCCTGGACACTTACACTCTTCCAAGACTAAACCAGGAAGAAGTTGAATCCCTGAATAGACCAATAGTAGGCTCTGAAATTGAGGCAATAATTAATAGCCTACCAACCAAAAAAAGTCCAGGACCAGATGGATTCACAGCTGAATTCTACCAGAGGTATAAGGAGGAGTTGGTACCATTCCTTCTGAAACTATTCCAATCAATAGAAAAAGAGGGAATCCTCCCTAACTCATTTTATGAGGCCAACATCATCCTGATACCAAAGCCTGGCAGAGACACAACAAAAAAAGAGAATTTTAGACCAATATCCCTGATGAACATCGATGCAAAAATCCTCAATAAAATACTGGCAAACCGGATTCAACAACACATCAAAAAGCTTATCCACCATGATCAAGTGGGCTTCATCCCTGGGATGCAAGGCTGGTTCAACATTCGCAAATCAATAAACATAATCCAGCATATAAACAGAACCAAAGACAAGAACCACATGATTATCTCAATAGATGCAGAAAAGGCTTTTGACAAAATTCAACAGCCCTTCATGCTAAAAACGCTCAATAAATTCGGTATTGATGGAACGTACCTCAAAATAATAAGAGCTATTTATGACAAACCCACAGCCAATATCATACAGAATGGGCAAAAACTGGAAAAATTCCCTTTGAAAACTGGCACAAGACAGGGATGCCCTCTCTCACCACTCCTATTCAACATAGTGTTGGAAGTTCTGGCTAGGGCAATTAGGCAAGAGAAAGAAATCAGGGGTATTCAGTTAGGAAAAGAAGAAGTCAAATTGTCCCTGTTTGCAGATGACATGATTGTATATTTAGAAAACCCCATTGTCTCAGCCCAAAATCTCCTTAAGCTGATAAGCAACTTCAGCAAAGTCTCAGGATACAAAATTAATGTGCAAAAATCACAAGCATTCTTATACACCAATAACAGACAAACAGAGAGCCAAATCATGAATGAACTTCCATTCACAATTGCTTCAAAGAGAATCAAATACCTAGGAATCCAACTTACAAGGGATGTAAAGGACCTCTTCAAGGAGAACTACAAACCACTGCTCAGTGAAATAAAAGAGGACACAAACAAATGGAAGAACATACCATGCTCATGGATAGGAAGAATCAATATCGTGAAAATGGCCATACTGCCCAAGGTAATTTATAGATTCAATGCCATCCCCATCAAGCTACCAATGAGTTTCTTCACAGAATTGGAAAAAACTGCTTTAAAGTTCATATGGAACCAAAAAAGAGCCCGCATCTCCAAGACAATCCTAAGTCAAAAGAACAAAGCTGGAGGCATCACGCTACCTGACTTCAAACTATACTACAAGGCTACAGTAACCAAAACAGCATGGTACTGGTACCAAAACAGAGATATAGACCAATGGAACAGAACAGAGTCCTCAGAAATAATACCACACATCTACAGCCATCTGATCTTTGACAAACCTGAGAAAAACAAGAAATGGGGAAAGGATTCCCTATTTAATAAATGGTGCTGGGAAAATTGGCTAGCCATAAGTAGAAAGCTGAAACTGGATCCTTTCCTTACTCCTTATACGAAAATTAATTCAAGATGGATTAGAGACTTAAATGTTAGACCTAATACCATAAAAATCCTAGAGGAAAACCTAGGTAGTACCATTCAGGACATAGGCATGGGCAAAGACTTCATGTCTAAAACACCAAAAGCAACGGCAGCAAAAGCTAAAATTGACAAATGGGATCTAATTAAACTAAAGAGCTTCTGCACAGCAAAAGAAACTACCATCAGAGTGAACAGGCAACCTACAGAATGGGAGAAAATTTTTGCAATCTACTCATCTGACAAAGGGCTAATATCCAGAACCTACAAAGAACTCCAACAAATTTACAAGAAAAAAACAAACAACCCCATCAAAAAGTGGGCAAAGGATATGAACAGACATTTCTCAAAAGAGGACATTCATACAGCCAACAGACATATGAAAAAATGCTCATCATCACTGGCCATCAGAGAAATGCAAATCAAAACCACAATGAGATACCATCTCACACCAGTTAGAATGGCGATCATTAAAAAGTCAGGAAACAACAGGTGCTGGAGAGGATGTGGAGAAATAGGAACACTTTTACACTGTTGGTGGGATTGTAAACTAGTTCAACCATTATGGAAAACAGTATGGCGATTCCTCAAGGATCTAGAACTAGATGTACCATATGACCCAGCCATCCCATTACTGGGGATATACCCAAAGGATTATAAATTATGCTGCTATAAAGACACATGCACACGTATGTTTATTGCAGCACTATTCACAATAGCAAAGACTTGGAATCAACCCAAATGTCCATCAGTGACAGATTGGATTAAGAAAATGTGGCACATATACACCATGGAATACTATGCAGCCATCAAAAAGGATGAGTTTGCGTCCTTTGTAGGGACATGGATGCAGCTGGAAACCATCATTCTTAGCAAACTATCACAAGAACAGAAAACCAAACACCGCATGTTCTCACTCATAGGTGGGAACTGAACAACGAGATCACTTGGACTCAGGAAGGGGAACATCACACACCGGGGCCTATCATGGGGAGGGGGGAGGGGGGAGGGATTGCATTGGGAGTTATACCTGATGTAAATGACGAGTTGATGGGTGCAGCAGACTAACATGGCACAAGTATACATATGTAACAAACCTGCATGTTATGCACATGTACCCTACAACTTAAAGTATAATAATAATAAATAAATTTAAAAAAAAAAAAAAAAAAAAAGAAAGCAGATACTGAGCTATTTTCTGTAATGTATGCTCTTGGCAGTTAAAAAAATTCTAAGCCTTAGTCCTAAATGCCAAAACTACTTATTATTAAGTGACTGATATTCTGTTTGCATTGAATAGCATATTAAGTAGAGAAGAAACAAATCAAGTCTTTAAGAGTACAGAAGTGAGTATAGTTACAGCATAGCTAAGTAAACTTATGCTTTAACCTTTTACTTGAATTTTAAACATTTGTGTACATTTTAATAAAAAAATTAAAAGTCAAAACTATTGAGAATACTAGTTAATTTAAAATTATTTTGCCATTCTGCTATTTAATACATGGATCCTCAATAATTATGAGTGCAGTGAAAATCTAGCAATGGGAGGACCATCTTTTCCAATTTTCTTTGAGGTTGCATATTAGGAATATCCTTGCCTGAAAGCTTTATGAGTTATCTATGAGCAGTGACCAGTAGGTGTACAATTTTAGCAGCAGGACTCTTATGGGGTTAGTTAAAATATCTTGTTGTAGGGCACTTTCAGGATTTTTTTTTTTTTTTTTTTTTTTTTTGTCCTCTTACTCTGACTCACTGAGAACTTGTTCTAAGTTTTATTAAGAGAAACAGCAATTGTATTAGTTAAAATAGTTTTAAAATTATGGGCATTACAAGAAAGTAAGAATTGTGAAAAGAATCAAATAAAGCTATTAGCAACAACAGTAGAGAAATGAATCTGTTTTAGCTAATTTAAAGCAATATAGCTATGAAAAGTGGAAAGAGGGATTAGGCTATAAAAAGTAATTGAGAGAGAATGAAATTCCAAAACAACTGACATCACAGGTATGTCGATGAGGCCAAAGTAACTATGCAAGTCAACAGGTAACAGATTGCTATTATTATAGCATCATACATCGTGGTTCCATCAGTCCCCAACAGCACAGAAGGCCTCATAGTTGTCAGTATGTTTTGATGGGAGATTTTATGTGATGATCTTTGAAAAACACATATCCTCCTTTTTACTTTGCATTTCAATAATCTTTGTTGAATATCTGTCGTCAGTTTAACCCACCCCCTTTGCTGTCCCTGTGTCAGAGATTCCAGATAAGCATACTAACTATGGAGAACAACTCACAAAAGGAGGTTAAGAAACCATTCCTTTCTCTGGATTCCTAGAGGATTCCAGGGCCCTTAGCAAGTGCATTAATACTTACGCTCGTCCATTGAAGGTGAAATAAAATATTGCATTGCTTTTAAAGCAATGTTTAAAATAAAAAATTTAAGAATTATAACAATGTTTGTTTATATGAAGTCTTAAAATGTTATTGAACCTTATGATTATGCCCTCAGAAAAATAGTCTATAGAATGAATTAAAATGAATTAAACCTAAATTTTTAATGCATATTCAATTCTTATAACTTGGAGGATGAGGTCACATGAATAATCTTTCCCCTGACAATTAAAAATGCTGAATTAAACGTACAAAACATTTTTACAAATACCTTTGATGAGCTGGAATGAATGTAAGAAATATCCAGAGGCCGAAAAGTGAAATGAAATCAGGAACACAGTGAAAAGCTGAACATTGAACCTGGCTGTCTCTTGAAGAGAATTTGCCAAACCTAGCGAATTTGGGCTTCAATTCTCATGGTTTCATAAGGATCAGAGGATGGGAGAAAAATTTTAGGATCTGGACAAATTGAAGAGTCTACCTGGAGACGAGAGCACCAAAGGAATAAATCCTGATGGCAAGCTGAACCAGAAAAAAAGCAGTCTACTCTACTGCTAGAAGGCAGTAAGGACAATTTCCTGTATAGAACCTTCTTGCCCCTAAGAATTAATAACCATAAACTAGCCCTCACCTAGATGCACACAGTAAAACTGAACTACCTGAATGAAGTAAAAACTTAAAGGCAACAGCAAAGTAGCTTAAGACTGGTAGAGTCATGGCATCTAACAGGAGCAAATACAAAAACTTTCTAAAGTAGTCCACCCAGGCCTCAGATAATTTCCTTAGATAAAGTTGCAAGAAACAAGATCTCTCCCCAGATCTTTGTTTCTAAATACTGCTTGCCAATAAAAGAAACCAGGGCTCTCTGAAGAAAATGTTTCTTTCTGGGACTGGGGCAGAGAATACAGAAGATGAGCTTGCAACACCCTGTAGTACCAGAAAGTAAAGAAGTGCTAAAAAAGAGAAAAAGAAAGAAATCGGGAGTTTGTTGAAAGAGAGGAGCCAACTTGAACAGTAATAAAAAAAAAAAAAAAAAGAGCCAAATTTGTGCATCCAAACAAATAATGGAAATGGTTTAAAACCTATGGAATAAAATAAATATCCATGAGTACACAATGCTATAAATAAATAAATAAATAAATAAATAAATAAATAAATAAATAGGAAAGTAAGCCTAGCTCTTATTTGCAATGGGATTCTAATTAATTAATGTAGAAGGAATGATGGAAATGGAAGATCACCACTAGATAAACATAACAAAGCATTCAACAAATTCAGATTGAAGGACATGCTAGAAAGTCAGTCCTCTTCAAAAAGATCAATACTTCAAAGATCAGTACTCGTCAAAAGCATCAAAATTATGAAAAAGAAAGACTGAGGAACCTCTACCGATGGAGGGAGAATAAAATGACATGACAATGAATGCAGTTTGGGGTCCTGAATTCAATTCTAGATCAGAAAAAAGAAAGACATTAGTGAGAAAATTGGCAACATTTAAATAAGGCTTATAGATTATTTAATAGTATTGGTGCAGTGTTAATATTCTGCATTAGGAAATTGCCCTATAGATATGCAAGACGTTAACTTTAGGGGAAAATACATGAAAATTTTACATAAACTTTCCGTACTATTTTGTGCAACTTTCCTCTAAACATAAAATTACTTAAAAATAAGAAGTAAAAGAAAAGAGATAAAGATGATTTCTCAATTAAAAATAACAAAATCACAATGAAATAAGGATTTTTGAGTTAGGGTCAAAAGAAACAACAGATAGGAGAATCAGAATTGCAAAGATTTTAGAGCAGAATTATAATAATAATACAGATTCATAATCCCCTATCCATCATTCCAAAATCTTTAACACTTTGAGAAACCATTATTTTTTCCTAGACTTGTCACAAATTGATTTGGCAGCAAAACCTGACCTGAACTGATGTTAGGTTATTTTCTTAGTAGTCTTTACTTATGCCACCTCATGAGATATTTATTCTGTTCCAGAAAACATAAATATCTCATTAGGTGGCATAAGTAAAGAACTATATACATTCAAAGCCTGGAAGGAAACTGAAAGTAAATAAACATTTTTCCACTATCTAACCCCACTCTTGAATCCCTACTGGTGAGTAACTATGACCAAATCTAACCAGAAACCAGACATCTAAGAAGCTAGGTGATATAGTCCATCTTCCTGGGACCACAGCTAGGACAAGAAAAGGTGATGAATTAGATGGAGAGTCAAATAGAGATATAACCACCAGAGCTGTAGAATTAATACAGTTTGTTAAGTATAATTAATACACTGTAAATATGACTAAGCAGGCTGGGCCCAGCGGCTCACGCCTGTAATCTTAGTATTTTGGGAGGCTGAGGTGGGAGGATTGCTTGAGCTCAGGAGTTTGAGACCACCTGGGCAACATAGGAAGACCCCATCTCTACAAAAAATTCTTTAAAAATTATCCAGCCATGAGAGTACATACCTGTGGTCAGAGCTACTCGGGAGGCTGAGGTGGAAGGATCACTTGGGCCCAGGAGGTTGAGGCTGCAGTGATCTATCATCGCACCACTGCAGTCCAGCCTGTGTGACAGAATGAGACTCTGTGTAAATAACAACAACATCAAATGCCTAGGCATAGCTTTTAAAGAAGAAAAGTAGAAAATTTAGAAATAAAAATACAAATTATGTAACTAAAATTAAGAACTCCTGTTATGTATTAAATGGAAGATAGATATAGCCAAAGAGAGGATTCTTGAACTAGTAGAGCTGAAGGAAATATCAGACAGGGAGTTTAGAGAATCAGAGGTGTAAAATAGAATAGGGAGATAAGAGATATGAGACCAGGATGGGAAGATTCAACATATGTCCAATCAGAATTTACAATGAATCCACAAATTCAAGAAAACTGATGAATTCCCAACAAGGTAAATTAAAAGACAAATATAGTCAAACTCAAAATTTTAAAAATCCGTCTGTATACTGTGTATAGGAGACATTTCTAAACCGGGGATATAGATAGGAAAGATAAACAACAAAAGAAGATATATCAGGTAAATACGAATGAAAATAAAATTAATGAAACTATGTTAATATTTGTAATAAGACTTGAAATTAAAAAACATTGCAAGCGATGAAGGTTAGTGCATAATGATGAAGCTTTCAACATACAAATTGAAGAATTTTTAACAATCTCACCCTTCATGCACTGAATATAAAATTAAAATAGCACAGACTTTTTTCAGAATGAGGAAAATATACAAATTCACTATCATATTGCAAGATATCAACATAACTTTTTCAGTAAATGACTAAACAACAGACAAAATAATAAATAACCAGAATAATTCGATAATATTATTAATAAACTTGAGATATTAAAAACATATTTTAAAAACTATACCGAACCACCATAGAATTTATATATTTTCAAGCATATATGAATCATTTTTTTAAAAGTTGAGCACATGCATCATCACTTGCCATCAGAGAAATGAAAATCAAAACCACAATGAGATACCACCTCACACCACTTAGAATGGAAATCATTAAAAAGTCAGGAAACAGCAGGTGCTAGAGAGGATGTGGAGAAATAGGAACACTTTTACACTGTTGGTGGGACTGTAAACTAGTTCAATCATTGTGGAAAACAGTGTGGCGATTCCTCAAGGATCTAGAACTAGAAATACCATTTGACCCAGCCATCCCATTACTGGGGATATTCGCAAAGGATTATAAGTCATGCTGCTATAAAGACACATGCACACGTATGTTTATTGCGGCACTATTCACAATAACAAAGACTTGGAATCAACCCAAATGTCCATCAGTGACAGACTGGATTAAGAAAATGTGGCACATATACACCATGGAATACTATGCAGCCATAAAAAAGGATGAGTTTGTGTCCTTTGTAGGGACATGGATGCAGCTGGAAACCATCATTCTCAGCAAACTATCACAAGAACAGAAAACCAAACACCGCATCTTCTCACTCATAGGTGGGAATTGAACAATGAGATCACCTGGACACAGGAAGGGGAATATCACACACCGGGGTCTATTGTGGGGAGCCAGGAGTGGGGAGGGATAGCATTAGGAGATATACCTAATGTAAATGATGAGTTAATGGGTGCAGCACACCAACATGGCACATGTATACATATGTAACAAACCTGCACGTTGTGCACATGTATCCTAGAACTTAAAATATAATTAAAAAAATAAAAAATAAAATAAAAAATAAATAAAAATAAAGTTGAGCACATAATAGACCACACGCCAAATTCCAGTTGCAAATACTGATATAATATATGTATGTACCATATAATTGGACAATATAGGCTGCATATTTAATATAATATATAATGTACAGGTATATGATATATACTACTATAATAGATATTTCATTGTGTGACTAAGTTAAAAATAGTAAAAAATGACTAGAAAATTTCAAATTCATAAATTAAGACAGATATTTCTAAATAAAAACTAGGGCAAAAAGAAAGTATAAATTGTCATGGAAATTAGAAAATATTTGGAGCTAAATAATATTCTAAATTTAATGAATAATATTAAAAACATAAATGAAAACATCTGCGAACAGCTAAAGCAGTGCTTGGGGATAGATGCATAGCCTGGTTTTTATTAGAAAAGGATAAGGGCTGAAAATTAAGTGTTCAAATAAAGAAGTTTGAAATATTTAAAAAAAAATTGAAAGTAGTAAAAGGAAAAAATTAACAGGAGCCAACATTAGTAATATAGAAAAACGCAATTTTTTTCATAGTAAAATTAACAAAACTCTGGGAAGACCAATCAAAGAAAACAATAAGAAAGTGCAAACACACACACGGGCCCATACATACACATTGTCAAAATTAAAAATGGAAAATAATTACTACAGATGTGAAGCAGATAATACAATAACACAAACAGATTATGGCAGTAAATTTAAAAACTTGAATAAAAGGGTCAAGTTCCTAGGAAAATATAATTTATCAAATTAAATCAATTGGAAATAGCACAAACTATCACTAACCATAAAATAAGTGAATCTAGAAATTCTTTATATAGGACTTCTTTCTCACAAAATGTTCTGATAGATTTTAAGAGCTAAGAATATGTTCTGGCAGAGATGATATACAAAATAGAAGTATAAAAATTTTACATCTCTATATATAGATTACATATATAGATAGATTTTCTATATATATATATAAACTTTTTTTTTTGTGGGTGTTTTTTTGTTTGTTTTTTTTTGGTTTTGTTTTTGTTTTTGTTTTTTTTTGAGACGGAGTCTCGATCTGTCGCCCAGGCTGGAGTGCAGTGGCGCAATCTCGGCTCACTGCAAGCTCCGCCTCCCGGGTTCACGCCATTCTCCTGCCTCAGCCTCCGGAGTAGCTGGGACTACAGGCGCCCGCCACCACGCCCGGCTAATATTTTTTTTGTATTTTTTAGTAGAGACGGGGTTTCACCGTGTTAGCCAGGATGGTCTTAATTTCCTGACCTCGTGATCCGCCCGTCTCGGCCTCCCAAAGTGCTGGGATTACAGGCGTGAGCCACCGCGCCCGGCCATGAACTGTTTTTAAAAGTGAAAAACTGAGACAACCTAAAAGCTCAAAATTAAGCACATAAGAAATTTTAGATTGTTTTCCTGAATAGAATATTAAGTAGCATTTTAAATATTTCTAACCTTTTTTCGTTTTTATGTTGCATTTTCTGGTAACCCCAAAACTCTGACAAAGTTTTATTATCTGTTAATTGACTGACATTAGCTCTTATTTGGGAAATTTAGAATGTTTGTTCTTGAAGTGCAGCAGTCAGGACAGACAGAATGCAGGCTGGAGTCTGATTAAAGGTGATAAAAGACAGCAACATATGAGCAACATCTTAGAGTAGACAGAGCATTATGGTGACAAGTGAAAACAAGGATGGATATGGGAACATATGAGCATTCTTCCAGGACCCCAGAAATACTCCAGGAATGCAGCCTGCTGAAAGACTTCCTACTAATTGAATAATGTGGGATTCTGGGGCATTATTATTTGAATATTAATGTTAGTGAGAACCTGGAAACATCTCTTCTAAATATGAAGAGATGTTTGCTAAAGAGCTTCTACACAGCAAAACAAACTCTCAACAGAGTAAACAGACAACCTACAGAATGGGAGAAAATTTTTGCAAAGCATACATCTGACAAAGGTCTAATATCCAGCATCTATAAGGAACTTAACCAAATTTACAGAATAAAAATAAGTAACCCCATTAAAAAGTGGGCAAAGACATGAACATACACTTCTCAAAAGAAGACATACATGCAGCCAACAAACATATGAAAAAAAGCTCAACATCACTGATCATTAGAGAAATGCAAATCAAAACCAGAATGAGATACCATCTCATATCAGTCAGAATGGCTATTATTAAAAAGTCAAAAAATAACATGCTGGTGAGGTTGTGGAGAAAAATAATAATACACTTTGGTGGGAGTATAAATTAGTTCAACCACATGCATGGGTATGCTCATTGCAGCACTGCTCATAATAGCAAAGACATAGAATCAACTAAATGTCCATCAATGGTGGATTGGATAAAGAAAATGTGGTTCATATATACCACGGAATACTATGCAACCATAAAAAGAAAAAGATCATGTCTTATGCAGGAACATGGATGGAGCTGGAGGCCATTATCTTTAGCAAACTAACTCAGGAAGAGAAAATCAAATACCTAATGTTCTCACTTATAAGTGAGAGCTAAATGACGAGAACATATCAATATATAGAGGGGAACAACACACACTGGGGCTTATTGGAGGGTGAAGGGTGGGAGAAGGGAGAGGATCAGGAAAAATAACTAATTGGTACTAGGCTTAATAGCTGGGTGATGAAATAATTTGTATAACGAACCCCCATGACACACATTTATGTATGTAACAAGCCTGTAAGTAGATCCCTGAATTTAAAAGTATATGTGTGTGTGTGTTCAATATATGTGTGTATATACATATATATACATATATATATATATGAAGGCATTTTGGGTCAGCAGATTCTATTGAATCTGACAACAGTTAAGCAAAGCTTAATTTGTATTAATCTGGTACTAACAATGCTTATATATGTTTCTACATTGATCTGTTACTATCATAATCATATCATGTGTTTAAAGCTTTTATCTACAAAGGAATTTATTGGAAGGAGATACATCAATGTGTAAACAATAGTTGTGTTTGTGGGTTTACATTTATACTTTTTCCTTCCTCCAAATTTTCTCTATTTTCCTATTGTTTTATTTTAAAATGAGCATATAGAGAAATACTAACTAGAAAAAGTATAAAATATTCGATTGCCCAGAAAAGGCAAGCAAGACAAGGAAAACACCTTTACAAAACAGTGCCTAACCAGGCACCCTTCCCAAAAGCGTATGCCCTATATGACACAGCCTTTTACCTTTGACCCAAAGAAATAAACAAAAATCCATTTTGTGCTGAACCAGTTCTACTTCTAATTTAGTCTTAAGCATGATTCTTGCTGTTGGCTGTTTGCCTCTTGTAATGCATTTTCTGAAATAGCCACAAAAATATGTAGCACAACATTAGTTCTCTGAACCCATCATTCATAAGATAACCATAATGAATTGCTCTGTAACAGACTCTCAAAAAACATTAAATTTTCATTCTGAAGTGAAATAGAAGCCTGCGTTACATCAGCCTGGCATTTTTTGACTTGCCTGCTGTTGGTTGACAATAACTTTTTTATCCTGGACTCTGAATTTAGGACTGAATGCAAACCACAGAGAACTACAGAAAGCCTAAGCTGCATTTCTCCTGGAGGCAAAAGAAAAACTTGGCTCTTTTGGCAATCAGTAGAACCAAGGGATGTCATATTCTCAACACTCCCACATCATGACCAAGCAACACTACTCGTTGCCTTTAGTGCATTGGCTAGAGTTGTAAGAATGGCAAAACTGACATACTTAGTGTTTCCCACAGAAGTGTCTGGCAAAGTTAAGATATTGGTTATTGTTGTCTATTTAGGACATCAAACCTTTGATTTTTCAAGCTAATGTTATTCAGTAGAGAAGAACTGGTCTACATGACAAGTAATAAAAAACAGCAACTACTGAAATACTGACCTTAAAATACTCCAAGTAATAGCATCTCTCTTGCTTCAGTTCTATCTGTAGGTATCTGTTAAGGATACTAACAACTATGTTCAATTTCCCAAGGAAAAATACTGAAGGATATATATGATCTTGAATCATTACCTAGTTTTATACAAATATGTTATTTTATTGCCATCAGGAGAATAGCTCCATAAATTTCTTTATCATTGAACTTCCCATAAATATTCAACAGGTATTATTTTAAAATAACAATTAACTTAAACCATAAACAACCTTTAAAAAACACAAAACTATGTTTAATGCTGAAACTGGTGGAAGAAAAGAATCCTTAAATTTTAAATATACAATGTTTAACTATTTTTAAATCAAGTTTTTTATTGAGAACATTAGTAACTAAATAAGAATATATAAATAGCTCTATATTAGAATGGATGTTTCTAAATTAAAAAAACTATGAAAATATAGTTCTTTGCTTAGCAACATCTTTTCTACTGATAGTGTAAAATAATTCTTTTCTGTCTAAGCTAAAATTATTTTCTATCTAATTTTCAAGTTTGCAATCGTTTGCAGTGTAGGGTCTTTCACATTCTGTGACCCTACAATCACAAACAATAAATCATTTCCATGTGGTCTTATTTAAATAAAGGGCTGTTGCAATCAGAGTTGATTACAAAAATTAGGCAAATAATAATTGTAATTCTCCAGCAATTTGTCTCCTGACTTCAGTTTCAGTGACTACACACTTCACTCCTTGAATTTAGGAGCTGTAATTTGGTGAATACTAAAATAATGGTTTTAAAATTAATACTTTTCTTTCTAACCCTTCCCATTCTCATCTTCCTCATTGTTTTAACGGGGGTGAAAAAACATTTTACTTCTGAGTACTTCATTGACTGAAAGTACCTAAAGTGAAAAAGTTCTAAGTGCTTCATGTCTGCTTTTGAGCAGAAACATTTTCAATACAGACTATTTCATACCCCAGCTTAATACGTAACAGATTGCCTGGTAGTACAACCGTCCTTGTGCTTGCAGAAAACCAAAGGGCTCAGATGACATGAATGACACTGTAAATCTACACAGCTATTCATGTTGTACCGACTTTCAATGTTTTTAACCTCATCAGAGAGCCTGATAATCCTCAAATAATTTTGTTGGCTTCTTGCACTGTTGCCTGGTAATGAAAACAGAGCCCTCCCTTCCAGCCATTGGCCTTCACATCGCCCTTTGGAAACACACACACACACACACACCAGATATGTTCATATGACTCAGTGTTCATTGGGGGGCTCTAATTATTAACAGCTTTTTTTTTTTTTTTTTAGATCAAATCAGATAATTTCTTTAGGTGCTTTCCTTTGGGGCCTAACAACCTAACTGAACAAATCACATATTTGCTCCAAGTCTTTTCTGGTATGAAAAGAAAATGTTAAGGGAAAAGCTGAATTTTTAATATCATTAATCTATAGCTAACTCAGCTTGCTATCTTATGCAATAGCACGAGAAACAGCTGGGTCTCACTAACCAGAAAGCACTTTTATGGTTTCTCTTAAGGGCCATTAAATCAATGTGATGAGAGCACAGCTGGACTGAATCCTGAAAAATTTATCAGATCCCACACAATACATAAAGGAAGCATGCGGTGCTATTGCAGACTCGGCACTGGCCTCCTTGCTTAGACTGCAGGTGAAGTTTACCAGAAAAAGCAAACTTCTCTGTTGAGTCCTTGAAAATCTGATGTTTGTCTATACCTCTTCCCTCTGTGTGGGTGTCTTCTTAAAATACCAGTTTCTCATGCGACTATTAAAAATAGTTTTTCTGGCTGGATTTATTGGCATGACAAGGACATACAAGGACCTCTTTGGCTGTCCCAATATAACTTTCAACACCAAAAGTCGTATTTTGTGCTTAATAAATTTTAGCACATTCTGGGGGGACCCCAAACTGCAGCCCTTTGAATATTTAGAAAGCATAGTGACTGAATAAAGGCTTACAGTTAAGGGCCAATGCCCAAGTAACAAGTTCTACCTTGTTAAACCAAAGCAAGAATAGTACGACTGCCAAAAATACATATTTTTTCTTTTCTTGTTTTAACTTAATTTCCTCAGTGCTTTATGAACAATAAATGTGACACAAAAATCGTTAGTACTTAAAGGGTAAAGAAAGATTTTGTAATGAATCAACAAGCACATATAAGGTAAAATGGTGATAGAACATAAAAATAGAAACTAAACTCCCCAATCTGTTGGCAATTAGGCATAATTGCCTAGAATTCTAACCCCACGGTCTCGGCTCTCTTAATCACTATGTCATACTAAGAAAGATAGAGATAGCATAAATTTAAATCTAAGCTGTGAAGTCAGATTGCCAACTTTGTAACTCTAAGTAACTTACTCAATTTTTGGAAACTAGTTTCATCTGTAAAAGGGGAATAATAAGACAGTTTCCCTCCAAGGGCACTGAGAAAAAAAAAAAAGGAAAAAAAATATCCATGTGATGTATTTAGCTCAAGAATTGGCATGTATATAGTTAATGCATGTTATATCATTTCCTTCTCCTTCTCTCCTTCTTTGCTTCCCTTTCACCTCTTTTCTTCTTTCTACCTTTCCTTCTCCTCCTTCTCTATGGTCATCATCATTGTCATCATGTTTACTATAGCGTTAATCACCTTCATGAGATTATGAACTTCTTGACTGGAGAAATTGTCTTATTTATTTCTACATCTTTCATAACACATTTAACAGTTAATGAATGAAAATATTACTTAATCAAGCCCTGGGTGATAAATCACTTGTGCTCTGCTGGATGAAAAAAAATCCCTAAAATCAACATTAAATCTCATCCCTTTCATATGGCTGGAGAATTTTCCACACATCAGAACTGACAAGTTCCTTTAAAAATCCACATATCGCAAAATATAAATTTTCATACTATAATGGATAGTGATTACCACGTATCATGAATGTCCATAAGAATATATTTTTATCAAAAGATAAGATGGAAATGCTATATTATGGCATAATTAAATCAACTATTGTTATGTAACATAGCCACACTGATGATGGTCACACATGTCTCTAAGGAATCTGCTCTCAGGAAATTTATAGTTGAAACAGAGGTATCATATAAGATAAAAGAAGAAATAGCTAAAAGTCAATCACCAAAAAAAAAAAAAAAATCAGATAAATAAGTTTAGTAAGATTATCTTCCAGAAAAGGTTAATGATATTTTGCCTATTATGGGCAGTTTAGGAACATAGGTTTTCATTTTTCTTTTCCTTTCTCCTACTTCCTTTCCTCTCATAGTTCTTTTAAGCTTAGCCAGATATAATAAGGGCACCCTCAAGCAATAACAATGAACAAACTTAAATTTCAGGTTTACATTTTTTATTCATGTTGAATTTTTTCAGGACATTTCAGAAAGCACAAGTTAAAAGTACTTACATTGAACTTTTCATGCCTTTTTAAAAAACACTCTCTCCTATCCCCAACACACAAATATATCATATGACAGCTAGAAAACTACAGGTAAGATATATGTCTTGTGATTTTTACTGCCTCTAACAAATGAAGGTCCAGCAATCAAATGTTCTTGCATATAACATGAAGATTCCTCTTATATATAGTATAATTTTGAATCATACAAACCCTGGTTTTAACCATATGGGTAGTAATCATTCATGTATAATTTATGTTTACAACATAGTTTACCCTATTTAAGTTTGGCACAAAATGAAGGATATAACCAAGGCCTGTTTTCAATTCCAATCTAGTGTCTCAGGGTACTCTGATTTTGGATCTTCCTATGATTCCCTCATTTTATATTGCCATGTTTCATGTGAATTCTATATTCTGTTGCTATCATAGCTCAACAGCCAGAGAATAATGGAAGAAAATAAAGGAGTAATTGAATTATACTACAGGAATTAAAATTATTAAATAAAAATTTATCTGAATTTTCGCAAAGTCACCACTCTACAGGAAAAAAAATCTCTTTCAATACTTTGATGTATTGAAATATTGTAAATAATCAGTATCATCATATTGTAAATAACCTTTTTGTGTTGTTTTTCAGCTGAGGTTAATCAACCAAGGCCTCTATCAAACCCAAGACCAGACAATTGTATAGTTTGGCTATTATAACAAAGATTCATGTTGTTCATTACAATATTATTAAAAAGTAATGGATGGTGCCATCCATCTCCTCCTGCGGGCTTGAGGAAGCCTGGGCAATATGCTCCTCTCAGTTAGGTGAGGGATATGGTCTAGAGAAAGAAAAAACGAAAGCATCATGTATCTGGATCAGCAGCAGCAGCTGACACAGACAAGGGTTCTCACTCCACTTCACTTCTGACACCATTATGTACAAGCTGGAGAACTTTTGAGACCAGTGGACAGGAAAATTTAAGACAATGGTGAATCTCCAAATGGGTTCTATGTGAAACTGCATAAGCTGCCAAATCCCTTGTCTAAACCAGGAAGGCCTCACTCTATTTCTTGTAAGCTGTTTCAGGCTCCATAGCATGTCTTAGCTCATTCCTCTCCACTTCTCCAAAGCTTGGAATTGTTTCTCATGGGATACTCATGCTCCTCTCTACTGGGGTAGTTTCCAACAGGGCAGCTGTTCCAACTGCTCAATATCTTCACCAATCTTTATTTGATATTCCTAATTGAGTACCTCTGCCAACAAGCTGGAAGATGGCCAAGATGTCTTCTGATCTGTAGTACCACCCACTGGCTTTAGAGGCCTACTTCCAGGCAGAAGACCATCTTCAGAGAGTTGGCTGTATTCAGTCTCCATTTTCATCCTCAATCTTGCGCCCCTGGACAGAGAACAAGCTCCACAAATGGAGAGCTTGCAGAGGCCCTGTTGCCCAGATACCATTGTAGTCTTCTCTCTTGGAAAACAATGCCACAGGACTTCAGATGGGCCATGCCTTTTCAGATGAATGTTACAGTCCCTGTCAGTCCACCAAAGAGCAAAACACCATGAATTTATCCTTAGCAATTAACCAGAGAATCAGTATTCTCATAGAACAACCATCCCCAATTGCTTCCAACATACAAAATAGATGTAGCTGCAACAAACAGAAGATGATGTCTGTCATCAGAAAATAAAGGCTGTAATGAAGGCTGTATTTTCCTACATGGAAAATAAAGGGAAGAAAGCTGTAATTGAAGCACCAAAACTTGCCTCTGTAGACATTTTGTAATATTCATCTAAGCAGAGCAAATTCTCCAGATGTAAAAAATTAGTTTTTTGGGGGATCAAGCCACCAACAATAGTACAAGATGGTGGCACTAAAATTTCGTATTCTATCCCGGAGGAGCTTAGGAACTGACAAGAATAATTACCAAACTCTAACTCCTTTCTTAACAGTGGAAATCATTCTTCTGGGGATGAGAGTTTAGGGGACCAAGCATGAACAGTTACCATGTCTCTAGAATCTTCTGTAACTTTCTGAATGGTGTTGCTGAAATAGATATGGGTAAGAATATCAAACAAAATATCTTAACTCATGGAACATCATCTTCCTAAACTATCCTAAATCTAATCCTGGGGCAAATATGGATATTAGAAAACTGGGAGGAGACAATATTAACATAGAAGGGGAAAATTTATGTTGATTCTGTAAAAAACAGTGTCTTCTGCCACCTGTGCTAAGTAAAGAAAGCTTTATTTAGCATCTTCAAGGGGACTGCATTCTGAATCTGTGAGGAATCTCAGGAATTAAGATATCACGACCTGAATTCTTTTTAAAATTTGACTGTTGACATCTGCCTGATGGTGGGGGGAGGCAAAGTTACTTTTATTCAATATTTTACTCTCTTTTTGACAGTTGTTGCTGCTGCTGATAATATATTGCTTACCTCTGACACAGTTGCTGTAAATAAAAAAATAAAATAACATTTTTATTTTGATATTATAATCACTGATCCTTGGGAAAAGAGCACATTTGGATAGTGGCTGCCATTCACTTTGCCCATTTGTGTCCATATAACACTTTAAATGCTCAGATTTGCAACATTTTAAATGTAATTAAGGTAGCATATAAACTGAATGCTTGCATCCAGGTTACTTGAGCTTGATTAATACTTTTGATATCCATACCATTTTGAATTTGGAAGGAAACTTAGAAGTCACATATATATTGAAACATATTTGTTCTTATAATTTAACTGCAATAATGCTCTAAATGCTCTCAAAACCTATCGTCACCATTCCAGTACAGTCATCATTAATGCTCACATAGACTGTTCTCTCTTGCCACCCTTCAACTGAGTTTCTCTCTCCTCTCAGATGCTTTGACTGTCATTCCCTTGCCTGTATCTACTGCTCGTCCTTCATGGTTTGACTAAAATGTCACTTCCTTTCAAAGTTTTCTGACCTCTCCTCCCACCCTTTGACTCTCTAGCACTTTCCCCCTACTTTTAGTAGTGTGCTGGAACAGCTGATGCTGGCTTACCAAAGCCAACTGTGGGCATTTCTTTTCAATGCCATATCTCGTAGTCACACATTGGTAGCTCGAAATTGACCAATGTGAAAGTATTTAAATCACATAAGTTAGAAAATCTGGGCTCTTATTATTCATTCATTCATCCATTTTGGAAAGCCAATTAAACTTTTAGCAGCACATCACTGGTCATTGCTCTTATTACATGTCCATAATACAGCTTATACTTTTTTGTTATATATTTTATTGTGCTATTTTTGTTTTCTCTTCTTTGCTGCCTTCTCTTAGATGGTGAGTTCTATAACTTCAGGAACCATATCACTGCTGCTGATTCCCAATCCAGTGTCTAGAACACAGTAGATAATCAGCATGTTTTAAAGAAGACAAGAACTTACTGATATAAATAAAATACTCATTTATAATGTATTTACTTCAAAATTAATACGTGATTATTGCAGGAAATTTGAAAAGTGCACATATACTCAATAAAGTAAATATCATACAGAGCTTACCATACAAATGCACTGTTTCAATTTTGTTGCACATCATTTAAGTCTTCTTCCTAGTTACAAATATATGCACTAGGTGTATGTGTGTGTGTTGTAATTTTCACACAAAATATTATGTTTTCAAACAAATTATGAATGATTTTACATTAGTATCTTTGTATGTCTATTTTTATAGTTATATATCTAAATGCTTAGATATTTAATATTTTTTGAATATGCCATAATTTTTTAAAGCAATAATCTGTTTAGGGATAATTTAAGCTTTTGAAGATAATTTAAAAACCTGTAATTACTGTTTATATTTCCTTTTATATATTTTCTAATCATTTCCATAATTTAGAATACTATAATTACTGATTCAATCTATATTTATACATATGAATATCCAAATTATCTTTTAGCAATTGAAATTCACAACCTTGACTGCATATAAGGACTTGTTTCCCCAAACCTTCCCAGTTAGCAGATAGTATTATCTGCATGTCTCCCGAAGAGATGAACAAAAAATGAATGTAGCTTTAGTTCACATTTGTTTAATTTGAAGTAAGATTCAGTACATTTTCCATGAGCTGATTATTTAAGTACCTAACCCCCAAATAATAGAAACTTTAGAAGATAAATAATTACATGATTTGAAGAATATACATTTCCTCTTCCCCAGCAAGCTTGCTAAAGTTTTTGGATACTCTGTAGAGTTTAAAGTCCATCCTAAAGATAGTCTTTCAACTTTGATGAGAAAAGCAAAACCTCATAAGTGAAATGAGGGTGATAACCTGATTCCTGGTGACTAAGTAGAGCATGTGGAGAGAATTCCATTATCTGAGAGGATCCAATGGAAACCTGAAGACTTTACAACTGCCATCCCTGGGAGCTATCCAGGGTACTGGATCGAAGGTTTGTCTGACCCAAGGAACCAGAGCCCTGAATCTCTATGAATGTAACCTCTGTTATAATTCTGCCCTATCTTCCCAAATTCCAAAGACCACTCCAAAACTATAACTATTTTGTACACAACTAAGTTATAAAACCAATCAACTGATTTTCTCAATGTTTGAGGAGTTTTTGCCTAGCCTTTTTGTTTACTTGCCTACCACTCATCCCTATAATCTATCATTTAGGCCACAGATAAGCAGCCTGATTCCCTAGTTGAGTACCTAAAACAAATGCTTTAGTAGCAGCTATCATTTTCAATGAAAACCAACACCTATGCATTGTTTATATCTACTTATCATGAAAATTTTCATGTCCATGCAAGTTGGCTTCAACTTATTTTCATATTACCTTCAATTTGCCTTCTCTGGAACTTTTGGATGATATTTATTGCATTATATTAACACCCTCAAATTCTCCTTCTCAAACATTAGCCTTCTTCTGAAAGCTGGATGGAGGAAGGAAAGTACCAATTGCAGTAAATCCACAGGTTAGAACATGTATGTGAGTGTTGCCAATATTAAGTGGCTCAGGAGACTTATGGACCTATAGAAACCTAGGCCTTTCACTTAATTATGCCAGTTAATTGGTCCCAAAAGACAGCTGAAGCCACTGCTTTCTTTTTATTTTATTTATTTTTTTTTTTTTTGAGACGGAGTCTTGCTCTGTCGCCCAGGCTGGAGTGCAGGGGCGCGATCTAGGCTCACTGCAAGCTCCGCCTCCCGGGTCTACGCCATTCTCCTGCCTCAGCCTCCCGAGTAGCTGGGACTACAGGCGCCCGCCACCTCGCCCGGCTAGTTTTTTGTATTTTTTTAGTAGAGACGGAGTTTCACCATGTTAGCCAGGATGGTCTCGATCTCCTGACCTCGTGATCCGCCCGTCTCGGCCTCCCAAAGTGCTGGGATTACAGGCTTGAGCCACCGCGCCCGGCGCCACTGCTTTCTGTAACAGAAGTTTCTTTGAACTAATTGTAGCATGACTTTCTAGGCCAGGCACTCCCTAAGAGGAGAGAAAAATAAGGATGACATTCCTTCTCCACTCTTTTACACGAAGACCACAGCAGCTACAGTTTTACTTCTCGTAAATGGCTGAGAGGACAGAATTCACTATTCTGTCACTTAGAGATCCCCCTACATGCATAGTCAGCAACCCATGTGAAGGCAAAGCCCATCAACTCAAATGCCTCATTAACACATATGAAGCCCACAATAACCTTCTTAAACATCATTCTTGATAAATGAAGAAACAAATATACGATCATATGTTTAGAAAAACCACCAACTTATAGGAAAATTTGTACTAAACAAGAGTAACAGATAACCTGGGAAGATAAAAATTTTCTAATTAGGCTAATATTGCATCCACAGAAAGGAAAGATGTAGAAAAGAGGGTATTAAAAAGATATTAAGAATGAAATTTTAAAAATTCAGAGCATTTACAAAAATAAAAATTTCCATAGATGTGTTGCAAAATAACATTAAGGAAATTTTTCAGAAGATAGAATAAAAAATGCAAAGAGGTCAAACTTAGGGTCATAAAAGATTAATATAAGAGACCTAACATAGGAAGTCCTATATCCAAACAATACAGTTTCAAAAAGAGATACAAGAGAAAACAGAGGTTGCATTATTTCAAAAAAGTCATGGGAAACTTTCCAAGGCCCAAAGGACACAAACTACAGAATAGAAAGTCTATCAAATGAAAAGATTCTAAAAGTTTGCAGGAATGGTTATGAAGGACCAAAAAAAAAAAAAAAAAAAAAAAATCAATCAATTATTATGTTATTGTAAAGACATTTGGGGATAAAAAAGAAATCAGAAAATTTAACAAAATGTATTAAGAAGATGCTAGAATCCTCGTATCACCAAAACAAGAGGGTTAACCTAAAAGAGAAAGATACAAGATTTAGGGAACATTGGATTCCACCTAGAAAAGCCACTGAAAGATGTCTCAGGAAGACAACTGTGCATCAGTTCTTGGCAGTAACCAACCTAGACTGAAGCAGGATACTCAACAGATTGTATAATAAAAGTTTAAAATTAAAATATTGATGAATCTAAGTCAGAGGCATAGGCATGTATATTTTAAAGCTATATATATATATTTAATATACATAAAAGGCATGTATATTTTAAAGTTATATATTCCCATAGTTGTGTTAATTTACAGTTGGAATTATGGTGTTGGTGAGTTCTAACTTGTCACTCTCATGTCTATATTACACATATTTTTATTTGTATATATGCATTTAAAAGCCTGAAATTTTAAGAATAACTCTAACTAAAACTATATTAAAACAAAAAAGAAAGTACAAGAAAACATTTAAAAATCAAGATAATAAAGTAGAGTTAAATTGGCTATGAGGAGATAATTCCTTATGAACAGATAATTCTTTGCTGTGGGGACTGTCTTGTGCATTATAAGATGATTAGCAGTTGCCCTGACATCTGCACACTAGATGCCAGTAGCACCCTCCCACAGTTGTGGCAACCAAAAATATTGCCAGACATCGCTAATGTACTCTGGCGGGCAAAATCATCTATGGCTAACAACCATCTTCCTCATCATTTCTCTACCTAGTAAAAATGTTACAATCTATTTCATATTCGTTTAAAGAATTTAGTAAGGTTATACATGTATTTGACCATTTCAAAAAGCTTTAATATATTTAGCCAAAATGTAAACTCCTATGAATCCAAACTCACTTTACACTCAATGTTTTCAAATTAGTGACCTTGCTATGTTAGTAGAAGCTAACATTCAATGCAGACAGGCAATGATGCGGAGATGAGTATTACTCTACTAAAGAATATTTTCCATTTACCCTTACTAGCTCTTAGTTAAGACACTTGGATAAAATGATTTTTATATATTTATATACTATAAAATATTTAGCTATTAATTTTATTTCATATAAAACTGTTAAGTCAGAAAAATAATTCACAATCAAGGGCTCAGGTGCTAGCTTTTGATCTTTTTCTTTTTCTTTTTTTTTTTTTTAACTTCACAAGTAGTATGTGATGCTTCCAATAAGAAAGGGGTCTGTGTGTGCCTGTGTGTGTATGTGTATGTGTGTGTACACACATACTTCCTATCTCCCTATACCAAACTCCTTCTCTCGGTAGAGAATCACTGTTAATAGTTTGGTATAAACTTTTCCAAAGATTTTTCTATGTACAAAGTCACAGATATCTTCAGAGCTCCATATAGGAGAATTATAAAAAAGTTGAAATTGTTTTTGTTCTTTCCTTGTACATGGATTACTTTAGTCAGACAAATACATAGTTTCCAAAAATAAATCCATTCCTATCTTAGTACTCTAAATTTTTCTTTACAGGAAAAGAAGACTGGAGAGACATTCAAAACAATTTTAACAGAGGTTGTGTTTGAAGAGAAATGTTGTGGGTAATTATTATTTTTCTTTTTTACCTACGTTTCCACACTACCTTTTAAATAAGAACCTAAATTTTTTTTGTATAAAAATATTAATAGTCTTCTAAATATCTTATGCAAATAATTTAAAAGGAGGCTATCCCACATTTTTCCATGTAGAATTTTTACCATTTTACTTAATAAAATATATTTGTACCTTTTCTATTAAAAACTACTGCTTTGCAACTTTTAGTAATGTTTTCTAACCTGTGGTGCATATGCCAGAATTATGAAGTCAAGAGGAATGGATGCAGTCCAAAACTAGACATTTACAGACAGTTCTTGTCAACACAGACACAGTGTTTCATTTTGTTTTCCGCACACACGTGCACCTCTAATAAGCTTTACAAACACATGCTAATTCCCCTGAGCAGAATTAAAGCAACAATCACATTCCCAGGTCTTACGGAAAGGAAAGTTTTCTGTTATTGCTACCCAGTGGTGACTCAAAGTTTTCAAGAAAAACAGGTACTGTGATTTCAAATCCTCCTTTCCAGTCCCCTATATGTTCTCTTTTTTCATTCCCAATCTACTTTATAATCCTAATCTTGTCCCTATACATGTAGCCTACCTCCTTCCTCGAAGTTCAGCCTTCTGTGGACTTGGATCCCCAAAAATATTTCCCTCCTCAGAATTCCTGGAAAACTATGATCTATGTGATACTAATCCATAGTTGCTTTTTACTATGAGTATGTTACTTTTTAATATTATCCAGATATCTCTCTTCAACTTATTATAAGGTCCCATAAATAAGACTGTCATTAAGTACTTCATTGTTTCTCCCACTGTATATAAACACCTTGCTAAACACCCAGGTTCCACTAAGAAAATTCTACATTAATAATTAGGATAAATGGTACACAGCCTCCCAAAACCACTTCTGCTTTTTCAAATAAACTTTTTCTTATCTCTTTCTAGGGTCCTTATGCTTCTCCTTTCTCTGCAATAAGTGACCTTAAGCTATCTCTTTGCAGATGCTTTGCTGTTTGCTTTTATGTGACCAGATAGAAAGACTTCAAGAGGCAGTTAGCAGGATGAGGTGAGCAGGACTTTTCAGATGTCTGCACTTTACTTTCTACAAACATGGATCCATTTTTCATGAGGATTCTTTAGAGGACTTGTATTCTAATTGCAGCTCTACTAAAAGGACTATAAAAAACCAAGCCACATTGATTAGCTTCTCTATGATTCAGTTCCCGATTTTTTATAATAAATACAACAATATATATCTCCCTTAGCCATCCAGAAGATTAATGCAATAACATGTTTAAAAGAGCTCAGTAAGTGAATGGCCTAGAGTTAGCACTATAACCGCCACCATTTTGTGATCATCACAGAAGTTTAAGGTAACTATGTCTTTGTCTTTACCATGAAATGGTTTTAAAAACAATGTTCTCTACACCTAGCATCTCATATGTGTCTCAAATATAGTCATATTTGTTTACTAATACTTATTCAGAATATAATTTTCCAAGATGCTGCTCTGGGAAATTTTTCTGCAATCTTTTGCATCTTTCCCAGATATATATTACAAAAGGATTCCAGAAATTTCTTGATTAAATGTATAATAGCAAGCTACCCAGAATGCCTACTATGTGCTTGAGACTGAAATGTGACTATTCAGTATGGAATATTTCATTATCTAATGTGCTGGGAACATTTTCTGTGCATAAGAGGAAATCAAAAGACTGCTATCGGGCACTGCCAAGATAGCAAAATAGTGAGAGGTGGAAAAAAGTACTATTGAAAAAGCAAAATGTTCTACCTGGAATATCTCTTAAGAAATTATATTAATTATATAAAAATATATTAATTATATAAATATATTAATTATATAAAATATATTAATATATTATATTAATATTATTATATAATAATAAATATATTAATTATATAAAATATATTAATTATATAAAATTATATTAATTGGTTATTTTAAATAAGATAAATAGAAATACTACATACAATAAAATTATTGTTTCAAATCTAAATAAAGAGAAGAACATTTTCTACTGTTTGAAAATGGCTAAAACAATTAAAGACACATAACATGGTGGAAGAAGATACTCAACTGATACTTTTACAAATTAATATTACAGTTAACCAATGAATTTTTTATATTTTAATAGGGTACAATTTACAGAGTGAAATATACTGATTTTATGTGTATGATTCAATAAGTTTTAACATACATGTTTATCTGTGTAACCAATAAAGATAATGAACATTCCCATCACTGCAGAAAGTTCCCTGCTGAATTCTTGCATTTAATCTCCAATCCCCATAAACAACTCTTCTGATTTCCATTACTATAGATTAAACATGCTGATTCTTGCATCTCATATAAATGGGATCATACAGTAATTACTCAACAAAGGAATTTTTAAATATGACATTAAAAGAAAACAGACTAATTCAAGTAACTGTATTATAGCAGTGTTGTTATATTATGTGATATGTAATTTTTGATCCATTACAAAAATATTTTCCTTAATATTTGTTTACATATGCCCCAGATTATACCATGATATTTTTTTCTTATGTTACTTGCATTAGGATAGGAAGAGCTAAAAAAATAATGGTTAATTGAATGCCCCATTTGGAATATCCAGTGTCAACTCATGTTCACTGCTGCGAAATACATGAATTATGGCAAACATTTTAAAAAACTAACTAAATTTGCATAGTGCCATACCTGTAAAAGTATCAAGTAAGAAAATTAAAGTCATATGAAATTTTATGTACAACTTACAAACTCAAATGAAGTGGGAATGGGATAGGACTGGGAATGGAACCAAGTAGAGAATGAGGGTGGGGCAGTAGGAGAAAACTGACATAGGGAGGAGTACAGATTTGTGCTGAAAGTCCTCAAAGAGCCCAAGAAACATTTTTCCTGACCAGTCACCATCCTCTTTCCAAAAATGAAGGCACACTGGGAAACTCTCCCAAAGGAGGAAGGAAAAAATAGCAGACTCTGGGAATTATAGTCATGTTTTTAGCAGAAGAACCACTGTAATCAGAAAGTATGTCAATAATTGTCAGAAGTTTAAAACAGGGTTTTAGTGTATTATGCCCTAGGAATGGACATTGATCCTGAAGCAGAGAATAGTCTTGTAATCAAGAATACTAAGTCTCTACCTTGTAAAACAGTAAATACCATCCTCCTCTCCTTTCACACTCCCACTGGTTTTGGTTTTCTGGCTAATGCAATAAATTTTATGTACATGCCTAGTGTGCAATCAGTAAGAAATTGATATTTTGGAATAAATTGTATCATTCTTATATATAATGTTCATTACACTTATTACATCATATAATTTCTCTAAAAAATAAACCTTATTATCAAGACTTGTAGCAATGCTGGCTACAATGTTAACAAGTTATATTTTGTAGCAGTTATTTCCAGGAGACCTTTGGTTTAGGTGATGGTTGTGGAAAGTGGGCAAGAGTGGGGATAGAAGAAGTGGTGAATGAGGAGTGGATTAGGCTAAAAGGGGTATTGCTAAACAAGCAACCTGTGGAACTTCAAGGGAAGATTATGACTGTCAAATGTGGTACATAAATTTGATTCAGTTATGCTCTAGGACATTTTAGAATTTAGACATTTAGAATTACAACGGCTTTACTAGCCTAAACTTCTCCAAGATAAGACAGTAAAATCAATACCAATATTCCTTGTTTCCAACTCATCATTAATTTCAGCTAGTTCCAAAACTATAACCATTGGTAAGTCTAACTTAGAACTTGAAGTATCCCTCATTGACTTTTTAATTTACCAACCGAAACAAGATTTAATTAAATATTAGAATAATCTCAACATATTTTTATAATAGTATGTGGGTCGAATTCATGTATAGATACATTGATATTTCAAAATCTGAAACTGCATTACAGTTACATTGAGTAAAACTGAAAATGTTTTGGTTTCCCTGCTCTTCAAATCTTTTTAGTTAGCAGCCATTTTGATGTTTCTTATCATATACTTTTGCAAATTAAATGACAAATATTCTACATTTAGAAATTTCATATTTAAGACGAAAATTAGGACAATCTTTTGCTTAAACAATCTTTGATCCCTTTCTTTTAGGGAGATTGATAGTACAAAATGAAAATCTTATTACCATACACCCCAGAGGTTACATTTCCCCTCCTGCAAAGCTGCCACGGAAGGCAAGATGGAATCTGAAATTATTTAGTCCCTCATTTCTCAGATGTGGATCACAAGGATTCTCATCAAGCAACATGTAAGAACATTTTAAAATTGAAGGACACATTTTATTAAAGCAAATTTTACCATAAACGGAAATCGTTAGGCACAAACTCTCACATAACACTCCATCGTTTATTTGTCTGAGAGGGGAAGTAAAGGTTTCACCTTCTTGAAAGCTGAACAGTATAGAGCAGAAAAGCTGGTGTCTTTAAAACAACCATGACACAAAGTTTATGATAAAGATATATTCATAATATTTAATACATGGTAGCAGAATTTATCCCAAAGTGGAATCGTGATTATTTATTGTTAATGGTGTGTACTGCACTGTATCTGACCTTTCCTCCATTAGAAAGAATTCTGTCACAGATACACCACTTTCAATGAGGCAGCTGCTAACTTGAGACAGTTTGGAAGGATACAATGTACAAAGTAGTGCTGCTTTGAAGGCAGTTTCCAGAAGTCAATGTGCATGCACCACTTTCATCTCAGAGGCAGCCTTACTTCACTTAGTATCTATATTATCGAAAGACCATATTAAAGATTTTCAGTACACTAGGGATTTTGGATAATCTAAGCTGAAATTTCATATGATTAATAGTTGGTACATTCGAAAATAAGAAAGTGTGGAGGACCCTAGAAATGCATCCACTTACTATCACTCTGTTTGGCAGAAAAGTACAGTGTCTTAGTCTAGCCAAGAAGATGCAAATAAATTCAGAATATGATTTCTTTCTTTCTGTCTTCTGCTCAAAGTTTAAATGCTTAGTATTAGATACAGTTCCAAGATCTAAAACTATGGTAAAAGTGATTATATTAGTTTCCCAGACTAAATTTAATGGCAGCCTACTCTAAGTAGGATGTGTGTGTGTGTGTGCGCGTGCACGTTTACATGTGTTTTAAAAACACATGAGATCAGAAATAAATATTGCTCATAGACCAATTTTCATGTGGGTCTGTTCACTTTATATACCAAACACTTGACTGAAATGGTCAGGTAGAACACACTTTGTTGTTCGAATTCTAGAAATAATGGCAACTGAACTTGGAACCTCATGAATCATTGAAAATGATCAAATCCAAATTCCAAAATCAGGAATATATATATTTTTTCCTGTTATTTACTTAAGAAAAATACAAATAAACAACAAATAAACAATCCCTAAAAACAATACAGTAGTGTTCTAACATAAGTTTAGAGTTTCTTTTCAACACAAACCTTGTGAAAAAATTTTACACACATGCTAAGAGAATAATCTTTCTTCTGGTTCCAGCTGGATTTCTCTTTTCCAAGCCTTGGCTAAAGTTCTTCTATGTACCACATGAGGTTGCAGCAATACAGTCACTTTTTTATAGTGAGACTTCAACATTGATTCCTGTTTGTGAACCTGTTCAAAGTTCATCTTTAGTGCAGCTTTATCACTTGATTTACATGCAGTCTAACATCCTCCTTTAGATGCTAAAAAATATCAGTGCTGCTCACTATGGCCAGAGATGTCATCCCTGCTTCTCTATTCCCTGCCAGGATATGGAAATGAAAATTCATTTTTTGCTCTTTGATTTAAGTTCCTTATAGCCTCTAGATATTAGACTTTTGCTGAGTATATAGTTTGTGAACATCTTCTCCCATTCTGTAGGTTGTCTGTTTACTCTGCTGATAGTTGCTTTTGTTACACAGAAACACCTTAATTTAATTAGAATCCACTTGTCAATTTTTGTTTTTGTTGCAATTGCTTTTGAGGACTTAACCAAAAATTTTTGCTGATGAATTTTATGCTAATTTTGACAAGGTTTTCTTGTGAGATTTTTATAGTTTGAAGTCATATATTTAAGTATTTAATCCATTTTAATTTTAGTATATGATGAAAGGTAGGGGTCTAGTTTCAATCTTCTGCATATGACTAGCCAGTTGACCTAGCACTATTTATTGAACAGGAAGCAGTTTCCCCATTGCTTATTTTTGTCAGCTTTGTTGAACATTAGATGGTTGTAGGTGTGCAGCTTTATTTATGGGTTTCCTATTCTGTTCCATTGGTTATGTGTCTTAAGAAATGGGCAAAAAACATGAACACGCACCTCTCGAAAGAAGACATCCAGACATACAACAGCAAAAAAAAAAAAAATCATGAAAAAATGCTCATGATTATTAGTCATCGGAGAATTGCAAATCAGGGTGGCTGGCAAGATGGCCAAATAGGAACAACTCCGGTCTGCAACTCCCAAAGAGATCAAGGTGGCAGGTGGGTGATTTCTGCCTTTCAAACTGAGGTACCTGGCTCATCTCACTGGGACTGGTTAGACAGTGGGTGCAGACCACAGAGGGCACGCTAAAGCAGGATGGGGCCTTGCCTCACCAAGAAAGTGCAAAAGGTCAGGGAACTCGCTCCTGTACACAAGGGAAGCCATGAGGTACTGTGCTGTAAGGAACTGTGCCATGAGGAACAGTGCAATCTGGCTCAGATACTATGCTTTTCCCATGACCTTTGTAACCTGTAGACCAGGAGATTCCTTTGGATGCCTACATGACCAGGGCCCTGGGTTACAAGCACAAAACTAGGGGTTTGTTTGGGCAGATCAGATACCGAGCTAGCTGAAGTTTTTTTTTTTTTTTTTTTTCCATACCACAGTGGTGCCTCGAATGCAAGTGAGACAGAACCATATACTCCCCTGGTAAGTGGGCTAAAGCCAGGGAGACAAGTGGTCTAGCTCAGTGAATTCCAACTCCATGGAGCCCAGCAAGCTCAGATCCACTGGCTTGGAATTCTTGATCCCAGCACAGCAGGATGAAGTCGACCCGGGATGCTACAGCTTGGTGGGATGAGGGGCGTACACCATTACTGAACCTTGAGTAGGTGGTTTTCACCTCACAGTGTAAACAAAGCCTCTAGGAAGTTCGACCTGGGCAGAGCTAACCTCAGCTCCACAAAGCTGCTGTAACCAGACTACCTCTCTAGATTCCTCTTCTCTGGGCGGCGCATCTCTGAAAGAAAAGCAAGCGGCCACAGTCAGGGGCTTATAGATAAAACTCTCATCTTTCTGGGACAGAGCACCTGGGGGAAGGGGCAGCTGTGGGCACAGCTTCAGCAGACTTAAATGGTCCTGCTTGCTGGCTCTGAAGAGAGCAGCAGATTTCCAAGAGCAGTGCTGAAGCCCTGCCAAGGGACAGACTGCCTCCACAGGTGGGTCCCTGACCCCTGTGCCTCCTGACAGGCAGACACCCCCCAGCAGGGGTCAACAGACACCTCATAAAGGTGGCATCTGGTGGGTGCCCCTCTGGGATGAAGGTTCCAGAGGAAGGAACAGGTAGCAATCTTTGCTATTCTGCAGCCTCCACTGGTGATACCCAGACAAACAGGGTCTGGAGTAGACCTCCAGCAAACTCCAGCAGACCTGCAGCAGAGGGGCCAGACTGTTAGAAGGAAAACTAACAAACAAAAGGAATAGCATCAACATCAATAAAAAAAAAAAGCCCATGCAAAAACCCCATCCGAAGGTCACCAACATCACAGACCAAAGGTAGATAAATCCACAAGATGAGGAAAAACCAGCACAAAAAGGCTGAAAAATTCCAAAAACCAGAATGCCGCTGCTTCTCCAAAGGATCACAAGTCCTCACCAGCAAGGGAACAAAACTAGATAGAAAATGAGTTTGACGAATGGACAGAAATAGGCTTCGGACGGTGGGTAATAATAAACTCCTTTGAGCTAAAGGAGCATGTTCTAACCCAATGCAAGGAAATTAAGAACTGTGACAAAAGGTTAGAGGAATTCCTAACTAGAATAACCAGTTTAGAGAACATAAATAACCTGACAGAGCTGAAAAATACAGAACAAGAACTGTGTGAAGCATACACAAATATCATAGCCAAATTGATCAAGAAGAATAAGGGATATCAGAGATTCAAGATCAACTTAATGAAATAAAGCCTGAAGACAAGATTAGAGAAAAAAAGAATGAAAAGGAATGAACAAAGTCTCCAAGAAATATGGGACTATGTGAAAAGATCAAACCTACATTTGATTGGTATACCTGAAAGTGACAGGGAGAATGGAACCAAGTTGGAAAACACTTTTCAGGATATTATCCAGGAGAACTTACCCAGCCTAGCAAGACAGGCCAACATTCAAATTCAGGAAATACAGAGAACACCACAAAGATACTCCTCAAGAAGAGCAATCCCAAGACACGTAATAATCAAATGCACCAAGGTTGAAATGAAGGAAAAAATGTTAAGGGCAGCTGGAGAGAAAGGTCAGGTTACATACAGAAGAAAAAAAAAAAAAAAAAGCCCATCAGACTATAGTGGATCTCTCTGCAGAAACCCTACAAGCCAGAAGAGAATGGGGGCCACTATTCAACATTCTTAAACAATTTTCAACCCAGAATTTTATATTCAGCCAAAGTAAGCTTCATGAGTGAAGGAGAAATAAAATCCTTTACAGACAAGCAAATACTGAGAGATTTTGTTACCACCAGACCTCCCTTGTAAGAGCTCCTGAAGGAAGCACTAAATACGGAAAGGAAAAACCAGTACCAGCCACTGCAAAAACATACCAAATTGTAAAGACCATCGACATCATGAAGGAACTGCATCAACTGATGGGCAAAATAATCAGCTAGCATCATAATGACAGGATGGAATTCATACATAACAATATTAACCTTAAATGTAAATGAACTAAATGCCCCAATTAAAAGACAAGGCATGCCAACTTGGATAAAGAGACAAGACCCATTGGTGTGTTGTATTCAGGAGACCCATCTCATGTGCAAAGACACACATAGGCTCAAAATAAAAGGATGAAGGAACATTTACCAAACAAATGGAAAGAAAAAAAAAGCAGGGGTTGCAATCCTAGTCTCTGATAAAAGAGACTTTAAAACAATAAAGATCAAAAAAGACAAAGAAGGGTATTGGGCATTACATAATGGTAAGGGGATCAATGCAACAAGAAGAGCTAACTATCCTAAATATGTATGCACCCAATTCAGGAGCACCCAGATTCATAAAGCAAGCTCTTAGAGACCTACAAAGAGACTTAGATTCCCACATAATAATAGTGGGAGACTTTAACACTGCACTGTCAATGTTAGACACACCAAGGAGACAGATAATTAACAAGGATGTTCAGGAGTTGAATTCAGCTTTGGACCAAGCTGACCTAACAGACATCTATAGAACTCTCAATGCCAAATCAACAGAATACACATTCTTCTCAGCACCACATCACACTTATTCTAAAATTGACCACATAATTGGAAGTATATTACTCCTCAGCAAATGCAAAAGAATGGAAATCATAACAAACAGTTTCCCAGACTACAATACAATCAAATTTGACTCAGGATTAAGAAACTCACTGAAAACTGCACAGCTATATGGAAACTGAACAACCTGCTCCTGATTGACTACTGGGTAAATAATACAATTAAGGAAGAAATAAATAAGTTATCTGAAACTAATGAGAACAAAGACATAATGTACCAGAATCTCTGGGATGCAGCTAAAGCAGTGTTTAGAGGGAAATTTATAGCACCAGATACCCAGAGGAGAAAGTAGGAATGATCTAAATCGACACCCTAACATCACAATTAAAAGAACTAGATAAGCAAGAGCAAACAAATTCAAAAGTTAACAGAAGACAAGAAATAACTAAGATCAGAGCAACACTGAAAGAGACACAGACACAAAAAAACCCTTCAAAAAATCAATGAATCCAGGAGCTGGGTTTTTCTTTTTCTTTTTTTTTGAAAGATTAACAAAGTAGATAGGTCACTAGCCACACTAAAAAAGAAGAGAGGAGAGAAGAATCAAATAGACACAACAAAAAATGCTAAAGATGATATCTCAACTGATTACACAGAAATACAAACTACCATCAGAGAATACTATAAACACCTCTAAGCAAATAAACTAGAAAATCTAGAAGAAATGGATAAATTCCTGGACACATAAACCCTCTCAAGACTAAACCAGGAAGAAGTCAAATCCCTGAATAGACCTATAACAAGTTCTGAAATTGAGGCAGTAATTAATAGCCTACAAACCCAAAAAGCCCAGGACCCAGATGGATTCACAGCCAAATTCTACAAGGGTACAAACAGGAGCTGGTACCATTCCTTCTGAAACTATTCCAAATAATAGAAAAAGAGGGACTCTTCGCTAACTCGTTTTATGAGGCCAGCATCATCCTGATACAAAAACCTGGCAGAGACACAATAAAAAAAAGAAAAATTGAGCTGATATCCTTGATGAACATCGATGTAAAAGTCTTCAATAAAATACTGGCAAACCGAATCTACTAGCACATCAAAAATCTTATCCACCACGATCAAGTTGGCTTCATCCCTGGGCTGAAAGGCTGGTTCAACATATGCAAATCAATAAAAGTAATCCATCACATAAAGAGAACCAATGAGAAAAACCACATGATTATCTCAATAGATGCAGGAAAGGCCTTCGATAAAATTCAACACCCCTTGTTAAAAACTCTCAATAAATAAGTATTGATGAAATGTATCTCAAAATAATACGAGCTATTTATGATAAACCCACAGCCAATGTCATACTGAATGGGCAAAAGCTGGAAACATTCCCTTTGAAAACCAGGACAAGACATGGATGCCCTGTGTCACCACTCCTATTCAACATAGTATTGGAAGTTCTGGCCAGGGCAAACAGGCAAGAGAAAGAAATAAAAGTTATTCAGATAGGAAGAGAGGAAGTCAAATTGTCTCTGTTTGCAGATGACATATTGTATATTTAGAAAACCTCATCGTTTCAGCCCAAAATCTCATTACACTGATAAGCAGCTTTGGCAAAGTCACAGGATACAAAATCAATGTGCAAAAAATCACAAACATCCCTATACACCAATAACAGACAAACAGAGAACCAAATCATGATTGAACTCCCTTTCACAATTGCTACAGAGAGAATAAAATACCTAGGAATACAACTTACAAGAAATGTGAAGGACTTCTTCAAGGAGAACTACAAACCATTCCTCAAGGAAATAAGAGAGGACACAAACAAATGGAAAAACATTCCATGCCCATGGATGGGAGGAATCAATATCATGAAAATGGCCATACTGCCCAAAGTAATTTATAGATTCAATGCTATCCCCATCAAGCTACCACTGACTTTCTCACAGAATTAGAAAAAACTACTTTAAATCTCATATGGAACCAAAAAAGAGCCCGTATAGCCAAGCCAATCCTAAGCAAAAAGAACAAAGCTGGAGGCATCAAGCTACCTGACTTCAAACTATGCTATAAGGCTCCAGTAACCAAAACAGTATGATACTACTACCAAAACAGATATATAGACCAGTGAAACAGAATAGAGGCCTCAGAAATAACACTGCACATCTAGAGCCATCTGATACTTGACAAACCTACAAAAACAAGCAATTGGGGAAAGGATTCCCCATTTAATAAATGGAGTTGGGAAAACTGGCTAACCATATGCAGAAAACTGAAACTGGATCCCTTCCTTACACCTTATATAAAATTAACTAAAGATGGATTAAAGACTTAAACATAAGACCTAACACCATAAAAATCCTAGAAGATAACCTAGGCAATACCATTCAGGACAAAGGCATGATCAAAAACTTCATGATTAAAACACCAAAAGCAATGGCAACAAAAGCCAAAACTGACAAATGGGATCTAATTAAACTAAAGAGCTTCTGCAGAGCAAAAGAAACTCTCATCAGAGTGAACTGGCAACCTACAGAATGGGAGAAAATTGTTGCAATCTACCCATCTGACAAAGGGCTAATATCCATAATCTGCAAGGAACTTAAACAAATTTACAAGAAAAAAACAAACAACTCCATCAAAAAATGGGTGAAGGATATGAACAGACACTTCTCAAAAGAAGACATCTATGTGGCCAACAAACATGAAAAAAAAAGCTCATCATCACTGATCATTAAAGAAATGCAAATCAAAACTACAATGAGATACCATCTCACGCCAGTTAGAATGGCGATCATTAAAAGGAAACAACAGATGCTGGAGAGGATGTGGAGAAATGGGAACACTTTTACACTGTTGGTGGTAGTGTAAATTAGTTCAACCACTGTGGAAGACAGTGTGGTAATTCCTCAAGGATCTAGAACCAGAAATACAATTTGACCCAGCAATCCCATAATTGGGTATATACCCAAAGGATTATAAATCTTTCTACTATAAAGACACATGCACACGTATGTTTATTGCAGCACTGTTCACAATAGCAAAGACTTGGAATCAACCGAAATGCCCATCAATGATAGACTGGATAAAGAAAATGTGGCACATATACACCATGGAATACTATACAGCCATAAAAAAGGATGAGTTCATGTCTTTTGCAGGGACATGGATAAAGCTAGATACCATCATTCTCAGCAAAGTAACACAGGGACAGAAAACTGGACACCCATGTTCTCACTCATAAGTGGGAGTTGAGCAATGAGAACACATGGACATAGGGAGGGAAACATCACACAATGGGGCCTGTTGGTAGGTGGGGTGCTAGGGGAGGGTTCTAGGGGTGCTGCTACATTAGGAGAAATACCTAATGTAGATGACGGGTTGATGGGTGCAGCAAAATACCACGGCACCTGTATACCTATGTTACAAACCTGCACATTCTACACATGTATCCCAGGATTAAAGTATATATATATATAAAGAAATGCAAATCAAATCACAATGAGATACAATCTCACACCAGTCAGAATTATTGTAATTAAAAAGTCAAAAATAACATGTTGGCAAGGCTGTGGAGAAAAGGGAATACTTATGCCCTGTTGGTGGAAATGTAAATTAGTTCAGCCACTATGAAATATATTATGGAGATTTCTCAAAGAACTGAAAACAGAACTGACATTTGATCCCACACTCCTATTACTAAGCATATACTCAAAAGAAATCATTTTACCAAAAAGACACTTGTATGTTCATCACAGTGGTATTCACAATAGTGAAGACAGGAAATCAACCCAGGTATCCATCAGCGGATGACTGAATAATGAAAATTTGATACCTATACACCATGGAACACTATGCAGCCATAAAAAAAAAAATCATGTTCTTTGCAGCAACATGAATGCAGCTGGAGGTTATAATTCTAGGTGAATTAATGCAGGAACATAGAAGCAAATACTACATGTTCTCACATATATGTGGGAGAAAACATTGAGTACATATAGACATAAAGATGGGAACAACACTCACTGTAGACTGTTAGAGGAGTCAGAAGCCGAGGCAGGATGGGTTGAAAAACTACCTATTGGGTACTATGCTCACTACCTGGGTGATGGGACCTGTACCTCAAACCTCAGCATCAAGCAACATACCCATGAAATAAAATTGCATATGTACTCTTTGTATATAAAATGAAAGTTGTAATTGCAAAACAAGAAATGTTCTGTTAAAAATTCTATTTTTATATTTCATGTTACCTTCATAACACTCATAAATATATCACATAGGGTCAAATAATAAATGTAAGATAACTAGTGATTTTACCTAGATGACTGTATGACACTGGTGACTTTTCATTTCTTGAAAATAGATTACTTACATGAGCACAGCATTTCTATGTGATGCAATTTAGATAAGCACTGGCAGCAAAATGAAAGCTGGATTTCAAATAACACAACTAAAATATTTCGTTCTGGTGGCTGTGTTGCTCTAAGCTGATATGATTTCACAAAGTATTACTAATTAAGATGTGTACTTAAATGGTATTTGTAAAGTTAAATAAGAAAGTGATATTCAACCAAACAATTCTGGGAGAACTTTTGAATATTATATATATTTCCATTCTTGGAAATACATATACATATATAATATTTTATATGTACATATACATATTTTACATACACATATAAAAATATACATATATACATATATACAATATACATATATACATATACATGTATACATACATATATACATATAGGCATATACATATTATACATATACATATATAAAATCTGCATATGTAAAATATTTATTTATTTCACCCATACAAATTTATGGGTGAAATAAAGAATATCATAAACCACCAGCGTAAGACGTATAATGTTCAGGTTTGTTTTGCTTTAGTGATTATTTTTTAAAAATGAAAAATGTACAACATACTAAAAATCTTACTTCTTAGTTCTGTGCTATGATGAAGCATGTTTTTACTACAGCTACAGTTACGTAAATAAGAAGAGTGTAATAATGTCAGATTATGCCAAAGTTCTTTGCCCAGAAGGCCATTACTAAGACATCTGTTTTATCCATGAGTCAGAGCAGATCGACAGCTATATTTTTAAACAAATGTGTCATCTTGTAAACCAGCGACTGTATCTTTCATTTTAAATATCTAAAAAACAAGTGGCTCCTCTAAATCAACAATTCCCTGATTTAATTAAAAATTTGATACCACTGAACATATTTTTGTTGTTTTCATTGTTGTAATACCTTACTGGGATAATAATTTTAAAACTATATTTAGACTAAAACATATATGATTGATTAAAAACAGAAAGTTGGTGGATAAGCTTGAAATAAGTTCAAAGTATGCAAAACAGAAAAATCAGAAAAATCTAAAATCCTTGATGTTTGAAATAGAAAAGAGTTACTATTAAGACTCCCTGCAATGAACCTATAAGTGAAGATGGTAGTAATCTCTTAACACAATCAGAGGGTCTTTTGGAAGCAGTAGCAATGTAAGAAACAGTATTTATAGATAGTTGTTTGTAGTACGCAAATTAACGGAAGACAGCTGAATAATGGCCTTAAGAAACATCACTCTGACAATCACATTTAAAATTCAGTGATGGGAATTTTAAAGAAAGTGTCACAACTGAAGAGAAAAGTCTCTGTTAAAGATAATTCAAGAAAAGGATACTCAAAGCAGTACTAGTTTTCCAGTTGCTGATTCTTCCATGAAAACCAGCTTCAGAATTTCTTTGGTAGTAAAAATTTGTACAATAGGACAAACATCGATGACCCAGAGAATTGAATCGGCTTTAGGTTGGAAAAAAAACAACAACAACAACAACAACTTTATGCTCAAAAACGTGTGCTTATTGGATAATATTATCAATCATTTTAATATACTTACATACTATTTTTAAATGACTGTTTAGAGGTTGCCTATACTTGGTTCTTTACCTTAGAGGAAATAATGGGAAACTGACAATTTGGACATTTAATTGATATTTGGTTAAAAAGGTTAAACTCCTCTATTATCTCAATAATAGAAAAATGACACCTAGTTGTCTTATTTAGCAGGTATGATATTGAGACCAAAGAGAAACCAAAATTACAGGACAAAATTGTGAATGTTTTGGTTTTCTTTTTGCACTACCAGATATGCAGACTAAAATGGAATTTGAGCATTGGATGAGAGAGTTTATTATGAGAATGAGTTGTTCGAAATTTATTTTATTCACATGAGATGTATGGGTGAAATAACAAATATCATTAACCACCAGTATCCTCAAATTCTTTTCCCTGAGTTCCTTTCAATCTACAGTATCATGCAACCACCAACCCTCTCAGGAAGACATCCTTATCAACATTTTTATCAAAATGGGTGAAAAACATTCTATACCACATTTGGGGCAGTATTCTTAGTGCAGTAACTTCACTGATTGCTACTATATGGTATAGAGAGTGGAGAAAAACAGTTGCCATCTGAATCTACATACTTATATGAAAGACTATTTTAATATATTGTGACATCGACTGAGAAGCAAACCAAAATAATTCAATGTTGAATGTGAAATGAGCATTAATTCTCTTCAATTCAGCCCAAATTTCTGAAGTTGACAAGCCCCTTGAAGAAGGAATCGTCTGTTAGTCAAGAACAGTAAAAAATGTTTTTTTCTGATGGTAATTAATTTTAAAGACTGCCACACCCCATGGAGTATACAATTTTTATATGAATCCACAGAATATTCATAGGGTGTGTGCTAGTCAGAGCTGTCCAGAGAAATAGATGAATAGGAGATATGTTTGTTTGTTTGTTTATTATAAGGAATTGGCTTATGCTATTATGAAGGCAGGTAAGCCCCAAGATCTACATGGCAAGCTGGAGACCCAAAATTGCTGATGGTTTAGTTCCAATCCAAGTCTGAAGGCCTGAGAACCAGGAGAGCTGGTGGTGTGCTTCGTGTCTGAAGGCTGGCAGGCTGGAGATGGAGGAATGGCCAGTGTTTCAGTTTGAGTTCAAAAGCAGGAAAAAAGCCAATGTCCCAGCTTCAAGGAAGTTGGGCAGAAAAAAAAAAAAAAAAAAGAGTCTCTCTTATTTAAGACAGGGTCAGCAATTTTGTTCTAGTGAGGATTTCAACAGATTGGATGGAGCCCACCCACATTGAGGAAGGCAATCTGCTTTATTCAGTCTACCATTCAAATGTGAATCTCATCCAAATACACCTTCATGAAAACACTGAGAATAATGTTTGATCAAATATCTGGGCACCCTGTAGCCCAGTCAAGTTGACACATGGAATTATTCATTACAGAGTATATGTTCATGCTTTATCACATTTATGATATGCAAAATTAATAAATAATTTTGAGGTTAAATAACGGCAACAGAACATTTCAGGGAGAAGTAAAGATATGTGCATTCTACAGAGAAGTTAAGATCAATGCATATAATAGTCGTTGCTTTTTCATGAAATTGTGGATTCTAATTGTAATTTAATCAAATGATTAAAATTTTGTTTTCATTTTAACAGATTAAAAAATGATTAGCTATTAATTATCCTGCTTAATGAAACTAAAGAGTAGAATTCAACACTGTGTCCAAATCTAATAGTTTACCACAGAGAAAAGTAAATAGCAATATCTAATATTTCAAAAATTTTAAACATTTTATCTTCTAACCACTGTTATGAGACTGTTATTTAGTTTAATATCACATATATTTTTTGACTAGATAATTTGCAAGATAATATTCTTGAAATTGTGGTAAAGTAGGGGAGGGTACAAATACGAATCAAATAAAGTCTCTTACATCAAGCTTCTTATATAGCAATTACACTTTATTGAAATAGTGGCATAACTGTAGTTATAGTAGAACATAAGTTCACACAAAATTATAAAGAATGAAATGAAAAAAAAATAATAGAAAGCAATGGAGGGTTTTAAGTTGGAATTTAAACATGATCTATTCTGTGTTTCAGAAAAATATTTCCAGCTAACATACGATGAATTATAAGGAGGTAGGAATGGAGTAAAGAGACAGAAAATTACAGGGTTTAAAAGTACTTTAAATAAAAGATAGTCATAGATTAAATCAGCATCCCCTCAGTGGGGGTGGTAAGTCGTCAGATTTCAGGATATATTTTCAAGGTATTGATGGCTGAATTTAGAAGCAGGTTTTTAAAAAGTACACAAGAAAGAGAATAAACAATAATGGCACCTAGCTTTGCAGACTAAATAACTTCCCAATTTACTGAAGGGAGGGCTTGAGGGAGAATAGATATGAAGGAAAATTAATAGTTCTATTATAGTCATGTCCAGTTTGAGATGTTCATTGCCCACCCTGACAGAGATTGAAGAGAGACCATTGCATAAATGATGCTAGGGCTCAAAGAAGAGACCTAAGTGCTAGATAAGACATTTGAATCAATATATGGATAGTATTTGAAGGCACAGGAAAGAATGAGATGGCACAGGTAGAAAAGGTAGATGCAGGAGCCCATGGGCACTTCAACATCCAGAGCCCAGTAGACAGAGGAGGAGGAGATAGGAAAGGTTTCTGAGGAGAGGCTGTGAGGAAGGGAAACCAGGAATATTAGAATCCTAGAGAGGTATGTGTTTTATAAAGGAGGCAGTAGGCAGTGGTCAGCCTTTTCAAGTGCTTCCTGGAAGTGAAAGAAAACGACAGAAAACTGACTGATAGTTTTGGCAATACATAAGTCACCTGTCACCCTAATAAGAACTATTTTAGGGGAGTAGAGAGTATAAAAGCCTCATTGGAGCTCTGCCATTCGCTATGAGGTTGTAGCAGTGATGCAGTAGCCCACACCATTGCACCCTTGCTGGCCTCTCCTTGCCTAGCAAGAAGGCCCTGCCACAGTGACCCAGTCCACTGCCACCCCCCCACAGCCAAGTCTACCAGATCGGAATCCTCATCCTCCTTCCTCAGAGTGCGTGGTGGCCCTAGCACTGCAAGATGGCAGAACTCCAGCCAGAGCTACATGACGATGTCCACCACACTTGCAAGCCTGGGTAGTGCGCTGTGCCTTGGTAGCAGTTGCTGCCTCTATACCTTGTCTCCTGTGTTTTGTGTATGCCAGGAGCTACTCCACCATGTACCATCAACAGCAACTTGGAAAAAAATGCCTGCACCAATGAGAAAATGGAGCTGCAGGAGCTGAGTGATTGTTTCATACACATCGACAAGGTGCACTTCTTGGTGCAAAAGAACAAGATCCTGCTGATAAACTGAAGCAGCTCAAGAACCAGGGAAAGTCAGCCTGGGGAACTTCTACAAGGAGGAGATGCAAGAGCTGCATCAGCAAGTGGACCGGTTCACCAAGGCCGGTATCAAGATTCAGCATGACATCCTAGCCAAGGACGTGAAGACAATTTGCAGAAAGAGGTGCTTCAGAGAGAGGAAGCTGAGAGCACCCTTAGAAATCACGCAAACTTGAAGATTGGATGTTGATAATGCTTCTTTGGCACTCCATGACTTGAAGGTAAAATGCAAGAAGAGATTGCCTTTTTGAAGGAACTGCACAGGAATGAAACTCGGGAGCTGCAGGTCCAGATTCAGGAAGAGCCACACAAATTGATGATGTTTCCAAGCCCAACTTCATGGCTGCACTGCGTGATGTGTGTTAGTAGTATGAAAGTGTAGTTACTAAGAACCTTCAGGAACAAGGCCAGGTTTGTTGATCTCTCTGAGGCTATTAAATGAACCTGGACAGTGATGTCCTGCATTAGGCAAAGCAGGAGTCAAAAGAGTACCAAAGATAGGTCCAGTCCCTCACTGGCCAAGCACTCAAAGGAACTGAGAAGTCTCTGCAGTGTCAGGTGTGCAAAATAGATGAGAACTTTGTTGTGAACTACCAAGAAACTATTGGCCTCATGTAGGATGAGATTCAGAACGG